>NC_141710.1:3710000-4075000 GCF_971803275.1 Cyanistes caeruleus | reverse complement strand
GCTGCCTTGGAGTAACACCTGAGCCCCAGGGCTGGCTCTGGCATGGGGAGAGGAATCTCCCTTGGCAGTGCAGGAGGAAACCCTCCTCCGCCTTTGCTTGTAGTCCTTTGATCTGGGCAGTGACCACACACGCCAGCTCTCGACAGGCAGATGGTGGTGAGCAGCACAGAGAGCTGCAGCAGGGAAACCCAAGGATTCGCCCCCACGTGCTTGGGCCCATTGAGGACTGGCAGGGATAGAAAATGGGAAGCACAGTGCTGGTTGGACTGAAATGATCCCATGGCTCCCAGCTTAGGGACCAGTCAGCAACTTTTCTGCCACAAGTCTGCCTCACACTGGTGCCCCGGGAAAGTGTGGGTGCCAGGAGCCCCACCCCAGCGCTAGCAGCAAATCTGGGCTGAGCCCATGGGCTGAGGCCCCTGCAGCAAACAGCAGCTTCAGCATCGCTGTGCTCTAAAAACCTCCTGCCCAAAGACACAGAGACTCTCTGGCCACATTTATCGCTCGCTTGTATGCCGATGTCAATCTTTGGTTATTCTCCGAGCGATGATTCGGGCTCTGGAGGAGCTGGGGGGCTGCCAAGGCGGGAGCGCAGGCAGCCACGCTCACTCTGCCCACCCGCCGGCAGCCGAGCGCGGCTCCATCTCCTCCGACATCCGGCAAGGAAAGGGAACAAAGGCAGAGAACAATTCCTATTGTTTTCCATGACTTTCTTCAGGGCAGCTCTTCCAGCGCAACGCTGCTGCCCAGTCACTCCGGCTGCAGCGCCGCTCCCCGCGCTCGGAGCTGGGCAGATGCCGCTGGGGACGCGGTTCCCGTGCCCAGGCTCCTGCCATGGACCCTCGGAGCCTTCTCTCCACCAGCACAGAGACAGTGCTCTCAGCAGGGGTATCCCCCCACCACAGCTCCTGTCCTGCTCCACAGCACCACTGGGCATTCCGGAGATGCTCAGGAATGGGAAGTGCTGGGTTAATGGTTTGACTCCGTGATCTTAGATTTTCCAGCTAAATGATTCTATGATGATACCCAGATTCCTGTAACCAGCCAAGGCACAACGCCTGTGGTGAGGAAGGGGTGAGATCAGCACAGGCTCGAAGTGAAGGAGATCACCCTGATCACTTCTGTGGGTCTACAAGGGGGAACAGAAGCATCTACAGAAGAATCCCTGTTGGGATTTGGGTTGGAAGAGACCTTAAAGCCCATCTCATTCTACCTCCTGCCATGGGCAGGGACACCTTCCACTATCCCAGGCTGCTCTACACCTTGTTTAACCTGGCCTTGGACACTTCCAGGGATGGGGCAGCCACAGCTTCTCTAGGAAAGATGGCATCTAATGTGTGAGACAGAATTCAACCTATGAGTCTTGCTGGATGGGGATGAATGGATAAAATAAATAAAATGCCCCCTGGTCACTGACTGGGTGTTCCAGGGACAGATGCTGAAAGTTTCAAATGCTAAGTGAGGCTTGATGGGGACACTTTGGACAAGTGGCTTCTCCAGTAACATTGATGTTTTTGTAAAGCCACACTTCCTATAGAGCCTTAGGAGCTTCCTACAGCCCACAAACCCCAGCCCTCCCACCAAGGCCATGCTTAGGCTCCAAGAAGATCCCATATCAAAGCAGGATCTGGCCAAGGACAAAGCTCAACTTCTAACTGCCTTTCCAGACAAAATGAGTTTGAAAACACCTGGACTCCAGCCTGCCTGTCTGGCGTCCTCCATTGACAAGAACTGGTAAGAAAAGATGAGCTCTGGCTGAGTGAGGCCCCTCTGGAGCCACCCTTGCAGCAAGCCTATTAGATACCAAGGAAGGATCTCCAGCCCCAGAGGTTTTTGCTTCAGAACAAGTTCACCTGATCCAATATACTCGGTATTTCATCATTTCCTAGCTCCCAGAAGGATGAATGAATGGCAAGGGGAAGCAAAGCATGAGCTCTGCTGTTCAATTTCAGATTGGAGATGTGGGCATGTCCACATCTCTGTCTCACAGAGGGAGACACCCCAGCACCTGAGCTGCTGACCAAGCTTGGAGGGATCTGACTGGGACTGGGTCTGATCAGATCTCTGAGGGGTCTTCCTCTGACTGATAGAAGAAGACAGGGATCCTGATGAAGCACCACACCAGGAGAGGAGTCTGTGTGAGCCCATCCCAGGCAGACTTAGCAAAGAAACCCCGATTCATTCAACATCCCCATGCCACTCCAGCTGGGTTCAATCTGCCAAATTATTTTGGCATGGGGAAAACTGTTTTGGGCCCAAACTTCCATCTCAGCTGTGGGTGGAGAGCCTCCCCATGCTGGGCTCTGCACCCAAGCACGTGGGTGCATGTTGCATCCTGCATTTCTGCTGCTTTGAACCCACCTCCTGCATCCCCCTGCACCCCTGGCCGCAGTGGGGGCATTTGCCCTCACTCCTCAGAGAGCTCTGTCCCAGGACACAGCCTCATCCCCCACTCAGGATGCCCCATGCACGGAGGAAGGGGACTCAGGCCAGGACTTGGCTCATGCCAGGGACATGACCAGACAGACCCGCTCCCAGATCCCTCCTGAGAACTCTCACACACACGCTGCTCACATGGGCGGCTCCCCCATAATAACCCACGGCCATGTCACTGCCATCAATTATCCATTAACACACCCCATCATCTCACCTACTGCCCAGTCCCATCTCAGGGGGTGTGAGACACCTTCAAAAGCCACCTGGCTGGCTCTCCTGGGGCTCCTACACCCTGGGAGAAGACCCATCAGAGCAGGCTGGGGTAGGCAGGAAGATCACCAGGACTGGAGTCACAGGGATGGCACAGACCTCCCAGCTCCCACACTCCCATGGGGCCATGAGAGCACCAAGCAGGACCACCAAATGTTAAATGGCTTGGACAATTCCCTCCTCAGTGATGGAGGAGTTCATCCCTGCAGCACCAGGGAGCCTGGCACAGCACTTTTGGTGCCCAAGACATCAGGTGGCACCTGGAAGCAGGAGAGCGGACATCAAGAGCCCTCGCTGGGGCTGGCAGCTCAGGCCCTCAGATACTAGAGGAATTCTCCAGATTCCTGCGCCTTCTCCTTCCTCTGCTACCCCCAGCCCTATCTCCAGCTGGCAGCAAGACCCCCAGCATCCCTTCCCTCACACTCCTCCAGCCTCTGGGCTTCCTGAAGCACAGAGATTTTCTTCTTCCCCCGAGTCAGGGAAATTTGGAATGGAAGGCACATGGGACATGTGACCCGTGCTGCCTTTGCCAGGGCACTGTTAGGACCTCCTGTGCTCAGCCTCTGTCCCTGCCCCTGCCCTGGCTGCAATCCCACATCCGAGACAATTCCAGTATCAGCAGCGCGGCCGGCGCTGGGAAGGGACATTTCAGATCCGTGCTGCTTCTCCTTTCCATTCTCACAGGGCTCAATCACACAGGGCATCCTCACCAAGGCACAGCTTCAGGAGGACACCAAGGCACACAGCTTCCCTGCTGCATCCACCCCAGTGCAGAACACACCTTCCATCCCAGATACCGCTCCAGAAAGGCTAAAAAAAGCTGGCAGGGAGCCCGGGGCTCGCTCTGCCCCCGAGCTGCAGCCGTTTCATGTGGCTCCAACGCCTCTCACACTTTCAAAGACACACCAACCCAGTTAATGGATGTCTCCCAGCCCACTGTGTGTGTTCTGACACAGCCCCTCTGCCAAGGAAAAACAACAGTGAGCGTGTGTGGATGTGTGTATATACAAAGGCTTTAAAGAGGACGTTGCTTGCATTTTTATAGCTTTGTTGAAGGGTTTGGTTTGGGTTCTTTTTTTAATATAAAAGCCTAAAGCAAATATAATCCAGAGAATAGGATTTTTTAAAAAATCTTTAATACTTTACCTACATGCATAACACCTGTAGAATTCCCCAAGGAACGTTTTTAATAGTAAGTGTTTCAGGCTGAAAAAAGACAACTGCTCAGAAAAAACATTGCTACTTGCCAGTACTGCATATCCTGCCAACATGAGTGTTCATTCAGGGACACAATAGTCTTTTAGGGAAGTCTATCCCAGGAGCTACACACCAGCTTTACAAGCTTTAACCTTCAGGTGTTCCCCACCTGCAGGAAGGTGTCTGTGCCATGAGGCAGACATCACAGCCCATCACAGCAGAAGCCCACACACCTCTGCTGTGTGAGTTGAATCCTCATGCTCTATGCAAGGATTCAGTTTGCTGAATCTAACATGCCAGCCACACTGCCACATTTAAACCTTTAGTAGAATCCCAGAATGGTTTGGGTTAGAAGGGACCTTCAAACTCATCCCATTCCCCCCCCTACCATGGGCAGGGACAACCTTCCACTGTCCCAGGTTGCTCCAAGCCCTGTCCAACCTGGCCTTGGACACTTCCAGGGATCAATTTCTTCCTAAATGAACACAATGAACAACTAATTTCTTTTCATGAACACAAATGCTCACCCACTGGCTTCAGCTGAGTAAACAGCCACCAGCTAGGACAGTTCTCACCTCGAGACCAAGTTTTAGTCCTTTGAGCTGAACTTCTGCCTACATTTTGTCACCTTTAAGACTGAGAGGTAGATATGGGCACTGGGTGGCTTCAAATACCCATCAGCAAGCCTAATGCATGTCAGTCACTTAAAAAAAAAGTTTTACTTTTAGGAAAGAGATTTGGGGACTATGGAAACTCTGAGTAGGAACTGGGCATCCGAGAAACCTTCTTGAGTGGAAGTTGTCCCTGTCCATGGCAGGAGGTTGGAACTAGATGGTCTTTAAAGTCTGTTCCCACCCAAACCATTCAGTGATTCTATGATCTATGTGTCCTCCTCAAATCCAAGTGCTGGTACCAGCACATTCTGAATTAATTCAGCTGCTGTATGCTCACAACAACTTCCTAGGCCAGAAACACACATGTAACAATATTTGTAAGGAGCAAACTACACCACACCTGCCCACCATCAGATTTTTATCATTTTCTTTGAATTACCCAGCCAGTGCCAGCATTAGAGACATTTGCCTGGAAAGTCCATGCAATCATGTCAGCTCTTTCACTCCTGAAGTATGTCATGTTTTAACTGTGTTAGAATGAACCCTTCCACTCCATTGGAGCAAGTCTCTTGGCCATGCAGTTACTCATACACAACACCCACTGCAATACATTTGTGTACAACTATAAAAAGGAGAAAATATAATCACTTTATTTTCAGTATACAGACTAAATCCCACCATAAAATCAAGATAATGAGCAAGCACACATGAATAAAACACTCAGCACTTAAGCAAACCCCACTTTTGCCGTGTCTGTTTCTGCAGTGGCTCTCAGGGCTCTCCGGCGTTGTTCCCGAAGGTGGCTGCAGTGCTCCCAGGAGAATTCCTCCCTCTACTCCAACAAAACACTCCCAGTTTGCATAAAGTGCTACATTTTCCTGTATGCCTTGAAATACTAGTTAGGTACAACACTATTTCATCATCTCTGCTCCCAAGCTATGTCCAGTCCCACTTCCACCCTGACATCAAAGCCACAATTACTTCTACAAGGAGGTAAAATCAGCAGGTTGTAGCAATACAACTCTTCAGAGGTGCAGAACCATGGCAAAGTGCGACCTGCAGCACAGACAGCAAGACAGAAATGCTGAACACTTGTACCACGCACATGCACACGATCACCTCTGTAAAGATTTCTTCATGGTGTGACTCCTTCCACTCATTTTTCACATTTAAAAAAAAAACCCAAAAACAGCCCTTGTCAAATTTAGCCCGTTTAAAGCTGCCAGCAAAATTGGATTCCATGTGCTATCAATGGGCATGTTATTGCTTGTAGTAAATTGGAGAAATTTGGACATACACATTTTGGCTTGCAAAGCAGAAAGGTCCACAGAGGCCCCTCAGCAGTTTTAGGAAGTGACCAGCTGGTATTTCCTGCACCCTTCACACTGGCTACAACACTGCAGTCCAAAACATGTCCTACCGTCCTCAGCAAACAACTCATCCTCTCTGGCTCCTATTTAATTACACAAGAGCACTCAGTGTAGAGGGTCACAGGTCATTTTTACAAGTCTGTCATGCTCATCTTGGCTCGTTCACCTGAAAATGGGTAACAGGGCTGTAATGGCAAGCAGTGCCAGATCCTCTCAACACTCAGGTGTCACCAGAGCAAGCTGATATTTCTGCAGAGCTATGAACATGCCCAGCAGAGCAAACACAACCTCACTGGATTTTCCAAATGCCAATGGCCTACCTCAGCCAGGAAGTTGGACAATCCAGCCTTTTTACCTTGTGCCTCTAACTGAGTGTAAAGCTTACAGAATGCCTTCAAGGACTAATAAAGCAGCTCTTGGGATTTCTGCCAAGCCAACACTGACTCAAAGGCTCAGCACAAACTCACAGCATTACATGGGAACACCAGGCTATTCCAGATCCCCAGCCAGTCCTCACAGCTCACTCCCTCAAGTTCCTTTCCTTACTAACACACCCTGACTACAGCCCTGCTTTACAGCCCCTCCTGCTAACTATAATCTTCAAATCAGATCTGACTGCAATGCTGCCCTTAACAACCTAACAAGTACAGAGTGGATAGAGTAATTCCTGTCTACTGCTTCTCCAGATGCAATGCTACCTATAAAAACACAGCTAATTCTGCCAGCAGACGATCCAAACCAGCACTGCTCTCCAACAGCAGATGGGTGAGGGAAGGCTGCAGATTGCCAAGTCTCCAGGCTTTCCATACCACAAAGCAAGGTAGCAACAAGCAGCCTTTGAAACAGCATTGTTTCTGTATTTTTCTGTACCATTAAATCCCTTTTCCACACAATTTAGTGAGTGAACTAGAGGCTTCTCTGGAGCAGCGGAAGAGAAGAGATGGTAAATAAATAACAAATCATAAGAACTAGGCCAATAGTTTTACAAAGTTTTCCTTTTTGGTACCAGCACTGAGCACTGCTCATTTCCAGGTGGAGAGAAATACAAAACACTTCAGTCTCTCTGTGAGCTTAAAGTCCAAGTGACTTCTGCACAATCTGCTTGGCAATTTTGTTGAATTGTTCTCTGTCTTCCCGCCACATCTTGGAGGCATCTACATTGGCTCCACTTTCATCATTTGGCTCTGAAACAAGAAACACAAAGCTATGTGGGCAATGGAGCTTCTTGCTTCTTCAAGAATCCCACTTCACCAAGGCTTTGAAACACTTCTCCTCCTGGAGACTGCAGAAACAACACTAAAGCAAATCCAATGACAGCTCCTGGATTCCCAAGAGACTCTGATTTAACTGACCACAAGAGAAAGGATATCACAACAAATTCGAGTTTAGGCAAGAAACAAGTGGCACAGGAGCAGGACTTTATTTTGTTTGTGCTTTCAGCAGTGGAGCCCCACCATGCACGTGGCAAACACAATGTGGCACCCCCAGTACTGTCAAGGGCTTTTAAAACCACATGTTTCTCCCTGCAGAACCTTTTTTTTCTTGTTCTCCAGCCTCCCAGACACAAAGCCCCTCCAAGCAGGCCACCCAAACAGGCTGTCACTTGTTGGGATGGCTTGTTCTACTAAAACCTAACAAAACAATCCAAGGAAACCCATAGAACATGCTTTCATTTCTGCAACATCTTTCATCTGATGATTTCAGAACACTTTACAAAGCACATGGAGTCCTGAAGTCCCAGGGGCTCCCCATTTTGTATGGAGTTGAGTTGAGACCCAGGATTTATCAGGTCTGTGGGCAGCATACAGCAGGACACTGTCCTGGGCTTCCAGAAGGCACTAACATACTCTGCTCACTTCCTCTGACACACCAGTCCACACCCACCCTGCCCCAGTTCATGCCAGTATCTCAGGCTCCAATCCTTCTCCACAGGACCCTGAAAACCAGCAGGTGTGCAGGTCACCCAGCCTGGTGAACCTGGCCTTACACTACCTGCAGAGCCAGGACTGAGTTTTCCAGTACCCTGAAAGAAGCTGACCACTGGTGTTTTAGCCTAATTCCTCCAAAAGCCATGGGAAAACAGGATGCACAGGCAGAGAACAAGTCCAGGTGACTCCCACACTTCCCAGTCCAGGTGAGGCTGCACCACAAACCAAGCTCTTGGAAGCCACAGGAATCCCATGGGTACTATTTGTCTGCACAGCTTCCCAAATGCAGGTTACTATTCCAAAGCTAAAACAGTCACATGTAGGAATCTGTTGCTTGCTCTTTGGTCAAATTTGCAGCTTCTAAACCCATTTATCCTTCAAAACCAGTTCTAAGGGACATGACTCTGCCCTCTTCAGGCAGCTCAGTGGCTCTGTCCACTGTGTGGAAAATGATCCATCTTTCAGAAATCTGTACATGACAGAGCTGATCCATAGTTCTTGTCAGATTTAGGGAAAACCCTTTGAAAGTCTTCACAAAAAGTTTTTTGCCCCAGGTCTCTTCTCAAGAAGCCTTCTTTTGTACCAGAGATGGCAGAGTGGGACACATTCTCAGGCTAGGAATAACAAAGAGAAACAGAGTGTGCTGGCTTCTACACCAGAGGCCATGGACTCCAGTTTACTGTACTGGTTAGTTTTGATAATCCTTCAGCTGCCAAAGCCAAATCCAACACAGGCTGTAATCCACAGCTTTAAAAGCTGAATGGACAGCATAGCAAACACAGAGAGGGCTTTGTCCAGCAGCAAAGGAACCAGCTGAGCCTCTGGGACCACCCGACCCATCACTACTGTCTCAGTTGCTACCACCCTGCACAGAAAGCCGTGCAGTAACCCCCAAACAGGAACACCTGTTACTAATTCAGCTGCATTTTTACCAACCCTTCTCAGAGCACTGGTTTACTAATAAATGCCAGGGCTTTAAGAGCTGTGGTTGCTGCTGAGCAGCTTTCATGTGCTTTGCTCAGTGAACAAAGAGCAAGAGGCAGCTCCAGCTCACTCAGGAAAGGCTGAAGGAGTCAGTGCTCACCTGCCAGCATGCTAACGACTGACAAGAGGATCTTCTCCACACTCTGCACGGGGCTCCACCGCTCCGCGCTGCTCTCGTACCCCATGGGATCATCCCCAGGAGCATGAAGGATAGAGATGCAGACTCTCCCATCTGGATAAACTGCACAAAAAATACAGAGGATTGGTTGTTACTTAGTGGAAATGTTCAGCATCCTCCAGATCAGCCTTGAGACTTGGCTTTTCTATGATTAAAACTAAATCCAGGTTTAAATTTCCTCTTTAGGCAAGAGGGCACAAAATCTGAAAGACAAAAACCTAGGACAAATCTTCTTTAAGCAAATCTAACAAACTCCTTCCCCAGCAGAAACCTGCTGGGAGCACTTGTGTCATTTAATAATCAGTGACAGGCTAAAAATGAAGAAGGCAGCCTGGTGGAATAAGGCAAGAGTTTAGGCACAGACACAGCTCCAAGCAGGTAACCAGTCCTACTTAAATGGAAATGAGTGCACTGAATGCACACTGGAGTCCTCCACTGGACTGTGACCATGAAAAGGATTACACAAAGGAGAGAAAAGTGTTATGTTTTATATATATCATAAACATGAGAAAAAATGAAGTGTTATGTTAAATATATTATGAGCAATAGAACTGATCTTTTTTTGAACATTACTGAAGTGCAATCAGAAGAATTCTCTTTTTCTTTTTTTTTTTTTTTTTTTCTTAAAGCTCAGCTGCATTAAAGCACCTGGAAACAAGGAAACCTATGAATTAAGGATCCAGGTGCTTCCCCTCCCACCTTTAGCACAGTGTCTGCAGCTGTACAAGTTGTCTTCACAGAAACTGGACTCTACTGACTTGGTAATGAAACCAAAGGTTGAAGAGGCACCACAAAAGAAAACACTGCTCTACCAACATGGCCTAATTCTCCTGTGTGGCAGGCTGCTGAGGAATGAAAACTTTAGTGAAATAATTTCAGGGCTTCTATTCCTCAGGTGACCAAACTGGTGCCATTGCCAGGAAAGCAAGACAAAACAAGGTGGGAATGACTGCTGGAAACAGCTGTGCTTCTTCCAGCTCCTTCCATTCACCCAGCTATGTCTGCCCAAGCACGTAAGCACTGTGGAGGACTTTTATTTACAGTCCTTCCTGCAGCCCCAGGCTGGGGACTGGAGCTGGTCTAACCATAGCTGGCAGAGGTGAGAACAGCAGATGCTGAATCAGCACTTCTTGCAAGTCAGGAACCCACTGGTAGAAGAGATTTCACTGGTGAGGGAGTCTCCTGTTTCTGTGCAATGCCTCATTTAAAACAGCTGGAACACAGCAGCACAGTCAAGACATCAAAGGCTGATTCCAGGAAGACGTATGGATCTTCAATCCCTCTGTTCAGGTGAGACCTGCCCCAGTCCAGCTGTGGGGCCCCCAACCTAAGGACATGGAGCTGCTGGAACGAGTCCAAAGGAGGCCAGAGAGATGCTCTGGAAACAGGCTGGGAGAGATGGGAGTGCTCAGCCTGGCGAAGAGAAAGCTCCAGGGAGACTTCAGAACCCCTTCCAGTGGCCAAAGGGGCTCCAAGAGAGCTGGAGAAGGACTTGGGACAAAGGGCAATAGCTGGACACTGCCAGAGGGTGTGGAAGGAATTGTTCCCTGAGAAAGTGGTGGGAACCTGGCACAGACTGCCTGGAGAAGCTGTGGTTGCCGATCCCTTGTGGTGTCCAAGACCAGGTTGGACAGGGCTTGGAACAACCTGGGACAGTGGGATGTGTCCTTGTCCATGGCAGGGGGTGGAACAAGATGGGTTTTAATGTCCCTTCCAACAATCCTTCCCAAACCACCTATGATCCTGTCATCTCCCCACATTGATGCTCAGTGCCAGTGCAATGCCATTGATCACTACCCAGTTACTTTTGCCAAAGTACCCAAGGAGGTCATTTTAATGTAAGAGAACACAGTCCTGTGGTATCTCAAGTTCCCTCCACATACCATAAGCTGCAAAGATGAGGGGACACACCAGACTTTTTAAACATTTTCCTTTCTCACAGGGGAAGGAATAAACAGAAAAAGCACAGCCCAGCCACCCCTTTCTGCAGCCTTTCTGGGTAGAAGCAGCCCACCAGAACCCCAGCTGAGAAGCAAGATTCAAGATTCAAGGTGATCTCAGCTTCAAATTAAGAAGACTGCAAGTCACAGGGCTTTAAAGAGCTGAGCTGACCATCCAGTGTGTTCAAATTATCCCATGGAAGAAACACCCATGTGTAAAGCCACTCTTTAACAGAGGAATCAGGCAACTTGTGCTTCTCCACACCCCACTCCTCCTGGCAGTGCTGCATGCAACACAGCTGCAAGCAGTGAACCTCAAGCCAAGGCCACAGCTGGAACTGCAGGGACAAGGATTTGCTCACAGACACCAGTCCTGGCAAGAAGTTTGGGTAAATTAGTCCAGCTGGACCAAGGTGCTGACATGGCTACACTGCTTCCAAGTGCCAAAGCTGTGGACATCAGAGCTCCAGAGGTGATGCTACACTGCCTTGGGCACATCCACAGCTCTGTGCAGGTGTGTCTTCCACAGGAGAACAGAAAGATGTGGATTAAATGGGAAAGAACCTGCACAGGTGGTGCTTCCAGAAGAGAATAACCGAGAAACTTCAAGAAATGGCAGAATTCCTTGTATATAGAGTGAAATAAATCTCTTCCCAGCTGAGATTATATCCTGTGCTTTCCAAGTGCAAGAATGTCAGCTGAAGGAAGCGCTAGGCAGGAGCACAGCACCTGCTCTTTTTCCTGCTCTTGAGAGTCAGAGACCTGAGAGCCTGAACACAGATCCAGCCCATCAAACCTGGGCAGTAATAAACAACCTCTGCAGAATCCATGTTGATTCATCAGATGTCAAAAGCAATGATTTTACACAGAATTCCAAGGCTGATTCCAGACAGCAGCGGTTCAGGCTGCAAACAGAGGCTTTAAAGTGTTTTTCATGTCCAGGGCTCAAACTTGTTAGCTGTACTTCTTGTCACTGCAATTACTCCCCCTGAAGAGTCTTCAGATAATATTGTCACCATCACAGATTCACTAAGGTTGGAGAAGATCTCTAACTCAATCAGTATCACAGAGCAAAGGCCAGCAAAGTCTTAATATTAAACACCTGTAAATGTGTTGTCTGCTTGGACAGAGCACTCTGTATTTCAGAGATCCCATCAGAAATGTTAAACCTGTGATTTCACAGGGCAAAAGCCATGCTGCCTAATAAAGCTGCACCCATGAACAACTTTTCAGTCATTAAAATAACACCAAAATACCTATATAGGAGCCATAGAACAAGACTGAATTTATGTTGTGTTTGGACAATGCTCTCAGGCACATGGTGGGATTCTTGAGGTGTCCTGCATAGGGCCAGGGGTTGAACACCATGATCCTGATGGGTCCCTCCAAACTCAGCATACTCTATGATTCTGGAAAGAGCCTGTATTATTTCACTAAGTCTCACATCCTGTACAGAAGATTTAAAGGCATGGAATTTGCTGGAATCCTTGTTGGACTGTTTATAAGAAGAAGTTTTATGAGGAATAATGGGATGAAGAGAAAAGGACCCTAAGACAGAGCAAAACCACTGGGCAGCTGAATGCTCGTGCTGCTTGCTCAAGGTTGGAAAGGGAGAGAAACACCCTTGGGAAGGATGCCAGCTCTCCTGCTGCAAAAGTTTCTTTTTAAGCTGTACAAGAAACCCCCTCCCCCTGCATCCTGCTGCATCAGACTCACTGTTGGGATGGAACATCTCACACGTGAACCTCATCTTCGGAGGACTCAACGGGTAATCGAGCGGGAAACTCAGGATAGCAGGGAAAACCCCATACTCAAAACAGGTGTCTTCAGGACCCCTAGAAACAGATAAAATGTTATTCACCAAAGTTTTAAACAGCTCTTTCCCCCAAATTCTTGTCTAATAGAGATGTGTGAGGCATGGGTTATATCATCTTCTCCAGGAAACAAAGAGTTAAGGTGCTCTTACCCCACACCTCATGAACTTAAATCCAAATATGAGGCTTGGGAGGCAAGGGGGAAATCAAAGCTTGCACGCTAAATTACTAGGAAGGTCACAACACTGTTTAATTAGCAGGGTGTGTCTGGATATAATTGGAGTATCTGGCTCCAAGGCATGTTCCAGGATTTGAGTGTCTGCACGTCAAGCGAAAGCAGAGGCAGGTGTGGGACTCCTGTGCCTTTGAAGATACTGTTATGCTCTACAAGACAGAGATGTCAAATGCTGGAGCTCAAAATTAATTTATAAATGCCACAGAGATCCCAACTAGCAGTATCTAGCACAACCACACAAACACTTATCACTGTCTGATGCAGAAAGCACAGCAAAGGTTTGTAAAAATAAAAACACAGCTCAGAGGCCTTAATTATCAGAAGAGATGCAGGACAACAATGTGTCTTTGCAGACTTCAGGTATTGAGTCTGCCCTGCCTCCAGTGCAGCTGGAGAACAAATGGCTTCATCAGGGTTCTTGTAGAAACATTTCCTTATTGCGTTCAGAATCTAGTTCAAAGTGCAATCAAGTTGAGAACATAAAGACAACTATTTTACCCTGCCTACATAAAACACTTGTGGAAAGTGAGCAGAAAACAAGTTTGTTAGCCATGATTTATTCAAACCTGATGAACCATCTGGAAGTTGTAACACAAACATGATTTCCCTTGATTGGAAAGATGACAAAAAAAGCTTCAGCACTGAAAATTGTCGCCAAGGAAACCTCATGTATTTAGTAAAAAGCCATTCAAACAAAGGTTTCACTGTCTGGGAAATAAGGGTTAGGAATATATTTATACCTCCTCCTCCCAATACACATTCTCCAAGCCAGAAAGAACATTAAAGTTGGAAAGCAGCAAATCCTAAAGCCCTAGAAGACTGTTGCAAACTTTGGAATTCAAAAGACTTGGCTGCTAAATACAAGAACTATGTGATTTAAACATGAATATTGACACTGGCAGGTAAGGTAAGAGAAATGCATCAACATCCTGCAAGAATGAAAGCTAAACTGTCTCAACCACTTTGCTCCCTTTCTGGCCTTTTCCCTAAATTTCGTTGGGATTCAATTCACATCTGAGAGTAAACTGAATGCATTTTTCCTGACCATTTTAATTCCATCTGCATTTTAAAGGCTTATTGTTGAACTTCTGAGGGTATGTACATACAGGCATTGAAAAGCTGGTGGGTGTCTATGTTCTGTTTTGAGAGCAAACCCACAGCCTTAAGGGCTCTTCTGTCAAATACACTCAACCCAACACACTCCATTTTAGGCCCTGCATTATGTGAGCAAAATGCTTTTGTTTTAGCCACTCAGCGCTGCCAGGATCAACTTCAAAGAAATTATGAAAGTTAATCCAAGACAGCATTTGCAACTACAAAACACTCAGCATTTGGACTTGACAGCATCATTTTAGCTCACAAAGGACACTGGCAGGGCCAGGGAGGTGAGAGCATGGCAACTGCTGCTATCACCCCCCTGTTCTGCAGTGATTCCAAAGCTGACAGAAGACAAAGCATGAAAATGAGAAGCTCTGACCTCCAGGAGCTGCCTGTTACTCATGCAAGGGGCAGAGAAGAGAGGTAGGTATCTTCAAAACAGGAGAGAGAAGGACCTTGAGGAGGACAGCTAATGGGAATTGATTAGTTTGGAGAAAAGGCTCCTCAGGGATCCTTCCACAACTCCCTGACAGGAGAGTTCAGCCAGGTGGGGCTCAGGCTCTGCTCCCAGAGGACAAGAGACAGGTCAAGAGGAAACAGCCTCAAGTTGCAACAAGGGAAATTTAGGCTGGATATTGGGAAAAATTTCTTCCCTGAATGGGTTGTTCAACCTTGGCACAGGCTGGCCAGGGCAGTGGTTGAGTCACCATCCCTGAAAGAATTCAAAAAACATGTGAATGTGGCACTTGGGGACATGGTTTAGTGGTGGATTTGTCTGTGCTTGAGGAATGGTTGGATTCGATGGTCTCGGAGGTCTTTTCCACCCTTAATGATTCCGTGATTCTAATTCTATAATCACAGCTTCATACAAATTTGCAAATGGCATATTTGTAAAAGGATGCTGGAAAAACACCAAACCCCACAATCATCAGATGCCCAAAAGGGGAATGGAAACAGAAGTCATAAGCCTAATTATGGATCTAATTACCTTTCTACACAGCTTTGTGATAAGTTGACTTCAATTTATACTGTTTAGTTTTCAAGCAATCTTTAGGCTAATAAAGTTCTTAACCATCGCGTGCTTTTGTGTCTTTTGGGGATAAACCTGAATAGCAACACACACTTGTACATGCCAACCAAAGAGGGCAAAACTTGGCCTTGAAATGTTAAATCCATGAACACAACACAGCCTGAAGGACCTCACACAGCGCCAGGGAACTGAGCAACATAAGGCAAACTCTCCTGAAATGATGTGGCAAAGATCTGACTTTCAACAATGCACCTCTGGTCTTCAGAAAGGTTTTTTCACATGGGTGTTTTCAGTTCTGTGCCCATCACACTCATTTTGGGAGTGTAAGATATGTTCTCTCCTTTATTTTATTATGGTCTTAACATTTATATGCTTCACATTCTTCCAGCATTGCTGCTGCAGACAAGAACACTGGAGATACAAATTATTATTTCCATTATTTAAAAATCCATTATTTTATCTCCAAGCCAAGCTCTTACATCAATCTGTGTAACATTACCCAGCCTACCTTTGAACTGATAAATGAGAGATGGCTTTTCTCTCTTAGGTCTCTATTTTTTTTAAGTTATGTGCCATTATATGTGCTCTAGCTTTATATAAACTGGGTGAAGGAAAAAAAGTATTCTGTTCTTTTCACAATTATGTTTCTTAGTGTTTGCACTTCATCTGTCTAAAAATCTGCAGGCAGCTTTAATCTGCACACCTCATTCCCTGAATCCCACACAGCACATTTGAGATTACAAAACACTGGAGGAGATCACCACAGACAAATACAAACAAGTCATGTAACTTACTTTCCAAAGGTAGAGCAAACACTGCTACTAACAAGGTTTGTAAAGAGATTAAAGTAACCAAATGTGTTTGGGGTAAACATGTTTCTATTGTATCACAGCTTCAAAATTGAGCAGATCTTAAAATATAACTTTATTATGACACACACACAATACAGAAACCAAAATTAAAGCACCTCCGCCTCTCATTTTACGCTGACAAAGACCTGAAGCTCAACACTCAGCACTTTAAAGGGCTTTCAAGTCTGCAAGCAGCTCCTCTGTCCTTTAAGGATGTGACAGAAGACATCAGAAAAGGTATTTTCTAGGCAATTCAGAAGTACTTCTGAGTGTCTCTCAGGAAACCTCCACTCAGCCACACCACCTCTGCTAGGAGGAAGTACCAACAAGCAGGAATTTCCTTCCATGTTCCAAGAAGAGCATTAAACCCTCTGGGATTTCCACACTCCCTGCAATCACAGCTGTCTGACCTGAAATCTGGCCCATTACGAAGCAGATGTGCTGACTATGCCTCTCAGAGAAAGCATAAGACCCTGCAGCCAAAATCTGGTGTCAGGCAGCAAAACAAACTATTTCCATGCTAAGTGTTTATTTTCAGGAGACTGAACTACCAGGAAGCACAACCTGTTATCCCAGAAGAAATCACTGCACATAAGCAGAGGCATTTGCCAACTCTTGCCATCAATGAGCAAAAACAAGCAGTGGCAATCCAAACCTCCACTCACCAAGGTCTAAAATAACTCGGGGGCTCTGGCTTGCCATGCAGCAGGATCACCCACACAGCCAGCTTGTGTGGAATAGGGAACTCACTGTGGCTCATGATGCTTTTGTATCGGTTGCACGCCTGAGCCCAAGAGACAGAAATCTTTTTTCATCCCTAGACAACACATTCCAAGCAAACTGAGCTAGGGAAACTCTGCTACCCACACCAGCTGAGAATCTCATCAGTCAGCACTAGTGGTTGCAGGGAAAACCTGCCCAGATGGCAGTGGGCACGGAGCGAGTGGTGCCACAGCCACTGCCTGCTGCCCCCAGTCCTCCGGGACAGCCCAGCCCTGCCTGAAGGAAATCACCAATTCTTACCAAAGGAATCCTCAAGTACAGAGCCAGGATCTACCCTAACAAGAGACCACCAGCTTAAAGATGGACTCAGTGGTCTGAAGTTTCTTCTTTTAATTGTGCAGTATTTGCATGAATTGTCAGATGTGAGTGACAAAAGTATTTTTCCCCTCTCCTCTAGCGTTTTAGAACTTTATTTTGTAAAAGTCACCAGTTATCCCATGTACTCAAAGTTCCCAAAGAAGGTATAGCATGGGTAGGAGTACAAGAGAGAAGACAACCTGTAAGATGTTGGGCAAAAAGATTTTGTCTTTTCATGGCAAATTTTGCTATCAACAATCACACCCATCAGCTGGGGAGTGGAAGAGAAAGAACACAGCTTGGTAAAGGAGTCTCCATCACCCCCAAAACACAGCAGGTCATGGTCAGAGCTATTCACCAACAGAAGAGTGAATCTTCTTCTACACAAAACCACTGCACCCAACTCTCGCCAGCACCAACCAATTCATGAAGTGTAAAGAACTTCAAAAGCATTTTTACTTAAATTTTAATACTTTTTCTGATAAAAACCTTCCAATATTTCAAGAAAAAATTTGAATAGTAAGTAAACTAATTTTAGACATCGATTTTTTTCCTCCTGTCACTAATAACCTGTGTATTTTGCTCCACTCAAAACTTGTCCTGCATTTGTAGTTAGGCAATGTTTCAAGAAGTATGTGTGATCTACAAGCAACTGTTAGTTTCCTACAGTGTTTGTAAATTTAACATATATCCAAGTGAGCCCAAATGAGGATTACTGACCAATTTGCAAGCTTATTATTATGACACCTGTACAAGAAGTTATCATAACAAGTTGTACACATCACCAGTGCTGCCTCTGTCACTCTGTTTAAAGTCCAAATGTAACTCCCTGTTTGGATGAGAGGAGTTTCCAGCCCAAGGCAGGCCAATGCTGATGTCATACAGAACTGATTGTACTTTTTTGCATTCTTGCTCTCCTAGAAGGTCATCACAGCAACTGCTGATTTCAGACACCAAACAGTAATAACTCACATGATCAGGGCTTCCCATTCGAAGAAGTTCTCTTCATTCATGGGACCTGTGAAATAGAACAGAACGATGCTCAGGGCTACCTGAATGCAAGATTACAGCTCCAGAGTGCACAAACCCTGCTCAGCTCCTCACCTGCCACAATCCCTTCTGGTGGGTTCAGGGTCAGCTCTGCAAAAACAGAAACACAAGGAAGATTGAGGTGACTTGCAAGCCCAAGCATTTCAGGGGGTATTTCAGTGGCCATGTGGGCCCCACCACCATTGCTTAATGCAGAACAGTGTTCTAGACAAAATTATTTGGCATTTTGGATTTTTTCAGGCTCCTAAAACTAGCCTTGGGACCACGGAATTGTTTAGGTTGGAGAAGACCTCTAGGATCATGGAGTCCCCCATATTCACAGAGGCAATAATTTAAACCTGAGAAGGAAGACAAAAACGTTTCACAAAGCTTGGGAAACACTGTTCTCTTGCACCTCTGTGGTATCTGCTAAATACCTTAACAGCCTGAAGTTTGTATTCCTGTAACCTCTCTGCACCCACTCAGGTTTGATGCACCTCAGTGCAAAACCCATAACACCACCAAATCAGGAGAAGCAGACACATGAGAGATTTGACAAATAGCTCTGCTCCCTAAATTCAATCCAATTCCTCCTGCATGGCCTGAAAAATGTGGGTTAAAAAAAAAAAAAAAGAAGCATCAGTAAAACAGCCATGGCTGCACAGGCAAGTTTGGATCCATCAGTCCTCACTTTCTCTAGGAAACTGATACAATTCCAAATTCATGAAACAATCTTTGGCATCAGCCCCTTACTTCAAGCTGGTGAAGGCCAGTACACCATGTGCTGATAAAATAACAAGCAGATTTTCTCCTATCTATTGGACTGACAATCAGTTTCTAGTTTCTGATGTTCTGCAGGGAGGCAGCAGCAGCTGAGACACAGCTCAGCAACAAACAGGCAACCAATGGGCCAGCAGTCCCAGGGGCTCAACACCAGCCCCAAGGCTTCCAGTGAGCCATGGGGCAGCTGCTGGAGCTGGTGGCAGGAGCTGACACCTCCAGCTGCTTATCCAGCCCAGTTTTTCCCAATCAACGGCCTCTGGAATACCAGGGGCCAGTAACACAGAACAGAGCCACAAGAACTGCCACACGCATTCACACCAGGAAAACAAACAGGAACACTGACCCAGGGAATATGTGAACTCACAAACCAATAAATGAGACACTTGACCTAGTTTCTGTTTAGCCTGTAGGTGAAAACTATATGCTGGTGCTACAAACAGCTCCTTTACTGCAGAATTCGAAGAAGATGCTGAGATGCATTGCCAGGAGAGATCACGGAACTCTTCTGTTTGCTCAGAGTGCCCTTAATCTTGGCACAGCCCTCTCTGAAGTTCCAAAGCCCAGCAGCAGATTGAAACTCAGCCTTAAGGTTTTCCACACGTCCTGGCATTCCATGGCAGGCTTTTCCAGCTTCACAGTGGGTCTCCAATAGCTTTTCTTGTTGATGTTTTCAGACAGAAAGGGGGAAATGTCAAATGCAAGAGCTCCTGGAATCATTTTGCTCCATTGTCACCCTGAAAACTAAACCTTCTGATCTTGTTTTCATAGTTTTAGTTACTTTCCCCAGGAAAATAACTATAAACATAAGTTGTTTACACTTTCCTTCCAAGAAACACCTTTTGATGGACGTTTTGCATGATCAGTGTGATTGGGAAGGTGGTAACTTAGTTATCCAATCCCTGGTCATAGTCAAGAGTCTATAAATACTGGAGTCAGAAAATAAAGTCACTTCTTTTTCCTGTCATGCCACTGAGACGTGTTTGTGTGAATCATCCTGTGTCCTTTAGCGACACTCCATCTTGTGGTTCTAAGAAAATCCCTCTGATGTTTCAGGCTATTTCCCTGGAAAAGCTGGCAGCAGACCTTGGGGTGGGCAGCCACACAGAATTGTGTCATACAGCACTCTAAAGAGAAGAGGGGCAAAGGGAAGAAACAGCCAAAGCCTGCAGAGCAAATGGTGTTCATCAGGACAGAGGTTCAATTTTCCACTTTCTTCATCAGCTCCCTCCTCGAAGAAAGGTTTCCATCCTTAAGGATCAGATAAAGTAGAAACTGGGCATTCAGGGGCACAGGAGCTTTGATTTTGAGTGGCTGCTGCTGCACCTGATCATTGAGAAAGGAAAAACCCCTTTTCGACGGGGATGGTGACACCCTACCCTGTGATTTCTCCAGAGTTGTTCAAAAGAAAACTGCAAGCGCAGTTTTCAGAGAGGTACAACATGAACCACCAGGAGCTGACACAATATCAGCTCACCAGAGCCTCCAAAACAGGGTCACTTTAATGGAATGTTGGTGGGGGGAGCAGGGTTTCCAATTCTTTATAGATGAGCAGCAGAAAGCAGTGAAAGGCTAAAACCAATGCTCTGATCACATACAGCAGGACTCTGACAGACCAGCTAGGCCAAACAGCCCCACTCAGTGTAGAAATTTTCCCCAACAGCCCATCTGAACCTCCCCAGGTACAACTGGAGCAGAGCCAAACCTTGTAAGCTTAAAACAGAGCTGATACTAGACAAGTGTGGTGCTTCTATTAGGAATTCGGGGCAGATTTGCTGCACACAGAATCAGTGCCTTCCTTTTCATTTCACTGCTCTTTGTGGAGTCATTATCAGCCAATTACACCTTGGAGATGGTTCTCAGGAGAGCTGAAAACACATCTTCTTGTTAAAGCACTAAAGAGACTGAGAAGATCATCCTTAAAAGAGAAGTTCAACAGTATGTTTCCTAAAAACTGCAGCTGTTTAGCAAACTGCAAGGGGATTAAAAACCTAGGACTCAAGAAATATCATGGGCATGTGCTCCCTGCAGTATCTGACACATCTGGACTGAGATGTTTGAAAACAGTCAGTTCTCTTCTGACTCCACACAACTCTCCCCAAGCAGTAAGGATGGGAAGTATCCACTGCAGCACTGCCAGGATCAGAAGGTTTATTATTTCTGTGATTTCCCAAATCTCACAATTAACATAAATCTCTTAGTTTCAACCTGACAGCACTTCCAAAGAAACCTGCTGGCATTACAATCCCATGCTCTGTTGTCTGTTTATACCAGGAAGGAAATCCAGTGCATACAATTGGGCACTACAATTCTCAGGTCTATAGAGATATAATTCTTCCAGAGTAATCCATTTTAGACTTGAAATTTCAGCCAGCATAGGACATCTCCAAATCTGGCATCAAGAAACAGTAAACACAGAAAAAAGAAGGTTTCCATTTCTTAATTGATATAAGCTACTGAGAGACTTAGGTCAGGCCTTAATACTATTATACATCTAGAATTAGCAACAGACACATGCTCTAATAAAAATTATGCCCTTTTTTACATCTGATTTTTTTTTTTTATGCTTTAACCAAACTAGTTCTGGCAGAGTAGTTAATCTGAGAAAGCAAAAAGTCAAACATTAAAAGATCTAAATGAGGATAAAAAACCCATTCTGTGTCATCTGGATGTCTACAGCCACTTTCCCTTCCCTCCTCAAAAGGAAAGAAAACCAGTGCTGTTCCACAGCCTCTCCCAAAATGCAGTAATATATCTGAGCTCCAACAGGTCACTCCTCACAATGTCAAGAATTTTTCACAGAAGGAAACGATAAATCTTTAAATTACGACTTAAATGTGTGTGCGCATGTGCACAGAGAAAGATGAAAGACAAAAATTGGAAAAGGAAGAAATGGAAAGAATTAGAAGTTTGGTAAGGGAAACACACCCACCAGCACAGCACTGGCTGCCAAACACAACTGTCATGACTAGAAGTAACTAAAGTGAAAAGATGGAGGAGAAGAGGGAAAGTAAAAAAAAAATATTGTGTCCACAACTTTGTACATAACATTTACAAGATTTCATCCGAGGTGAGCAGTCAGGAGAGGAGTCAGGAGAATCATGAAAACCATTTCCATTCCCACATTCACCCAGGGCCTCACAGCACCCACATCCACACCAGCACCACACATCATCAGGAGGGAGAAGCTTCACACTGAGCTGAGCCTCAGACTCCAGCCCTGTCCCAAGGTAGGACTTGCTTTCTTTTTTTTGCAAAAAGAAGCAGCAGAACTACCTACAACCAGAAGGTTTTTTTATTTTTCAAAATAACTTTTGCTGAAAATCTCTATAGGGCTAAGAGCTTCTGAAGAGCTACAATTAATTGTCAGTCTTCAGATAAACACTAGGGAAAGGTTGTAAGTCAGGCTTGATTCTGGGATTTGTGCTAAAGGAAAATAACAAACCTGGACATGCAGCAGAGGGGAATCCACAGACACAGAAATGTCTGGCTTACTGCACTGCTGCAACTCAGGTTTCCAGAAAGCACTGTGCAGTCAGCCACTGTGAGTTACACTCCTTTTTTTCCAATACTGTGTTTTATTGGGCATGGGAAAGTGCTTGTAAAGGCAGATCACAGACAAAAGGTTATCTCTGGTCACGACTAGTGTTACCCTGGGAAGCTAGGCAGAGAAGATTCACCTCATGTCTGCCTGTGGCATTAAGTCAAAAATCTTTCTGAGATCATTTAATATTGTTTCTCCTAAAGATTTCATTCATACAAGACACTGCAGTAAGATCTCTGTGCTCCTCAAAACCAAAGGATCATAAATGCTTTGAGACCTAAGGGATAGATAAGAGAAGACAGAAACAGTGCCAAGACTTTCAGTGGTTGTTTTTCAGGTCACTGCCTCTGGATTACAATGGGAAAATGTAGATTTCTAGGACACACTGTCAGCACAAACTTCACCCACACAGCTCACCACCCCCTGCTGTCAGTGCCAGAAGCCCAAGCTGGGTGGGGAGCCCTGGCTGCCCAAAAAACCTGTGTGACAATTCAGCTTAGAGACCTGTGCTCTGCAGAGCAGCCTGAGAACAGGCACACTGTTGGCAGAAAATGAGTGTCTGTAAATACTCTCTTTCACACAGGCTGGAGTCTTCCACTAAATAAGGACAGAAACACCTCCCCGTTTACAGCCCAGCTCCCTCCATCCTCACCAACATTTCTTTTCTCCATTCTACTTCCTTGCCATGAATAAAAGCCAGAGCATTTAAAGCCCAAAAGCACCTAGGTAAACAAATACTTCTTGCCGACAAAAGGCACCTTTGGACACCTCTCAAACTCATCAGGGAGAAGATGAGCCATCCCAGAAGAACTGGGATTTCCAGAGGGCCCCAGACCACTGTAGCAGGTCTCTGGTCCCTGTGCTGAGGATCATTCCTTGCCACCCCCTGTAGTCACATCCCACACCGATTTTTAAATAAACAGGTCTATGTCTTTCATTACTAAATTCGAGTTTAAATCATTTTACTAACCACTCTGCTTCCATTAAGGACTTCACAGAATTACAGAATTGTTTGTGTTGGGAGAGACCTTAAAGCTCATCTCATTCCACCCCCTCCCATGGACAGGGACACCCTCCACTAGCCCAGCTAGTCCAAGCCCCATCCAACCTGGCCCTGGACACTTCCAAGGATAGGGCAGCCACAACCAGAAGGTATTTGCCCTGACAAACACCTCTAATTACCCTTGATGTAACAGAGTTCCACAACAGATATTTCCATACCTGTATTCCCTTCCATCTGGAAAACTGAACAGGGAAAAACATTATAATAACTGGCCACTTGCCCAGGGTTCGCAGCCTCACCCTGCCTAAGATCCTGGAGCCACGGAATCCCAGAGGTGTCCCCCTTCCCACCGCCTCCTGAAAGCCGGCAGTGCCCCGTACCCGTCCGCTGACCCTCACCCCCGCCCCGGGAGCTCTGTACGGCCGCAGGGAGGATCCCGCAGCCGGCGGAGGGGAGGAGGTGAAACAGCGGCCGGCGGGACACGGGCAGCTGCCCCGGGCGCCCAGCGGGAGGCCCGCGGCCTGGCCTGCCCCGCGGCCGTCACGGCCCCGCCCGGCCCGCGGGTCCTCCCGGCCTTTGGGAGCGATCCCGGCAGGAAGGCAGCGCGAGGGGCCCAGGGAGCTCCACTCACGCTTGTACTCGGCCATGAGCCGCTTCAGCGCCGTCCCCGCCATGGCGCGGCCCCGCCGCCGCTTCCGGGTGCGCGGCCAGAGCGGCCGCCGGCTGGGCGGGGTGGGGGCGGCGCTCTATCCCGCGGTGTCGCCTCTATGGTAGCGCTCAGTCCTCCTGCCGGGGTGCGGCGGGGTGCGGGAGCGCACCGGGAATTCCCTGTGGGAAGCGCCGGGAGCGCGGCAGCTGCTCCGCTGCGCTGGGAGGACACAGGAGAATACGCAAAATGCCCCACGCGGGGGTTGGTGGCTGGGCACGCCCTGCGCATTCCCTGGAGCAGCCTCCACACGGCGTTTCCCCCGGGATGGGGCGCAGAGAGCGAGAGGCAGGAGCGCGGCCCCAGACTGGATTTGCTGTGGGTGACAGCAAAGGGCCGCACGTTAATGTGGAAATCCGGGAACGCACAACGGGAGCCGCGGGATAGCGCACCCCAGCTCGCCACCAACATGGAAAAGGGAACAGGGGCCTTTCCAGCCAGATTTCAGCACAGCTAATGCGAACAAATGGGAAAAAAAAAAAAAAAAAAAAGGCTGGTTATGATTCCGTGGAGCAGCAGGACAACCTGAGTTAAAACTCCTTTGGAACAGGATTCATGGAACCCAAACCACCACACAAATAATTAAACCTCAGTAAGGCTGGAGAGGCAGGAGAACAGTTTATTATTATCTTTATTATTTTGAAGACACCTAAATGTCTCCCCTCACTTACTAGCTCTTCTGCACAGTTTGGTGACATTAAAAGGCATTTCCCCTGCCCTCCTCATTTACCAAATTTATCTACCAAAAAGAAGTATTAAAAAGAAACCTGAGGCCACAGACTTCCAATATCCACAGAGAAAGAGTCAAGGGAGCAGGGCAAAGTGACAGATGCCACCCAGCCCTCAGCAAACAGCTGGAATTTCAGTGATGGGATTTTTATAAAGCTGCACAACAAAAAAGCACAGCTACTCTATCACAAGCATTGAGTTTTTGGACCAGCTGCCCTGCTACCTCCAGTTCTGCAATAGTGCAGGACAAAAAAAATACCATTTCTGCATTTAAAAAGTACATTTTGGCCTCCTTTATCATAATATGAAAACAACACATGTAAACCTGGAGTATTTAAACTCTGCATTGTATTGTGTTCTAGCCCCAGTCAAAGGTGTGATGCTGCCCAAGGGACTGACTAAATTTTTAATATGAGCCAAAAACTTAAAACCTGTATCTCTGTTCCTTCTCTTGGGTGCATCTTAAAAGGAAACTTTTACACTCACACTTAGCATGAAAATACATTGAACTATTTATATAACTTGAGTTGAAACAGAAGGGCAAGACCAACCAGAGCCAGGAATGAACACTCAGTGTCCCAACACACGGATGAATGCTTAGACCACAAGTTTAAAGAAAGAAAAAAAAAAAATTAAAGAAAGGCTAACAACAGACAACACACAATCTGAACTTCAAATGCTTAAATTCAGACACAGCTCAATCCCTGCAGATACTATTTTGACTTGTGCACGCAGACAAGAGAGTGAGGTGTGATGAGGACCCTCAAACTGTTCTCCAAAAGATGCTGTGTCTTAGCACCCTCCGCCTGTCTGCTGCTGGTACACTTCGATCGTGTCTTCGTGTTCCATCTCCAGCTGTGGGAGTAACACAGGAATTATTTTAACATTTTAAAAATATGAAATTTATAAATAATACAGAAAACTTGAAAAACACGTGGTGAGGAAAGCACTTGGCTCCCTGCTCCTAATCAGCAATACAGCATTTCAGGAATAGCTTTAATTAACTAAGACATGAAACACTTTTCATCAGTCACCTTGAACAAATTTGTTGGAACATGCTAAACTCACAGCAACTATTTCAGTATCATTTTGATTTCAAGCCCCTTTGATCATCACTCAGACATCCAAATATCTGTGTAGCAATTTGCAGTAAGAGTGTTTTTCATACCTGTGCAGGTGTGTCTTCTTCTTTAATTGGCTGTCCATCAAACAGGAACATAATGTGCCTCATTGACAAGCCCTGCAAATTCAAAGTTCTATAGGAGAAACCACTCTTGTGTTTCTGAATCCAAACTAAGTATTCATGGATTTACTGTCAGAACATGTTAACAAAATTAACACTCAAAAGATAAAGGGGATAACAAGAAAATAGGTTTAGATTAGGTATTAGGAAGAAATTCTTCCCTTTGAGGGAGGTGAGGCCCTGGCACAGGTTGCCCAGAGGAGCAATGATGTGGCTGCCTCATCCCTGGAAGTGTCCAAGGCCAGGTTGAACAGGGCTTGGAGCAAGCTGGGATAGTGGAAGGTGTCCCTGCCCATGGCAGGGGGTGGAACGAGATGGGCTTTAAATTCCCTTCTAACCCCAAACCATTCTGTGATTCTCTGATTAAGATTTAACCACCAGGACGCTGAGCACACCTGTCTTGCTGTCTACACTAAGGATGGTCAAATGCTGGTAACTGTGCTGCCCTTACAACCTGAATTACCACACTACTGAATTGTGTTCTGACAACTTAATCACATGAGGATGCCTTTATTCCCTGCATCAGGGATTAACAACCTTGCTCTGCCCTCTAAAATCCTTCAAAATCCGTATGATCCACACACAGGAATGCTAAAATTCCCTGTACCTCTCAAAAAACCCAGAGAGGTGTGAGGGTGCAGCAGGCACAGAGCAGGGCAGAGTCTGAATAAGTGAAGAAAGGATCCTGCAAGTAACAGATAAGGGCAAACAAAATCCAACTCTGTTTCCAAAGCCATTCGCATGCGTAAAGCAGAGGCATTGTGAGCTCCAGAATCAGGAACTGAGCTGTGGGGATACATCCTGTTCAGTTCAGGAGATGACAGGACTGAGGGTCAGTGAATTGTTTCAGAGACAGGATCGGAAGCGGAGGAATTTCTGTAAATCCCGCGGAACACTAGGGAGCACCTGAGGAGGAAGAGGCGGCTTCCATTCACCGATTGAGAAGAGCTCCGCACCAAGGAGCTGCCAGCATCCCAGCTCCTCATTCTCCCACACACCTGAACACCCTCGCCCTGCCCACAAGCATGTTCCACGATGCGGGCAGAGAAGCAACGAGGCTTCCACCAGCACGGGGAGGCTTCCCCGGGGTTCGTGGGAGCCCCCCGGGGCCGCAGGAGCCCCCGGGCCGTGGCCGCGCCTACCTGCCGGCAGCAGTACACCTTCATGAGCTTGCTCAGCGGAGTGTGCCGCTTTATTCTGAACTGCACCACGGAGCCGTCCTGCCCGGTAACTTTCACGTCGATGTGCTCGTTCTCCGTTTTCACGCCTTCCTGGACGGGAAAGTGCAGGATGCGGCGGATTTAGAGCCCGGTAGGGTGAGCCCCCAGGTCCCGCTCGGGCCGGACACCCCGCTCATGTTCCCCGCGGCCGGGACACCCCTCCGCGGGCGGGGCCGCACCGCTGCCGTGCCCCGGGACGCGGAGGGGACGCTGCTCCTCGTTCCCTCCCTCATCCCAGCCCCTCCCCTCCCGCCGGCTCCTCCCGCTCCTCTCCCCGCCTCACACTGGGCTTCTCCTCCGACATGGCGGGGGGGTCGCAGGGCCTCCGCGCTGGGGGCGTGGCTAACGGCCACGGGGCGTGGCGGGGCCGCGTGCAGGCGGGTCCCCGCTGAGCCGCACGGGGGCGCTGTGCTCCGGCGCGGGGGCCGGCGTGAGGGGAGAGCACGGGTCACTCCAGAACAGCCCCCGGGCAACCCGCGACACCTGTCCTGGACACCCCGGAACAGCCCCTGGACACCCCGGGACCCCTGCTCTGGACACGCCGGGACACCCTCGGGACCGCACCTTCCTGGTCGCACGGCAGTTCCTGCGTGAGGGGAAACGAGGGACGAGAAGCCTTCCCTCAAAGCACAGCCCGCCCAGTCCAGACCGGTGCTGGGGTGTCCGGATCCTCTTAAGGGGAGGAGAGGCAAGTTTGCCTCGATCCACAGTTGAGGAAATTATTAGATTCTAAACATACCCAGAAGTGAGATTAAAACACAAACGAGGTTAAATTTTGGGATCCAAAGCGATATTTAATTATTTGATTTCTCATTAAAGAGAAAGTAAAGAAGATAAAGAAGTGGGAAAAGGCCAAGAATACTTACGTGAAGCACAGGGGAATGAGTTACCACCACCATGGGTCCAGTGCTGGTTCATAGAGTGCAGGGTTAATAAACAGGGGTTATTTTCCAAAATACAGCAGGAACTAAAGTTTTTGTTAGAGGCAGAGTAACACTTTAATTTTCAAATTTGACTCTTCGAAGAGGCAATGAAGAAAAATATTCCTTACTTTTTACTCATTCACTACACGGGGGCAGGTGACAGCAGGACAGGAGGTTAGTGCTGACGGAGATGTCCCTGCAAGGGAGAGGCAGAACGGGTTCTGGGCTTCTTTAGAGGAAACTCCCTAAATATGAGGTCCATCCCTGCTGAGTCCACTTCTCCCACAGGCAGTGCCCTTGAGCCGGTGGCCAAGGCTGCCTCCTCCAGCCTGGGGGTGTTGTGGGGCCAGGAGAGGGGAGGAGGAGGTTCTGCCCCAAAACCTCCATCTCAGCCTGGCCGTGAGGAAAGCAGATACTGGTCCCTTCAGAATATGCTCAGTCTTAAAGGATTTTCCCTTTTCCACTCCCTTTCCTGGCTATGCCCCCTCAGAGATGAGCTAAGCAGGAAGGGCCCATTTAGGGGTCTCAGGAGTTGGGGTGCTGTTGTTCTATTGGGAACAGTGAGAAAAACAACACAGACTCTCTTGTGTGTTGAACAGGAGAGCAAAGTTTATGACTTCAGATCTTCTTTTATAGACCGACACACGAAAGTACAGAAAGGTAAAACTCTTACTGGTTAGTAAACTAACACATTACCATCATTGGTTAAGCGTAACATCACCGCTTGACTGTTTTCTGTTTGGATTTTTTCTCGTGCTTTCTCAGGCTAAAATGAGAAGCCTGTGATTTACTTTCACACAGGTTCTGTTCACTTCTTTTTGCATTTAGCATCCACAGGTTGGGGTTTTTTTTCTGTTTAGGACTTTTCCCCAATACGTGTTGCTAGGACAAAATAATGACTGGATACTCAAGAGAGACGACAGAAGTTACCAGCTCAATGGAGGGGTGCAGCTGGCTACTCTCTCTTTACCTGATATTTCTCGTGGAGGGCAGAGATACCTCAAGATTTGGGCTGGGAAAACGGCGCTGGGTGCAGCCTCTCTTGTGTTCTCGATACAAGAGGGGAGAGGAGAGAAGCTGCGATTGCTTTGAGGAGGAATCCTCACCACTGCAGGGTTCTGCCTCCTGCTGCCTTTCTTCTACCGTGAGTGAAGTTCTGCTCCTAAGAGCGTTGCATTGGGACCTTATCAACACTTGTCCTCACTAAAAGAGGGACTTTTCACCACCTTCTCGGGTGCCTCAGGGGATGACCCCGGGATCGCGAGCCCGCCTTTCCTGCTCTGCCCGGAGCCGGGTCTCCAGTGCCCTGTCCCCGCCGCTTCTTCAGCACTGCTCCGAGCCTTCGCTGCACTACATCTCTTCGTTCCCTGCATGCCGAGACGTCCCGCGGTCCCCGCTACAGCTGTGGAATTTGATACATCTCCTCTACCGCTTTTTTTAAAGGAAATCTTTATTCCATCCCTGCCCGTCTCGGTCAAGCCACCATTTCCGCGTGTTTCCCGAGCTGGCACCGGAGCGCCCCCTGCAGCCGCGGGGGAATCACGGCACCGGCCCTGCCCGGCCCAGCGCAGTCACCAGCGCCCCTGCCGGCCGTGCCCGGAACTGCACGGAAGGGGAAGGTGCCTGACAGCCAAGAGAAGGCTGTCATTGCGTTCCTGCTTCTGCTCTGTGATTCCTGCCATGGCTACTGGTTGTTTATATGTCTTGTTATGCATTCGTGACAATCACTAATCATTGTGTGTACTTGCTTGTATTAACTGTTACAGTTGTTGTAGCACTTCGTGATGGAAAAGAACTATTGAGACTTGTCTAAAAGAGTCTCAAGAAAAGGGGGGACTTGATAAATAACACAGAGAATAGAAATTTTCAGTTCCCCTGAAGTTGCTAAATAGAGCTTTACGACTAACTAGCAAAAAAAAGATAAAAGGATGTAAAGGTATACACAAAGGAGGATTAACATAGCTGGAACCAGTGAAGAAACAGATAAAGAGGACTACAGAGATTTAAGTTACGTAACAACAAACAAAAGTGCATGCCTAAGAAGAAGAAATTCAAATAAAAGTCACCTGTAATATTAAAGTGTTATAGATACATTTTATATTGTTGGCTTTTTGCAAATATTAAAATGAATGTTATGTGTATAAGAATGAGAAATTTTGTTGTATTAATATAATTTTATTTCTGTTATTGATGAAATTTAGAAATAGTAGTATAATACATATATGTTAGGCTATGGCATAGTATTAAAATAAAAACTGCTTTTGTTTGTATAACCCAAAGACTGAGGAAAAAAAATAGCTAGAGAACTCCTGCATTTGTAAACTATCTTATCCACATGAAGACAGCAGTGACCAGAACTCTGGGGGAGGAATTTATTGCATTTCTGGTATCAGGGAATGTAAATCTCGATGGTGCCAAGAAGATTGATCTATTGGGAAGGGGGCAAGAGAAAACTAAACAGAAGAACACCAAAGATCCTAAGAAGAATGTATGAATGAGAATTCATGGGTATGTAGTAGGGTTCTGTTTTTAAGGGACAATCCTGTGTCAGTAAGGTGTGCTCTCTTGGCTGAATGCAGAGACACCTGGCCATATTTGTATACTTTATTTTTTTCTCCTAATTGTCTTTTTTATTAAACTTTTAAATTCTATAAAAATTATGTGAACCTCGTTTTTCACATGAAGCATTCAGTGAATATCACCACCAGACACCCATTTAGATGACCTCCAGGACCAAAAAAGGACTTCCAGTAGAAGGCAAATGCATGGAAATTAGTTCAAGGAAAGTGGTGGTTTGTGTATTAGCTAGGAGGCACATTGTAATGAATATGATCAGGATGGAATAAATACCCCGTTGTGAAGTTTCACCACACCCATCAGATTAAAGGAGGTATTCTTCCGTGTGACCAGCCTATGTAATAAAGAATGCCTGCTCTTTAATTCTTGAACTTGAAAAAAAACAACTTTTATTCTATAGCTAATATCACTATCAATATCCTACCCTCTCCCCAACTTTCTACAACTATATGCTTTCCCTCCCACAACTCCCACTCCCCCATTGCACATTGCATTCATGTGCAAAAGGGCAGAAGAAACCAGGCAAGGCCCTTCTCGGCGTCCTGGTTTTCAGTTCAGCCACGGAGGCTGCTCATCACATCAGATCACGGGGGGGCGGTGCTGGTTGTCGCCTGCGGCCATTGCTTCATGACCCCTCGGCGGACGCTGCCCCAGCCCGTTTCTCTGCAGGTCATCCAGCTCTCTCCGGGGACGCTGGCGAGGCACGGGGCTCGGTGGCCTGTCCCCATCGGCGAGTCTTCGGCGCCGGCCACCTCCAGGAGCTGCATCCTCCTGCGCCTCCTGCTGCTGCCGCTGCCTCCACCGCACCACAAAGGGATGGAGGCGGCGGCGCCGACGCGGGGCCACCCCGGCACGGTTCTCCTGCCCCTGCAGCAGGCGGATGGACTCGATGGGCCCTTGGCAGACCGGGCAGGTGGCATTGGCGTCGGGGGCAGCCTGGGGCTGGATGCAGGCGTGGCAGAACACGTGCCCGCAGGGCTGCACGGCAGCGGGCCTTTGGAGGAAATCCACGCAGATGCGGCAGAACCTGACGGGCCGTGGCGCTGATGGCTCTTGCCTGACCTCTGCCATTGCTGCTCCCGGACTTGACTCAGCTGCTGGCGGCACTCGAAGGCTTGGCTTCCACTTGTGGCACTCAGAGGTTTCTTGACCTCTCGTGCGACTCAGAGGCTCCTCGGTCACTGGCAGCACTCACAGGTTCCTCAGTCACTGGAAGGACTTGGAGGTTCCCTTTCACTCACTGGCAGGACTCGGAGGTTCCTCTTCACTCACTGGAATCACTCAGAGGTGCCTCGGTCACTGGCAGGACTTGGAGGCTCCTCACTCACTGGGAGTACTTGGAGGCTCCTCTGTCACTGGCAGGACTCGGGCTCCTTGGTCACTGACGACACTGGGACAATCCTCGGACACCGGTAGCACAGAGGCTCCTCGGACGCTGCAGCACTCGGAAGCTCCTCGGCTGCTAGTGTGCCAGTCTGAGCGCTGCGCCACTACCCAGGGCTGCTGTTTATGGTTACAAGAGTGGTGTCACAATGATGCCGAGCGGTGACATCACAGGGCTCTGAGGGGCACACCCAGGAACTCCCCCATCCACAGACACCCATGCTGTGGCACCAAGCCCATCTGGCAGTGGGCTGCACACCTCAGTGTTTGCCCAGCTCCCTTCCAGGTCCCTGCTGGGGTGAGGCTGTGCCAGTCACATGTGCCAGGATCTGCTCTGCAGAGCTGCTTTCCATGGCATGTCCAGGTGCCTGGGGCTGCACCTCCCCAGGGGGAGGATTCTGCTTGGCCCTTGGTTGAACTTCAGGAAGTTCTGCCGCCCCATTTCTCCAGCTCATTGCGGTCCTTGTGGGTGCAGAGTCACCCTCTGGTGTCTCAGCAGCTCCTCCCACTGTAGGAAATTCAGCAAACTTGGCTGAGGGTGCCTTGGGCCCCATTATTCAGGCCACTATCAAGAAGGAAGAGGACTGATCCCAGTACTGATGCATGGGCTACACTGCTGATAACCAGCCTCTATCTCAGCTTCATACTGCTGATCAACAACCTCTACTTAAAAAACAGTATCAACAGTTAAAATCACTTCCTCGCAGGGCAGAGTTTATTTGAAAAGTTCCACCTCCCCCAAGCCTCCTGCTTTCTCCAAACTCATGAGAAACGTCTGGGTGATCATTTATATATCATTTATATATCATTTATAGCCCCAGTGAGCATTTTCCCCTTCAAAAATAGCAGCTCTGGAATACAACATAGGATCTGTTGAATTGTTTGCTTCTTCCACCACTTTTACTAAAAATACTATTGTAGCACTACACACTGAAGCCACCTCTTAGAATCATTTTGTGCACTCTTGCAAAGAGACTGAGGTTGTTTGGCAGAGACTTTCCAGCACCAGGCACTCCAGGGCCCTCCTGCTGCTGCCACCATAGCCCTGCTGTGACTGGAATGGAAGAGGCTGTCATGACAGCAGACCTCCCCAGCACACTCATGCACCTGCAGCTGGGAAGCCTGTGATCACTGCTCAATCTATCCCCAGGATTTCACCTCACAGGGTTGGCTGTTTGTCCCACCTTTCCTATCATGTGGTTAGAATTGGCCTAGTGCCAGCTTTTTGTAGCCTTTATGTGCATGGCTGTTGAGCTCTCCTGCGGCCTAAAGCCAAGTTCCCCGTTACATCTTGTTAACCCCTCCTTTCCAAGTTCCCTTCTGCATCTTCCTAGTACTCACTGCAGGTGGTGGGGCACTGTCCCACTCCTCAGCTATGGTGTCCCATCATATCTGGTTCCCCATCTCAGTCAGGACAGCTTCCCATTGCAACAGGCTTGCAAAGGACCAGTTAATTCTCATGAATTGTCTTTTTAGCTACTGGGCTTTGCTCTAGGCTACACTGCAGATGCTTCTTCTCAGACCTGAGCAGGCACCTTGGCTACCCAAGGACACAGCTTCACCTCCCCACCACGGCCCAGCCAAGCCAAAGGGTTCATCAGCTTTCCAGTGCATCAGCTACATGATCCCTGCACACAGCAACCTTCACAGGGGGAATTAGAAACATCAGGAGTAGCTCCATCCCAGGCTATGGGAGGCAGCCCCTGGGATGAGGATGCTGAAGGCCAGGAGGAGCTCAGGATGAGAGCAGAGGACACAGTGCCTGTGTCAGGGACACTGGGTGCTGCCCTGGCAGCATGGCATGGCCTCTGCTTGTCCCCAGGGCACGGCCACGTTCCACCCGGGCAGGGCCTGGCTCCCAGCAGGTCTCTGCTGCCCTGGCTCAGCAGAGGACAGAGCCAGTCACAAGTGAGGGCTCAGGAAGAGGAACTTGCTTGCAGGGATCCCCATCCCTGATGGCTTTGGAGGCACCAGCCCTTAGTGCTGGGTGTGGGGCCAGTGGAAGTGCTCAGGGAAGCCCAAATGAATTTACTGGTCCCAGTGCCAGGGCAGGAGGGACACTGGAGCCTGGTGCAGCCCAGCAGGGGAAAGGCAGCTCAGAAGGCTTTAGCACCAGCTGGCCCTGGACGTTGCTGGCTCTCAAAGCTTCCCACAGCTTTCCCTGGGCCTTTGGCTGGCCCCCTTCAGGCCAGCGCTCACAGGAAAGCCCAGGGCACAAGCAGGACCCCTATCGGCACCTTCCCTTCTCGCTACTGGGCTCGGCAGTTCATCTTCCATGCTCAAGGAGATTCCAGCCACACGGGGATCTCTCTGAATCATCACCTCCCTGCCTCGCACAGGCGGACACGGCGCTGGCAGCACCGCCCGCGGCCCTGCCCGGCAGCACCGCCCGCAGCCCGGGCCCGGCCGGCGCAGCTGCCTCGGACAGAAGGTGGAGAGCGGCCACGCCGAGAGCTCGGCAGGGTCAGTGCCTTTGTTCTCGCACCCGAGTCTCTTCGGGCAGGGACAGTCACCTGCGAGTCCTGCCCTGGCAGCGGGCTGGCAGCAGCCGGGGCCCGGCAGCCGGCACAGCCCGGGCAGCGGCAGCAGCGAGGCCTCCCGGCCGCTTCGGCTCCTCGGCCTCAGCTGCAGCAGCTTGCGCTGAGCTCCACAGGCTCGGCCGTGCAGAGACAGCGTTTCCTCCGAGCCCAGCCCGGGGAGCCCTCCCGGCGGGCAGGAGGCCACAGGCAGCTTTCCTCAGCCCAGAATCCGCGGCTGCGGTGTGGGCAGCCCCGGGCAGGCTCCGGCCTCCTGCCCAGCCCGGCTCCCTGACACAGCTCGGGCTGCAGCCGAGCCCCCAAGGGCTCTCCTGGAGATGCCGGGGGACAAAAGGCCAAACTCTTGCCAGAACACCCAGCTCCTCGCTTAGAGAGCAGCCTTCCTTCCCAAGCTCCTCCTAACACCTGAACATCTCTGGGAACAGATGACTCCTTTCAAACCCAGCGAGAGCCTGAGGCAGCCTTGCTTCTGTCTCCCACAGCTACCCTCAATGAGTCAGAGCCATGTAACAGCGACAGCTCCATCAGCCACTACTGCCAACCTGTGCCTGCTGTGAAAGGGTTCAGAATTAAACTCCTTCAGACTAGAACAGTAATTGAATCAGTTTAATATACAGTTTGCATATTGTAAATGCACTTGAAACTTACAGTATTGCTAAGAGATGTGGCCATTGAGCCCAAGACCACCTTTCTAGAAAGGCACAGAGAGGTAGGAGAGTTGGGGCATTTCCCCAGATTAGTTGCAAGTGAGAAGGTGCACATAAGACCTTCCTCCTGGAAGCACCAGATCACCAGAAACTTGTGCTCTTTGAGAGGACTGTTAATGTGCTGGGATAAGTGCAGGCACCTGGAGTGACAGCCAAAGCCTCCTGCTGACACATATGTCAGAAAACTCTTGCTGGCTTTTGCATATACTAAAAGAAAAAAAAAAAAAAAAAAGGGGGAGGCAGAGCAGAAGAGCTCTGTGTGCATTAAGTGCTCTTGGTGAGGCAGGAGTGAGGAAGACAAGTGACATTGTTTTTGCCCTTGGCTGGGACAAGGACTGTTATGTGCACTGCTTTGGACACCACAGCCACCCCAGGGGCAAGTGAGAAGAAATGCACCATCCTCCAGTACTGCCATAATCATTTCTTACACCAGCAGGGCAAGAGCAAAGCTCTGGCTAAACCAAGCACCTGGAGTGGGGACAATGGTGTCACCAAGCATTTGGGTCATCTTCTGTGGCAGTTGAAGTGGCACCAGGGTGTTGGGGGGAAGCCTGGAGACTTTTGGCTTTGCAGAAGGCACTGTTCACCAGGGTGGGTGGGTGGGTCTGGAGATGCTAATTCTCAAATTTTGCATAAGGATTCTCTTCCTTGAACAGGCCTAAAAGAGAGGAGAGATTTGTTCAGACAGCAGCTCCCACACTGGTCACAGCCAGCAATAAAACCAGTCCTGGGAAACAACTCTTTGTCATTTGAGCATCCTCAAGCCTCCTGGCTGCAGTTCTCCCAGAACACCTGCTCTTACTTGAGCAGTGCCCATAGTCAGCTCTGTTTCACTCACCCCTTCTGCACAAGAAGAGACATCCATTGAGAAGTTTGACCTGATGGCAAACTCCTCTCCCAGGCAGTCCATGTACAGCCCAGCTAATCTTCCAGAGTGCTCCCTCTGTACACCCCTTCTGTCAGACTGGACTTGAAAGCTGAGAGCCCAGACCCAAAATAAACTAGAACTGTTCTTAGATTTGCTTCCCTGCTCCTGCATTGAGACTGGGAAACAGCAAGGCACGGGCTGACTTTTGGGCTAGCAACAAGCCATGTACCATGGTGTTTGCTGCTTTCCCAGCTCAACACTTTTGAAGAACAGAGAACAGCCACAAAGGACAAGACTGCAAACTCTGGGGCCAGGCTGCAGCAAGACAGCCCTGACACACCAAGACAGTCCCAGAGGACAGCTCTTCCACAGGCAGGTGCTTCCCCTACCAAGGGCTTCTTCAGGCACACCTTTGCCTGCTCTTTATTCCCCAAAGGACCCAGCCCATTCAGAGGCCCTGGGATCTCCTGCCTAACCTGGATCTGCAGCAGGCAGCAGCTGCAGGCAGAGGAAAGGTCTCTAGCTTTCCCTACAGCCCCCTCAAAACCAGAGACCACCAAGTGCAGCATGCACAAACCCACCTACTCCACAGCCAGACTCTGGCAGAGCCCCTGGAAGCCACAATGGGCAGGCTGGAGGGACCCTCCCCTGCACAGAGCAACTGGTTGTTCCCTGCTTCCTTCCAAGCTGATGTTCCCCTCAGGTAGGTCCAGACCTGGCTCAGGTCCATGGGACTCACCTGAGGGACAGTCCAGCCCCAGGAGAGAGGCTGTGCACTCCCATCCCCAGGGGACAGACACACCTCCTGGGGAACTGCTACCAGCACGGGGGATTGGGGTGGGATTGGTGCCTGTGCTGTGCTCCTGCAGCTGTGGGCATTCTGATTCCTACCTGCCCTCACTCCCCAGGCTGCTGGCTCCCCTCCCACTTGCTCACCACAGGGCTACTGGAGGGCTGTGCCTGAAGGGTAACAGCATTATGATGGTGCTGTGTCTGCCAGCTTCTGGTTCTCCCCTCCAGCCAGGCTCTGTCTGCTTCTCCCACATGGTAAACTTGTAGGACACATTCTGGGCAACATTATACACTTCCTCCTCCCTGCCCAGGAAAAACAGCCCTTGTGTGGGCTCATATACCATGACCCCAGCATCTCTACACTTGCTCTGAGCCAAGAGAAGCAGGGACCATGTTTTCTCTGCTGGCCAGGTCTCATCTACAGCTGTAACCATGGCAAGGAGCATAGTTACTGAGGCTGCTTCATCTAAAGCTCAGTTTGAATCACTCATGTCAGCACTGTACCATATTTTCTTCGGATTTCATCATGCCGTGATTTCATCTCTGCTCTCCTGCAAGAAGCAAACAGAAAAGCTGTGAGTCAGTAACTGGTGATACAAAACGGAACAAGAGGAGCCAGAGCTCCTTGCTTGTTCCCAACCAAGGGAGCTCCAGGCTGGCAGGTTTGCTCAACCTCCTGGAGGCTCTGGGGACCACCAGAGCCCACACACGTCAGCAGCCCTCAGGGAGTTGCATACACGATACTCGTGATACTACATCCACGAGTCAGCCCAGCATGACATTCCTCATGGGGCTTGTGTGTGAGCTAGGGTTGAAGCAGCCACTGACTGCACATGTTGAGCCCCACGTGCCTCCTGGCAGAAGCCAAATCATTCTGCAGCCTCAGGGCCTGTGGTACAAACTCACCTCTCCTCTTGCCGCACCCGTCTCTTCTCCCGCTCCCTGGCTGCTCTCTCGTCATCCTTGTCTGGCCTGGTTAACAGAAAAGCCCCTCTCAGCACTCAGTTCTGCAGCAGCACATGGCTCCACACAATCAGGGGACCCCCCCCAATACTTACTTTTTGCTCTTTTTCTTACAACAGCAGCAGCAGCAGCAGACTCCCAACATGATCAGAAGTGTTCCTCCCACCACAGACATTGCAATGATCAGGGCTTCAAAGTTCACTGAAGGATTTGAAAAAAATGTGTTTAGCACAACAGACACAGCTGCCTGGAGTTACAATACAGTATCACAGGATCACAGAATCATTAATGTTGGGAAAGCACTCTAAGATCATCAAGTCCAACTGCTCCCCCAGCACTACCACTGGTAAACCATGTCCCCCTGAGAACAACAGCTCTGTGTTTTTTGAATGCTTCCAGGGATGGTGACTCTACCTACCACTGCCCTGGGCAGCCTGTTTCATTGTCTGACCACCCTCTGAGTGAAGAATTTTTTCCTAATATCCCACCTAAACTTCCCCTGGTGCAACTTGAGGCCATTTCCTCTTATCCTACAGCCATTTTCTCTTGTCCTGTTTATGAAAATACAACTACTGTCACCAGCAGCTTCAGTCACTGGGCTGGAGATGTATAACCACCTGGGAAAGCAAGTGGACATTGTTAGCTGTAGATATACCAAGTGTTGGTACCCACAAATAAACACCAGCTTGAGTACATGTATCTGCTAATAGGAGTGCTCAGTTACTGGCCATGAAGAAAGGTGAGGACAAACACACACAGGTCAAACTCCTCTGGCAGAAACAGGAGCAAAGCTATCTTAATCACTAATCCAGGTAAAAAGTAACCATCAAGGGAAAAATCCCAGCAACTGAAGGCTTCAGGGCTAAGGAACAACCTCTGACAGAGAGCAGTTACTGTCCATGGGAGCAAGCCTCAGAAGTAATCTCTGATGAGAAGAGCACTTACAGGTGTCTGAAGACCTTGGGCAAGAGATAAACTGAAACAAGATCTGTTGGGATTTATCAGCTTGGGGCCAGCAGTGCTGCTCAGGCAGCTGAAGGCCAGGTCCTGCTTCCAACACCTGACTGCCATGTCTCCCCAGGGTTGGGGGGATCTGCTTGCCCACACACAGAACAAAACCTGCTGGAATATGGTAAAGCAGCAGCCATGAGCCCTGGTCTCTGTTCATCCTACTGAGCTCCTGCAGTAATGGCAGTAGAGACAGCAGCCAAAACTGACACATCTAGATGCCAAGGATTTCAGGCGACAACAAAGAGGAGTTTCTTCCAAGTATGAATCAGGCTGTTCAGAGACTTGAGCCTGTGAAAATATTTGTTTAGGAGCCACTTTGCACACAACAGCCAGGTTACGGAAATATCAGAGTGCCTGAACCTGCTCAGAGCACTTTTGAAGATCATTTAGTCCAACTCCCTGCCGTGGACAGGGACATCTTTCACTAGACCAGGCTACTCACAGTCCTATCTAACCTGACCTTGAATGTTTCCAGGGATGGGGCATTCAGCACCTCTCTGGGCAGCCTATGCCAGTGCCTCATTACCCTCACTGTAAGAAAATTCTTCCTTTTATCTGTTCTAAATAGATCCTCTTTTAGGTACTCCAGGCTGAGCTGACTCCACCACTGAAATTGTTTTCAAAGCCTGCAGCAGCATCAGTGCTTCTGAAACCCTTCTGGGGTTCCAGGATGAGCCTGGGGTTCAGCTCCCCCTTTCCCACATGGAGAGGTCTGTGGCAGAGCACCAGGCACTCCTCCAGTTGATGACAGAGGCTAAGTCACACACATCAAACATGCAGACTCACGTAAGAGCTAATCTCCCACAGGACTAATCTCCTCTATAGCAAGCTTTGCAAGCTAAGGAATGTGTTCTTCAATAATGAAGCCTTTTGTGAAGTTACTCACATTAAAATTAGTATTTCAAGGTCTTACAGAAGTTTCAGAAAAGCATACCACAGGGCTCACAAAGAGGAGATTCTTCCTCTACAAGCATAAGAGCAGTTTGAACTCTTGTGGGCAGACAAGAGAGCCCAGCCTCGAGCACAACAGATGACAGGCAATGACAGTTCAGCTCCAGGCTCCTCATCAAGGGGGTGGGTGAGAGCAACTAAGCCCCAGCTTGATTCCTTCCTGCTCCAGCCCCCAAAAGCTGGCTCCTGTCTGAGAATGAACATGCACTAAGCTTGGTCTAAACAAGGCACCAATTTCTCCAGAAATCCTTCAGAAGACAGAACAACAGGGAGGAGAAACAGCCAAGAGCCAGCTGTCCACCAGAAAAACCTCCCAGAGCAGCCCTGCACATGCAGCGGTAGTTTCAGAAGAGATTTTTATCTTAGGTGGGTAAGAGCTGAGCAGGGCTATGGTACACTCGGAGCATTCACAGGTTTTCCAGAGCAGTCACCACACCTCTGGCTCCAGGAGCCCACCTGGGACAGCAGCCACATGAAAAGCCAGAAGCAGTGCACAGAATGATGTGCCAGCTGCAGTGGAGAGATCTTCTGGGATTCAGACACCAGGAAGGGCTTCACAGGCCCACAGAGAACCTTCCACTCCTGTTCCCAGGCGCTAGCCATGTCTGGAGCCTCCATCACACCAAAGCATAAGGGATGTATTTTGGACTAGCTAAATCCTCACGGGTCCTACTTGCCAGAAGGCAGGGAACTGCTCATACTCCGCTTCCCCACCCACACTTCAGGAAGTTTGCAGAACCTTGACTGACTTCAGCCTGTCATTACTACACTGGCAGAGAGATGGGGAGGCAGGAGAACCTCCCACCAGCAGCAGGCACTCACACAATCATCACCCCAGGCTGGCACTTACCCCAGCAGACTCCCCAGCGTGCAGAGGGGAGCTCACACAGGTCGGCCGGAGGAAGGATTCTTCGGACGGGGTATTCCATGCACCTCTTGCTGCTGGCACACCACAGGCACTAGAACACAGGAACCAGGCACCACAGTGTTACTGGTGCACTGCCAGTGACCCACGCTTTGCTTTGGCAGCCACAGCACAGGGCCACTGCTGCCAGCTCACAAGCTGATAGCACCCAGCAGCAACAGGGTGCTCAGGAGTAAGAGCTGCGTCAGTGCAGATCACACCAGAAGAGGAAGGCGAGGGGAGTGCAGAATTCTAAAACAAGTAAAGATGCTGACAATCCTTCTCCTGGCTTAGAATTGTAGACTATCCTGAGTTGGAAGGGACTCACAAGGATCATTGAGCCAACTACTGGCCCTGCCCAGGACAGCCTTAAGAATCCCACCATGCCTTGCATAATTAATAACACAAATCCTTTATCTTTATTTTTGGAATAAGAAGAAAGCCTTTGAGACAAAGCACTCTACACACACAGAGCTGATGAGCTGGTGGGTGTGTGTGTCTGCCCAGCCACTACTCCAACCCCAGCATTCAGCAGGGTTTGGTCAAACTGGTTCTGGCGACATCAGCTGCATGATCTGACTCAAGTTCAAGTTTGCTGATATCTGCGATAAGGCAGAGGAGACTGGCAGGACACCAGTTCACATCCTGCATCCACCCAGTGCCATGGCACAGACTGGTGGAGGGGAACTTGACCAGCCTGTCCAGCCCACTCAGTCCCTTCTCCAAGCACATCACCCATCCATGAGGAAGCAGCTCAGCAATTCCATTACTCTAATCAAAAAGCACACAACAAAACCCACCCAGTTTCTAGCAACCTCCTTCCAGAGCACCAGAGAGAGACTGCCCTCTCACCCTCATAAGTGGGTGGAATTTGCAACATGTCTGGGACAAGGGCAGGGGACCAGCCCCCTTTCCAAGAAGGAAACGTTTTCAGGCATGGTGAGAGGTTGGGAGTCTCAACTCTGCGAGTCTCAACTCATGCTGCTACTCACAGTGACATTTTTCAGGCACTCTTCACAGCTCCTGTTCGTGTACTGGCGACAATCTGCAGGAAGGAAAAAAGACACCTCAGGACTTTGAAGAGCTTCAGTGGTTTAAAACTCTGGGCTCCTCCAAGCCTGCTCCTACCCAGCACTGGACCAGCAGCAATGCATGCTGCTGTAACAGCCACCAGCTTCAGCCCGTGCTCCATGTCAAGCAGGAGACCCAAACGCAAATGGAAGTTCATCTGCCTTGCCCTGCTGACAAAGCCCGAAGCTGTGAGTTCCTCTCTTGGGTTTTATTTCCCTAAAAGCCTGAGCATCTGCTATGGCAGCAGGGCAGCCAGGGGACAATCTGGAGGAACCCTATGAGGATGAGAGCAAGCACTGGGTGGTTGGTACAGTCCTGCAGCACCAGATGATGGAGCAGCTCAAGCAAACAAGCCCCAGACACAGAAGTTGCTACTAGGAGAAGCAGAGGAGCGCACAGGGACACACAGAGCTACAGATCCTGCAGGAGGGCTCCTGCTGTACATCAGGGCCATACCCTACCCCAGCCAGTTCACCCAAATCTTCCTTCAGCAGGACACAGTCCAGGCAGTGGGAGCAGCACTGCAGCCAAAACCTGTGCACGTGTTCAGAACCCGTTTCCACCCCTATTTAGGAGAGGAAGGCCCCACAGGTGGCTCTCAGGACCAGTGCCACCATGGCTGATGGCATCCCCGCGGGACACATCCAGCTGGGCAGATCTGAACCTGAACAGAGGACAAGCTGGCTCAGTCCAGCCCCCATTCTGAGCTTAGCTACAGCTCCTAGCAGTGCTCTTGGAAAACATCTTCCTACAGGATATTCACCTGCAATTCACTGGTGTGCTTCCCCAGATCTTCAGGAAGGGTGGTTTGCCAAGCCCTCAAGAATGAGCCATTTAAAACTGACTCCTGCTTAAGAGTCTAAGCAGCAGCTTGTTTGACAGAGGTTTAAAAGGAAAACTCAAATCAATTTGCCTGACCACTCACTGCTGGATGAAGGATCACGGCTTTGCAGTGTCATAATCAGGAAAAAATCAATCCCAGAGGTGCCTGCTTTCTAGTCTCACAATCAGCAAAGCTGTATTTTCTCCCTCCAGCTGGCAGGAACCCTCAGCTATGACCCATTGTCAGCAGTCACATGCTCTGCGCAGCCCTCCAAACAACTGGGCAATTGATTAACATAGCTCAGATAAGGGTGTTTACACACCCGGAGAGGCTGAGATTGCAGATTTTAAACAGTCTGAAGCTGCATCTTCTCCATTTCTTCAACTGAGGCTGGAAAAGCACAACAGCGCCTGTGCTGCCCTGGGACTGTTCTTTACCAGGAGTCACAAGACATCCCTCCCACACCACAGGAGGCAAGGGTGGGCAAAATAGAACCTGGGCTTTGCTTTTCCCTGGGGTATCCCCTCTCCTGGCATCCACAGCTGGAGATCATCCTCCAAGTCATTCAGTCAAAGCCACCCACTTACAGCTGTTTGGGAATGGGCTGCTTCAAGGACACCACAGCCCTTCAGGGTTTGGTTTGTCCAAATGTCCCATTTCAGGTGACCAGAAAGCTCACATGGGATGTCACAGGAAGCACTGCACTCCTCAGGGACAGAGATAGGACAGCAGCTCTTGCTGTGCTACAAGAGGAGTGAAGTGAATGGCTTGGGGTGGAAAAAAGAGCAGAAACATGCTGGTCCTCAACTTCCACCCTGCCAGAGCCACCATGCAAGAGTCATCACACAGAGAACTGGCTTGGAAGAGGGGGAAGACTTCTTAGTGCACTCTGAAGGCACTCATCCCCACCCTTTGCTACAGCTTCTCCTCCATCTGGTGCAGAACCTCTGGGGGCTATGCTCCATCCCCCACTCACTAAGGAGGAGCAGCTAGACATCTGCTGCTCCCCACCCATCCATACCCGACAACACCCATCCTCTTCCCGGTCTGCCAGTCTCCCCCACCCTCCAAAGGGCCATCAGCGAGAGCCTGGCTGCCCAGTGACTGCCCCCTGCTCAGGGAAGGTAAGCAGCTCTCTCACCCGAGCTGCTATCACCACTAAATCATGGAATCATAGAATGGTTTGCACAGGAAGGGTTTTTACGCCCATCTTGTCCCACCATAGGCAGGGACACCTTCCACTATCCCAGGCTGCTCCAAGCCCCGTCCAACCTGGCCTGGAACACTTCGGGGGATGGGGCAGCCACAGCTCCTCTGGGCATGGAAGTTCCATTGCAGTGGAAGCTGGAAAAGGGGCTCGCAAAGCTCCACTTCCAGCACGCACTCAAGTTTCGCGAACTCTGAGGGACACAGCAGGCTGTCCCGGGTCCCACCCTGCGGAACTCCCTCACAGCTCTCACTGCCCACAGCGCCGGGCCAGCGACCCCGGCACGCAGCACCGGACATCCCACAGAAATGGGCTCCAAAGCAACCCGGCCGGGATTTCGGGGTGCCGTGCGAGGAGCAGCTGGACCTCCCCAGGCCTTGGCGGAGCCGCAGTCACCGCTTACCTCCGGCCACGTCCTGCGCGGCGGCGGCGGGCAGCAGGGCCAGGGCCAGGGCGCAGAGCCGGAGCGCCGGGGCCATGGCGGAGCGGGGCCGGGACACGGCGGGGGCGGCTCCGCCGCTATTGTAGGGCCGGGCCGGGGGCGGGCCGGGGGCGGCCCCTCGGGGGGACAGCGGGGCTGCCGTCCCCACCCGCCGGAGGGACAAGAGCCGGGGGGCGGCGGCTGCGGGAGCTGTGGCCGGCGGAGAGAGCCCCGGGGCTGCCGGAGCCCACGGGCACCGCGGCCGCCCGCAGGAGGGGGCCAGACCCCCGCAGCAGCACCAGCAGCAGGAGCAGGAGCAGCAGGAGCAGGGGAGAGAACCGGCCTTTCCACAACCTCCCCGGGTTAATCTCCCCAGGAGACCCACCGCCTGCCTCCGAGCAAACCCTCCTCAAAGGGTCCCGCATCCCTTCCCGCATCGGTTCATCACTCTTTATAGCATGGGAGCACGGTAATGATACAATACTTATTAGTTCTCATGGCACACCGCGATGTGATGAGGTAGTGGAGTTTTATTGCAGACTCCGATATTGTTCGTGCTGAAGTAAAACAAACAGCCCGGCCCTGGAGAGAAGCACTTTGCTTTTGGGAGGTTTAGAGCAGTCCCCGAGGGATAAAGAACAGCTTTATCCCTGGGATGAGCAAGGTAGCACAGCACCCCAGGCTCTGAGACCCTCCCAGCCCCGGCTGGTGTCACAGGTCAGTCACTGCAGCCAGAGGGACTCCAGGACTCCTGGATCGATCACCAAGCAGAAACAGAGCGGCTTTGCCAAGTTTTACTGTGACTGGAGATCTGTTAGTGTGGGTGTCAGTGCTCAGTCAAGTTCTGTTTTACCTGAACGCTTGATGCACGTAAGAACATCATAAAAACCATACCTGGGTGCCCCCCTTTGGCTAGGACATCTCATGCCCATGAATAAATATTATTTACCTGGCACCTGGGTCAGCACTGGCCAGGCATGAATTTTGTGACACATAGTGTGCTATGAGCTCCCTCCTGGGCAAAGCCAAACACCCCTGGCCTCATACCCATGTGTTTCAATATTCAACACACGAGAAGTTGCATCAGTATAAACCTGGATTTTCACGCACTGTAGGTCAAGAGTGAAGTAGGCGCTCCCTTGCACCCCTAAATGCTCCCTCGAGGTGCAGGCAGGAGCAGGCAGCCTGGCACAGGCAATGGGATGGAGAGAAGTGAGTTAACCTGGTACTGGCACTGTGGCCAGACCCTCCCTTGGGTTTTGGTGGAGGGACTAAGCGCTGCACAGGTGTTTCTGTGTGGTGAAGCTGTCTGGGTGTTGGAGGGTGAGGTGGTGTGAAGGTACCCATAGGTGGGGGTGGGAGGCGGCTCTGCAGAGCAAAGTGTGGGTGCCAGGGAAGAGCTGTGGCTTGGAAAGTCACTGACTCCTCAGCATGGAGGCAGCTCAGGGACAAGGAAGAAAATCTTTTAGATTACCATAAAATAAAGGAGATAACTAATATTTTTCAGCAAAACCCCAAAGAAGGCAGTCCCATAGCTTGAACAAGCAGCAACACTGGCCAACCCTGCTGCTGCCAGCTGCATCGTAGAGCTCATCATCCATCTGCTCCGAAAGCTTTGCTTTCCTTGCCGTCTTCTTGGTGTCCTTGAGAGCCAGATGGACTGGCTGCCGGTGACAGAGCTCCTGCAGGCTGGGAGCCAAAGTGGCCAGAGGCACTCGGTCATCTGAGCCACGGCTATGGGAGCTGAGCCGCGGGGTGCAGGGGCTGAGCCTGGGGTGTGTGTGTGTGACACAGAGGTGCACTCCTTCCACCACTACAGGCGAGCGCTCTGGTGCCAGCAGCCGCCTCTTGCTTGTGGTTCGGATTTTGGCAGCTCCTCAGGAGAAACACGGGGCTCTACACGTGGGATGGGGACTTAGGCTGGCAAAGAACCTGTGTATTTGCTGCTCTAAAAGCAGCTGGTGCTTGAAGTTGGGCAGGCACTAATAATCTCCCCGGCTTTCGCTGGTGCAGGGGAGTCTCCCTGGAGCCTCCTCTGGGGCTGAGCAGTGCCCTGACACCAGAGTCACTGCAGGATGGTTTGGGAAGCAGGAGGAGGCATCAACTGAACCATTTATGTTTGCAAAGCACTTCATTTCTTTGTCCTGGGTCTATCCGTGAAGCAACACCTGGACTACAAATCATCCCAGTGGCATGGGCAGGGACCCAGGCAGCAGGAGCAGGCAAGGAGCTGACAGGGAAGTCAGGGGAGACCAGAACGCCACTCTGATCTCAGTGGCCTTTCTTCTCCCTCTCCTTATTTGTCTCTGAAGGGGATTTTCAAACCCTTCAAGATGGCCTCAAGTGGTTTCCAAGGCGACGGTGCTAGAGTCATCACTGCCATGGAAACCCTCTCTTTGGCATCATATAAATATTTCCCTTGAAGGAGGCTGGATGAGTGGGCGATGCACTATTTTCTAGCACTCCCTGGCTGCAACAGGGCAACCTCCAGGAGATGGGAGGGAGCTTGGGAGGTTAAAATTAGCTTGCCATGCCAGCTGGCAAGGGAAAGAGGTGACTGCTGATGTTTCAGCCCAAAACCTGTGGTTATTTGTATCAGCGGGATCCAAATGAAAAAGACTTACTCTGTAGGGAGACAAAAATGAAATAAAAAAACAAGTGGGGGGGAAGTAAAGTTGAGGGGGAAGTAAAGTTGAAAACTGTGGGTTTTTTTGCTGTTCTTCAAAAAAACTTTTTAAAGTTTTCCCTTTAATCACATCCTCTTGGGTCAGTGCAGGCAGATGGGGGTCTTGAAGTACTTCACCCTCTCCTATGAGCATATTCAAGGCCAAGGGGATTTGCTTTGCTTTTAATTGTCTCCTTTCTGTCTCATCAGCTCACTGACACATTCACACAAGCACAGGCAGAGGTGTCTGCCTGCAGCCCTGAGCGTAGGCAGTGGAACAGGAAACCCCAAAATACCCCAAAACCTCGTGCTGTGGTGTCCCCACACTGGGACTCTCTACAGGCCCAGTGGTTCTGCCATCGGCTGAAGCCCAGCAGCCCCTGCAGCCCCTGCCCACCCAGGGTCCTCTGGCTGCACTGTGCTCAGCCCTAGGGCACAGCTCTAGGCAGGGACACCACCCCAGCACGTGGCAGTCCCACTGTCACCCCTGCTCTCGGCAGCCACCAGCCAGGGTGGATTTCTGAGCTGCCCTGGGAGCTCCCAGAGTGGAGGAGCCGGTGTTTTCCTAAACAGAGACGTCTGCCTTCGTCACTGGGGCCAAGCTCCGAGCAGGGCACAGGTGCCAGCAGGAGCTGGGACGAGGCTCCACAGAGGCTGTCTCTGCCCAGGCTGGCATAAACACCTCCTGTCCCTGAGCAGATGGCTCCTCTCACATCCACGCTCCAGGCAGATACCAAAGGGCTTTCCTGACAAATAAAGCACAGCCGCACACAGGCCTGGAGCACTTGTGGCTTTCCTGGAAGGAGGAGATGCTCCCTCCTTGTTGGACTGCCCAGGCTATTTTTAGACCTCCATAGCAACCAGAGGATGGGGAGACACGGTGTCCCCTTGCCACCCTCTCACCTGCTGGCTGCTGGCCTTTGGCAGGGGCTGGGGATGAATGCGGGGTCCCGGCTGGACTGGAGGGTAGGGCTTCCACCTGATGCCCCCCCAGCACCACCCCAAAAAGTCTCCCAGGAGGCAGAGAGTTTGCTCCAAGACCCACTTACTCTCCCCACTCCGGAAGGTGCTGCCAAGGAAATCTGGAGACCAGCAAGGTCAGACCTCAGCACCTGCTTTTCTCTTTCTCCCTTTAGAAAAAAACCCACCCTAAATCCAGAGCAAACAATTAAAATGTTCCAGCTGCTGGCTCAGAGCAATGATCCCAGATAAAACCCCAAGGATCTGCCAGCTAAAAATAGCCTGAGCCCCATAAATTAAACAAAAGCTTTTTGCTGGGCTCTTGGAAAGCCAGTTCCAGTGCAGTTTTCTCTATGTAAGGTATAACTCTAATGGTATTTGTTATTATTAGCCCTACCTCCCCCGTGTCACCGACCTTCCCAGCACCATTGTTTAGGAACAGGATTTTACAGAGCCAGACTTCTTCCTCCTGGAAGCTCCTCTTCAGGAGGAATCTCACCTCAGCCACTTTCCTGCCTTTTTATATTACTTTAAACCATTTTTTTCCCTTTTGGGCAACTGATTATTTGATACTAAGACAGCCTATGTTTTGTAGGGCCACCCTCATTTAAGGCCTGTCTCAGACATCTGCTTAATTTTTATCCTCACCAGCTGTCCTGGGAGCTGTGGATCCTTAAATAAATTCCTGCTTGGAATGTAAAAGTATTGGGCAGCCCTTTGTGGAAACTGTGCAAGCCAACATGCGTGCAGGGGCTTGCCTCACCTCCTTTGTGTCATCAAGCCTATTAACAATATTTTCTCATATTATATTTTACACATATATGATGTTGGACAGCCAGTGACTTACAGCTTTCTGGGAGTTTTCTTCTCCAAACATTTAAAGAGCTTCCAGCATCCCACTGCCTCAAGCACACGTGGCCAGCTCATGAGGATGGGTTTTCTCCAATTCCCCTCCAGTGCTTTTTCCCAGCACTTCATGCCAGCTGTGAGGAGCACATCCAACACCTGCTTGCCCATCCCAGATATTCAGGCTTCGTTGCTTTTTCTATGGGCTTTTGCAAAAGTATTTCACTAACTGCACCCAGAGCAGCTGCATCCCAAAGCCACTGAGATCTCTTGCTTCATCCTGGTTCTGGGCTTCAATTTTTTTGCTGCACTTGCCAGTAGTTCTATGGCTGAGTAATCCAGCCCACATCTCCAAAAGGTGTGAGCAGGGCTGGCAGCTCAGAAAATCCACACTGCCTTTTCCAAGTGAAAGCACCATCTCCTTGCTGAGATTTTCTCAGCTTTCCATCACTGCAGACTCCCAGCAGCAGGACTGGCTCGTCTGAAACCACCCAGCAAATCTTCTCCTCGCTGAGCTGTGTGCGAGCGAGTTTCCACAGGTGCCACCCACTTATCTTGTCCCATGTCATCACGGGCCCCAAAGTTTTTGGCTCCCTGCAATGTTTTTTGGGCTGATAGACCTTGCTGGGCAGGGTGTGAGGAAGAGGACACCTCGCCTGGTTCCTCCCCAAGGAATGCCGACAGCTCTGCGCCCGCATCCGCTCCACCCTCAGGACCATTCAAGGCTGTGCAGGAGGAAGGGTGAGGTTCCCATCTCACCATGTCCTTGGGTTTGTAACTGTGTTTGTAAACATGCCTCTACCTGCCCCCTCAGCAGGGCAAAACAAAACCCTCAACATGCTATTTTAAGTGATCTCAAACCAAAAAAAAAAAAAAAAGAAGTCAACTCTGAGGCTGTCATGTCTATATTTAGTTGGAACTTTTCTGTCCAGGATTCAGACTCTATTTGGAAGCCCTGTGCCTTGGCATGCAGCCAAGCATCTCAGTTTTATACAGTAATCCCTCAGCATATGGCAAACGTTTCTCCTCTCCCAGTGACTGCGGCAGGCAGCCTGGCATGGAGGGGTTTAAGCTGAACCCAAGATAAGCTGGCTGGCTGAGGATTCACATTGTAGACCCAGAAAGTCTTTTAATAGCAACATCTTCTTGGTGTAGCTTTGGGAAAAAAATCACTCAGGGTGCTCCCTACCCCAGGCCTCAGGGCCAGGAGGGCATTTTTGGTGTGCAGGCCTTGAGGCATTTCTGGCTGCTGGTCTGGGGTGATGGGGATGAAGATGTGAGACATGCCAAGTCACGTCTCCAGGTGTCCCTGGCTGGTTCAGCTGTCAAGTTGGGAAACAGTTTCTGGCTTATTTTGCCTCTCTCTCCACTGAAAAATGTAAAAAAAAAATCACATCCATTATTCTATGATTTCACATGCCAGTACTTCTGGGATTGACTCACCTGTTGCCCAGTGCACGCTGTAGTTCCCAATATGTGTTTTGTCCCAGACAGTGTTTCAGTGTCAACAATTTTGTCCTGACAGTTTGCAGGTGTCTGACAGACGTTTGAGGAAGCAGCATCCTCATGAACCCTGGTCCTGCTCCTCTCCTCTCCTGCTCCTCTCCTCTCCTCTCCTCTCCTCTCCTCTCCTCTCCTCTCCTCTCCTCTCCTCTCCTCTCCTCTCCTCTCCTCTCCTCTCCTCTCCTCTCCTCTCCTCTCCTCTCCTCTCCTCTCCTCTCCTCTCCTCTCCTCTCCTCTCCTCTCCTCTCCTCTCCTCTCCTCCCTTTCAGATGGAAGAAGTCTTGTGACAACACATCTCATGAGAAAAACTCGAGAAACCTCTCATGAAAGTAACCGAGAGTAAACTTGCAGGTTGCTGAGTGCTGTGCACATTTCCCCACTCCTTGGCAGCTGTGGGATAGGGAGAGGCAGAAGCCAGATGAGAAAAGGTGATCACACACTTATTTATACAGCCCTTCCAAATATTTGAGGCTCGTGACATGCGTGATGATGTATAACAAAAATATCTCCTTCAAAAACCTTCCAAGTTAAATCCCACATCCGTATTTTAATTCAGGAGTTCAAGGGATTTAAGGAAGTATATACTTAGAGCGATTCTTATCGCTGGCAGTGAGGAGCTCTTCAGCCAGCCCTCCCAGACAGTGGGGCAGGCTTAGGGACAAACCTTCCCTTCCTGGGGAAGAGGAGCCTCAGTGGGGACAACAGGCTGTGGCAATAACATAAAGGGCAAAGTCTGTGGAGATGCACAGGATCAGCCCCCTGGATTTGGGGACCCCCACCTCCGTACCTGGCAGAGGGAATACTCATGGTCCCCTGCAGCCTGGTGCTCCAGACTGCTCAACATGATGGGGTTTCTAAAGAAGTTTGTTTAATTTTACTCACTCAGGAGAGACCAAATCATCTGAGGGAGCACTGAGAGCTCTGCAGGGCCCAGGAGCTGCAGGTGGCACCAAACATTCCCTGGGCAGGGCTGTCATGGCAAAGCACAGTTCTCACTAATGCACCACGCTGGAATCACGTTCTCCATCCCAAAGCACCCATCCACAGCTCCCTTCCCCTGCTCCAGGGGTGGCAGTGTGCAGGGGACCCCCATGAACACCATGCTGTTTGGTTCCCCTCGATCCCACAAGGTATCCCCAGCCCTGGTGGGAAAATCCTGGGAAGAGGCAGCAGAGCACGTTCCTGCATGCCCAAATGTCTGCGCAGCCGAGCCAAGCTTTACAGAGTGTTTCCAACACCCACCGGCGTGTTCCCTACAGCCCTGTGATTCATCGATAGCCACTTGACTCAGCTCTACCCTTTCATCATCCCCAAATCTGGCATTTCCCAAATCACATGGGCTCTTGCTGCTGCTATTCCACACCTACAGGCCCAGCTGCTCCCTCCCAGACACGCTCTGAGTGCCCGCTGCCTGACGACACATGCTGCCCTGAGATGACACAGGGGTCTGCCACAGCAGGTTTTATCCCCACACTCTCCCCACAATCCTTCTTCCCACAGACAGGGATTTCCTTCTGGCAGTCATTGTCTCACTGCCTGCATCCCTTGAGGTGCAGCAATGCAGGACAAGAAGGATGGAGATTTGGATAAAGGTCTTGTGCCTTTTCACGGTTGAAAGGTCAGGGGAAAACCTATTTAGTTTTTCGATTAAGGATCCCCCTGTAGACTCCCAGGTAAGATGGGTGTCTGTGGGAACCAGGTACACCACCAGAAGTGACCCACAGCTGGATCAATACACCCCAGAAGATGCCACGAGTTTCCCAGGAGCTCTGTGCTGCAGTGAGGATTTTTTGTTGCAATCCTGATTTTCTCGTTCTCATCCTGGGATATTTGAGCTCGTGGTGCCAAATGCTGCCCCAGCGTGTTTATTAGTGCTGATTGTAAAACCCTGGCAGTAGCACTCACAATCAGGTCTGCAGGAATCTGCTGGATCTGCTGCCTTCCAGACAGATGGGCCTTATTAAGAGGTGTCACACCACTAACCACACCTGACAGCTCCTATGCTCCCTTCCCTGCTCTTCTCCTCAGCCTGTGAGCGAGGCAGCAGCAGGAGGCAGGATCCCTCTGTTCCCATGCCTGCCCCGAGGGCACAGAGCTGGGGCTCTGAGTGGATTCCTGCACCCCAAATTTGCTCCCTGCTCTTCCCTTGCCCTCCTCCTGCCACTTCCCTTCTTGGAGATGGAGGCACCCAGATGTACCCATGGGTGTGCAGTGAGGGGTCACCCCAGCACTGGATGCTTGAGGTTGTAGAAGATGCATCAGGATCTCTGTACAGGAGGGGGTTTTCCATATATTTTGTTACATTTGGGATTTTTTTTTCACTAGGCTAAGAGGTCCTGGTGCTCTCTGCCAATGGGTTCTGATGTCTTGATGCTGTGACAGCCTCACGTTCTGAGCTGTTGCTTTATCACTGTGGCAATCTCAAGTCTAGAACAGGCCACAGATTTGGTTGGAGGGATGGAATCCCCCTCTTATAAGGAAATACTGAGGACTGTTCAGTCTGAGGAAGAGAAGGCTCCAGGGAGACCTTATTGTGCTTTTTCAGTACCTAAAGAGTCTCCAAGAGAGCTGGAAAAGGACTTTGGACAAGGACAAGGCTAGGTGTGGTGATAGGGCAGGGCAGAATGGCTTTACACTGACTGAGGGCAGACTGGATTTGGGGAAGTAATTCTTTTGTTTCAGGCCAGTTTGGATGGGGCTTGGAACAAACTGGTCTAGTGGAAGGTGTCTCCACCTGTGAGGATGAGATGTGGGGACTGGATGACTTTTAAGGTCTCTTAAAACACAAACCATTCAGCAATTCCACAATTCTACAACCACCTTCTACTGGCTCAAGGTCACTCGAGGGGAAATAGGGCAGGGGTGAAATGAAAAGTACCCATGGGTGCTCTGACTCACCCCATAACACCACTCTCAGTCTCCCAGCTCCCTCCCTCTCTCCTGGGTTTCCCCAGCCTGTACTGAGTTCCATGCCTTGCATGCATGCTCCCAGCATGGAGTCCTCCTCCAGCCTCAGGAAGATGCTGCTTCACCAAAATCCCTAACTCACACCGTCTTTCCCTGACAGCAGGCTGGCTCTGCAGCAGAGCTGGGCTTGGGCAAGAGCCACACAGCTCTGGAGAGCTGCTGCTGGCACTGCTGCAGATGTTCCCTCCAACACTGCTGCTGCAACTCTCACTTGCTTCCTGCCAGCCCCATGGTTTCCCATTCCCATATCAGAATTATTTCACCCTCCAGAAAGCCACCCTACCTAGAAGTGGTGTTCTGTGGGAGAGCCATGCAGGCTGTTCCCAGGTGCAGAGGCAGGGATGGAGTCAGCTGGCAGCCAGCAGCCAAGTTGTTGTTTCCTCTGTGATGCTCAGCACCCCCAGACTTTTGGGAAAAGTCTTCTGGGTTGACACCAAGTTCTCTGGGAAAATCCACGACAGTGAGAGCGCGAGTGTCTGCCCTGCCCTGCCGCTGGCTCATCTCACTGAGTGCAGGAGCCTCAGCACGGTGCCCAGGGACACCCTTGTCACCATGACTGACAGCTGGGAAGGGGCCAGTTCAGCCCTGCTGGCATCTCCTGACCCTTCAGTCAGGTCCCTCTCAGGGGACATCCCATCCCTGCAGCGTTTTCTAATTTCCAACCTAATCTACCTCTCTCCAGGCTCACTGAGAATTAATATAACACTGGCAACCACCCACGAGCTCATCCTTCTCCCAGGGAGCAGAACTAGTACAAAAAATCATCCTGGAAATTTCTTCTGGGTTTGTGGGGTTTTTATCACCTTTCCTGTGGTCGCTGAGAAATAACTGGGCTGTGAAGGGCTTCCCAAGCAGCTGTTTGTCTTTGGAGCAAGAGCTGGGACTGGGGGAGCCTGGGCTCATTTTGATTTTTATCTTGACTGCAGTGCTCATTGCTCTGCAGCTCCAATTTGTAATCACACGTTCAGTAAAATAATCAAGTTATAATTGCTTGGGATTCCTTCTCTCCTACGTCACAGAGCCCAGGAGGGGAAGCAGTGCTACATCTGAGTCAGCAGCCAGCCTTGGCATTGCCTTGGGCCAACATTTCAAGAGAAAATGAACCAGAGTTAAACCAAGAAGAGAGCTGATAAAAATCTCCCCAGTCTGCCCAGGTGATGAAAAGACATTTTTAACCTCTCCTTCTCTTGTCACCCTGAAGAAAGCATCTTTTTCCCTTTGAGTACCCTCAAAATAAGGCTGGATCTGTGCCCATCCTTTGCAGAGCAATCACCTCTGTGGGAACCTGTGTGTCCAGGGAGGTCAGGGGAGGTTCAGCCCCTTCTCTGCTGATCCCTGCTGGGTTTGGGCTCTGCCAGGAGCAACCAGAAAAAGAAAAAGAAAAAGAAGAAATCACTGAGCGTCAGAACAAAGAATCATAAGTGACTCAGGCTTAAGAACAACAGTTTTTGTCAGGCAAAATGTAATGGCTTTTTTGGACAGGGATAGAAAATGGGGCTGCAGCTTTCATTAACCCATCACTTACCTTAATCTGGAGAGTGAGGCTGGGACAGACCTGGCCTTGAGGCACATGGCTTGGCAGAGGTGTTGTGCCAAGGGGCACCTGCAGAAACACCTGTGGGGTGTTTGGTGCCTGGTGGGTCATCCCAGGGAGCCACTGGCAGAGCAGAGAGAATATTGGGAAACTGGCAGGGACCAGGGAGGCATTACAAATCCCCAGGGTGGCAACTCCATTCTGGCACCTTGTCCTTCCTGCTTCTCCAAGCTGTTTTTCCTCCTGCATGAGGCAGTGCTCAGAGGCTTCACAGCTCCTGCCAGCACCCCTGGCCCGTGGTCACTGCCACCAGCAAAGGGATCCTGCTCCTCCCTTGGGTGTGGAGCACTGTGGATTGCATAGTCAGGGCTTTCAGGCTCGGATATCAGTGATATCAGTGGCTCTCCTCCTCCCAAAGCTGACCCCAGTGTCCCACTAAGGGAATCAGTCTGGGGTGTGAATCTGCAGCTTCAGCCCTTTTAGGGAATGGGAGTGTGTCAGGACACAGCATACAGAGCTGCAAGAGAGACATCATCTCCAGGGCTTGTGCCTAACCATAATAATTTGGTCTTTCTACCCTTTTAATTTACTAATTAATCCCTGGAAGGGATACTTACTCGGATGCAGGGAAAGAATTAAACTCTCTTGTCTGGGAGTGCTGAGAATTTCACCAATAGCCTTGGTGAATAGCACTAGCAAAGGCAGAGCAGAGGAATCCAGTATCTCACTGGGCCAGCAGCTTCTCATGACTGAGCCAGCCACTCTGACTGTAAAAACTATTCATGCCCCACTCCTGTGGGGCCATTCCAATGGCTGGAAAACCTGTGAGAACTCCTGGCCATCTGGAAAGCCCTGGGAGACTGCTGCTGGCTGGCAATTATGGCAGGAGGTAATAATGCATTCTGAGACTGCTGCTCCTGTGAGGGCCGGGATCAACCCTGAGCTGGCAAAGGCATCATCAGATGTGAGTTTTCTTTTGGGAAAAGGGCTCTGTATCTACCAGCTGAGCCCTTGCAGGAGGAATTTCACCAGGCCTGGCCAGGTCTCTTCCTGCCCAGCTCACAGACCATGTGCCCTGGCACCCTGGATGCAGACAGCAACAAGCCAGGAGACTTCTTCATCCTCATCCTCCTCCTCCTCTCACCCATGTGCTTGACAAACTGTTGCCTCCATGCAATAGTTGATAAAAGTCATTTATTATGAATTTCCTGCCCTGCCTCCCTCATGGTGGCTGGGCTTTTCCTACGTGCCAGCCCTGCACTGTGCTCTGAGGCCACACTTCCCCATCCTCATCCTGGTCCCCAACCCAATCCCCATCCCTGGGATGGAGAAGTAAGCCAGACAGGACGAGGGCAGGGCTGGGACACTCAGGGGAGAGGAGATGTCACCTGCTTTGTCTCGGGGCTGACACAGGTTACTGAGGGAGATGGTTGGCATGGGTGGGAGCAGGGAGCTCAGGGTCCTTCCCCACTGCTCTGGAATGTGAGACTTCTCTGTGCTTCATCAGAGACCAGCTGGTTCCTTGAAAGGATGCTCCTCTTTCCCAGGCACAGATGACAAGTGCCACCATCAAAAGTTAATGGTTGGACTCAGTCTTTAGAGGTCTTTTCCCACCTAAATTATTCCATGATTCTGTCTTCCCTAAAACTGGTGTGGCTCCGGGGACTCAGTCATTCTCAGCATCCCAGCCAAGAGCCCCAACCCATCTCTCTGGGGTCCCAGCCATAAGAGAGGGAGGGAAAGTGGATCTGGGACTGGAGAGATCCCCTGTGTAGAGCAGGAACATCATCTAGGACCGGTGCACAGTCAGCTACAGCTGCAGAACCTGCTCCTGCTTCTCTCCAGCAAGTTCAGTCCCAGCTGTCAGTCCCCTTCTCCTGCTTTTTTTTGAAGCTGGAGAACTACGTGCATGGATCACGTCTCTAATTAATATAAATATAGCGAAACATAAATAATAGACATGCCTGAAATAGTGTCACTCCCAAGCAGGCAGGCAGACGCGTCATGGAAAGAAAATAAAAACGCTTTTTATCTGTTTTGGCATTTTTTGTTTGTTTGTTTTCAGTGGTTTGTTCTGTTCCTGAGGAAAGAGCAACCTTTGCTGTGGGTGAAACTGTTTGAAACAGAGACATCGAGGTGTAGGGGGAGGGAAGGCCCAAGGAAGAGTAAAATGGGGACCGGGATGGGGACGAGGATGGCATGAAGATACGGATGGGGACAGGGATGGGGACATGAAAGGGGATTGGAACACGAACGAGAACGCAGATGGGGAAGTGGGAGGGGATGGGGACAGGGATGGGGTTAAGGCTGGGGATGGAGATAGGCACGGGGACAAGGACGGTGAGCGGGGCAGAGTGCGTGGTCATCGGAAAGCGGGGAAAACCCTGCAGCTGTGGGGAGGTGGGAACTCATCATAAATGAGTTTCAGCGTAGAAACACGTCTCCCAGCGCCCCCGCAGCGGGCCGCTCCCGCCCCGGTGCTGCCCGGCGCTGCCCCGGGCCCGGGGAGGGGCGGAGGCGCGGTCGGGGCCGCCGGGCTCTTCCTTCCAACTCCTCCTCCTCCTCCTCCTCGTCCTCCTCGCGGTGCCGGCGGAGGCGGGCGGAGCGGCGGGGCGGGCCGGGCCCGTTCGCATCCCCCCATCCCCGCCCGGAGCCGGCGGGCTGTGCAGCGCTGCGGGCACCGCCAGCCCCGGAGCCGCCGGAGCGCCCCATGGCACCGCGCTGCCGCCGCCAAGTAAGGGGACAGCGGCCGGGGGGAACGCGGGGCTGGGCGGGGATGCCTGGGGGTTCGCCTCTTCCAGTCAGTGGGAAAACCCCCCCGATCCACGCGGGATCTCCCAGCCCACAGGCGGGACAGGAGCCCGTCTGCTCCGCCGGAGTCCCCGACCTCCTCCCGGGCCAGCCCTGAGCCCTTCCCCAGCGGGTCGGGGAGCGCTGCGGGCTCTGCAGGACCGGGGCAGCGCTGAGGATGGGGAATCGGGGATCCCAGGCGTGTCTCCACTCCTGAGAAAAGCTTCCCGAAGGGTGGGAAAAGGACAGGGCAGCATACCCTTGTCCCCAGCGTGAGGAGGATGGCAAGCAGCCCCTAAAGCAGCCCAGGGGGCTACACCGCCTTCACTGGTGTCTCAGCATGTGTTGGTTCTCAGCCCGGCTGTGAAACCACCCGTCCTTTGGCCGGGCAGAACAGCCCAATCCAGCTGTTCCTGTGTGTTGCCAAGCCGGAAAAGCTCGTTAAGTGTCTTTCTAGTTAAGTAAAAATTGCCGGGGTCGTTGGCTTTGGAATACGGGAGGACCGAGGCGGTGCTCGGTGTGGCTGGTCTGTGAAAGGGGGCTGGATGTGACTTGTTGTGCAGGTTGTGTTGGGGAACGAAAGGGAAGAACGCATTTCAAAGCTACCAGGAAGCAGCGCTGGCTCACACAAGGTGTGGTTATAACCCACGGGACCCGTGGCCACAGGGTTCCTGCAGAGACAGAGCCAGGGCTTCCGTCTGACAGGCTGCTGGGTGTCCTGAAGCCCTGGGCTTATAGGTGCAGGGTGCTGGAGGTGGGATGCTGAGGAGGATTCCGGTCCTTGGGCTGCAGGGCCAGCATTTGCTTCCCTGTCTGGTGTGGGAAAGGGTTTTTCCGTGTGACAAGGTCTGGTTTGAAAGGGTCTTGCTCTGAAGGTATCCTAGCTCAGATCCAGTCTGCTCTGAACTCAGCCAGCACAATTATTCTCTAAAAATCCAGCAGGAGTAAGTGAGGAAGTTGTTGGTGTCTCTGGGGTATGAGCCGAGCTCTCCTGGCCCTGGCAGGTGCAGGAGTTCCAAGGGAGGCTGTGCCGGGTCCCTGCTGTCACAAGGTTGAGCCAAGCTCTCCCAGCACCCATCTGAGAGTTGGTACAGCCACAAGCCAGCCCTGGGGCTGGAGGGCTGGCTACAGCCACCCACCTGTCCCTGTGTCACTGTTGGGGAGAGCACGGATGCTCCGGGCATCCCTGCCAGCGCCTTTCATCGCCCTCGTGCCACGAGGGTGCTCAGTATCCTGAGCAAAATTGGGGGGATGTACCTGGACAGCGTGCCTTGCTCCGTGAGGGTGGGTGGTCAAAGGGTCAGGGGAAATGTCTAGTCAGCAACAGGTTTGGAGAATGGAAAAAGCCGAGCCTGAGTGTCCTCTTGGGCTGGCAAAATGCAGAAAAGCGCCTTCTCCTGTTGCTGCAGAAAATAGTTTGAGCGTGACTTGGTTGGGGTTTGTTTGCTGCAGTGGGACAGGAGGGATTTATACTCCACCCACCGCCTCAGGGGCCTCTCCCCATCCAACACAAAAATAGGCTGATCTTTCCAAAAGATGATGGGGGAGGCCTGGAAAATGCCATTCCTGCAGGGACCTGCCCATGCTTCTGCCCCAGGAGATGCTGCACGTGACTGTGGCTTCTGCAGGCCCGGGCAGGGATGCAGGGAAGAGCGCAGCATCCTGCCGTGCTGTGTCCCTCTGCTGCCAGGGAGCCACAGCCTCTGCACGTGTGTGTGTGCGCTCAGCAGGAGTGTTGCCTCCTCGTGCCACCTCCTGCAGCTCAAGGAGTTGGTGTTTTTCCTTCCCAAAGGGCATCTGAAGCAGAAATCTCCTGCGGGGCATGTGCTGCAGTCCCATCCACACGTTCCTGTGAAGCCAGTTGAGGCTGGAGGCACCTGGAAGCTGCCAACCCGTTGTCTCTGGTTTCCTGCCCCAGTGTGGACATTTAGGTCCCCATCAGCTGTGGTCCTGGGGGTCTGGGTGGCAGTGGAACAAGCCCTCCCAACCCCACAGTGATCCCCAGAGCACTGTGCTGTAGGATGGAGGAGCTGGGACCTGACAGGGATGTCTGGCTGGAAAAACAACTCCTCTGCCATCCCATTGCTGCTTCCAGGAGTCCCCCCATCCCTGAATACTGGTGGTGCCCACGGACAGCCCTTTCTTAGGGATATCGACGCATTCCACTGCCTGTGCCTTGATCCTGCCACACATCCAGGCTCTGCTTCCCACTGGGAGGTGGCCCATGGTTAACTCCTGCCTGGCATTTCCCTTGTTGGTGCATATCAGACCCTGCATGGTTCAGCCCTGGCTCCCACGGAGCTGCACCCATCGATGCTCCCGGCAGCACCTCTGTCCTCACTGCGGCTGGCAGCACGTTCCCTGCAGCTTCCCAAGGGCTCCAGCACTGCTTATTCCCCCAAGGAAGGTTTGGGAGGCTCCGAGGTGCCCCCAGAGTCCATCCTTTGCCAGCCTCCCTGAGCCACGCCGGTGCCCAGGCCGGTGCCCACGCCATGCCCAGGCCATGCCCAGGCCGTGCCCAGGCCGTGCCCACACCGGTGCCCATGGTGGTGCCCACGCCATGCCCAGGCCGGTGCCCACGCCATGCCCACGCCATGCCCAGGCCGTGCCCACGCCATGCCCAGGCCGTGCCCAGGCCGTGCCCAGGCCGTGCTCAGGCCGGTGCCCACGCCATGCCCATGCCATGCCCAGGCCATGCCCAGGCCATGCCCAGGCCATGCCCATGCCATGCCCAGGCCGTGCCCACACCATGCCCACGCCATGCCCAGGCCGTGCCCACACCATGCCCAGGCCATGCCCAGGCCGTGCCCACGCCATGCCCAGGCCGTGCCCAGGCCGGTGCCCATGCCATGCCCACGCCATGCCCAGGCCATGCCCACGCCATGCCCAGGCCGTGCCCAGGCCGTGCCCAGGCCGGTGCCCACGCCATGTCCATGCCATGTCCATGCCATGCCCAGGCCGTGCCCAGGCCATGTCCATGCCATGCCCACACCATGCCCAGGCCGTGCCCAGGCCGGTGCCCACGCCATGCCCAGGCCGTGCCCAGGCCGTGCCCACACCATGCCCAGGCCGTGCCCAGGCCGTGCCCAGGCCGTGCCCAGGCCGGTGCCCAGGCCATGCCCACGCCATGCCCACGCCATGCCCATGCCATGCCCAGGCCGTGCCCAGGCCGTGCCCAGGCCATGCCCACACCATGCCCAGGCCGTGCCCAGGCCGGTGCCCAGGCGTGGCAGGGAAGAGGGGCCGTGTCCCGGTGAGCGCCTTCAGGCAGGGTAACCCGGTGTTATTTGTAACACTAGTAGGGAGCTATTTTTAGCGAGAGGCAAATTTGATTTAATAGAACATAATTTGCCGCTGACAATTCAGAGGGCGGCCAAACAAGGAGCAGCTGGATTCCTGAGGAGGATTTTTCCTGCCCTTCCTGAAATCCAAGGCTGATGTGCCAGAAGTGGCATGTGTTATTCCAGCAATTGCTGGGGGAAAGCCCCTTGGGATGGCCCAATTAGCTCTGCTTTGCTTTCCTTTTGGTGCTTTGTGCTGCCCTGTCACCTGCCATTAAAAGAAATGAGGGATATTTTTGTTTCCCTCTCCTCTGTAGTGAGAGGGCTCAGTTTCCCCAAACTCCTTCAGGGAGCTGGAGCCAGACAGGTCCCCCCCTTTGCCTTTTCTTCTAGATAGTTTTGTAGTCTCAGTCTCTCCTTGGATAAGTTTAGGATAAAAAAGAGGTTCTGATCTGATCCTGCCTTGTTTGCCAGGAAACATGAAGTCTGTGTGTGTTCCTGGGCATTTCCTACAGACTGAGTTCTTCTGGACCAGCCTAGGGGGTACTTTGGGACAAACCCATCAGGATAGGAGCAAACACCATGTTCTTGTGCTTTCATCAGGATGAAGATCCCCACAAAACCAGTGCCAGTGTGGGAAGACATTGGGTAGTTCTTCCTTCGCCGTACCACTGCTGCCTCCAGCCTGTCCCCAGGTGGTGGCATGGGGACAGAGAGCTGCTGGGATGAGCTGGGATAGTCACAGGCTGGAGATGAGTAGTCTTGGGGCTGCAGGGCCCCAGTGAGGGTGGGAAGGTGAGATTTTCCCCAGGATTGTATGTTGGCCCACCATGAGTGCCCTGGGACAGAGCTCCCTGTCCTGGCACTGCCATTGCTCAACCCCTGGGCAGGAACAGCATCCTGTGGGTTCCCCAAGCCCCACAGCCCTTCAGGCAGCCTCAGAAGCAGCCAGGAAGTCCCATGGAGGGGTGGAACAAGACCCCAGTGACTTTGTTCTCCTGGGGGGAAAGGCCTGAACAGGACTAAGGAGAGCTGTGACATTCAGCTCTAGCAAATGCATAGCCAGGGTTTGTTTGGTGGGCTCCTCTCTTGGGGTGCAGTCACTCCTTGCAGCTGGAAAACCCTTTGGCAACCTTCTGGGCAGGTGCTCAGCCCTGTGCTGTTTCCTCAAGGGTCACCATCCTCCCCACAGCCCCAAAGAGGGTTTGCTCCTTCCTCTGCCAACACCAGGCTTTGCCCCCGGGACCACATCTCTTCCTGGAGCATTTTCAGCAGCTGAACATAAAGCCAAAATAGCATTAGTACAGAAATGTGAGCAAAGTGCTGAGGATGAGGGGTTAAGTGACTGCTCCTGGTGCACCCCCATCATATGTGCATGTCCCTGGAGATCCTGAGTGGGGTTGGTGTGTCATGTGGGACCCGATGGCTCCCCAAAATTAGTTGTTCATCTTAATCAAAGTTGTTTTTCTGTGAATGGAAAGGTGCAGCTGCCTGGGGGATGTGGGTGCTCCCCAAGCATCACCCCAAGTCCTGTGATCTCTTCCAGCTCATCCTTGCTCTGCTTTCTCCAGTCCATCAGCTCAGCCTGGTGGAAACTGGGAGCCAACATTTATCAGGGAAACAACCCTAAAATGGAGATCAAACTTCTTGGAGAAAAACCACCTCCTCCAAATACTGCCCTTTGCTTGATGACCAACTCAGTTAAATGAAAAAATCTAATACATTTTGAAGCCTATGAATGGGTGGGCTGGAGAGGGCCCTTTGGTCAGGGTGTTTCTGTGGCACAGATTTTTCCCTTGCATCCAGTTTTGACTGCAGATTTTCATTTACAGTGATTCTCTGGAAGTAAACACCAGCTTTGAAGGTGCAGGAGTAAGCTGGAAGTTTCTACTCTCTTGTATTCCCTGCCTCAGTTTTTGGATCTTCTTTAAATAATCGTGCTCTTCCTTCTGCTCCCCTTGCTGGGTTCCCCTGGGAAATGCTGAGGATGACAAGTTCCCTTCCCTGCCCAAGGTGTTTGCTTGACCTCTGTCAGCCCCATCCTCTGGCCAGCGAGAGTTGTGGCTGCTGTGGGTGCCACCAGGCTGTGGGAGCTTCCCCAGGGACACCAAGCCCTGAGAATGCTCACACTGTGAAGTGCCCTGTGCTCTTCCTTTGTTCCACTGCAGCCCACACACTCTGTTCCCTGGAGCAGGGATGGGAGAGCACCCTGGCACCCCATTTCCAAGTGGGGAAATTCCCACAGAACCCCGCTACTGAAGGTGAATGCCCCCATGGCAGCAGGGCCATGTTGTTGACCCCCTCCTCTCTTTCTGTCCCCTCCAGGGAGAAAGGTGCTGACCAGGTGCCCTGAAGCTCTGGGGCTGGCTTCTCACAGGCTCAGCGGTGTGATGCCAGCAGTGGGAGAGCCCCCGGTGCCCCGGGCCGTGCCGACGTGACCGAGCTCTCTCTGGGACCTGTGGCACCGAGCCTGGCACGGAGGCAGCGGCTGGTGCCTCATCCCTGCTGCCTAAAGATGAGTGATGGCACGTGGATCTCGCTCAGCCCCACCGAGTTTGCCCAGCTCCAGCAGTACACGGACTGTGAGTACCCCGTGCGCCCTTCTGGGACTGGAAGAGCAGGTTGAAAAGTCCTGATGATCTGTGCTGGACTGGTATCCTACCTTTCCTTAGTGTCCTCCTGGAAAACCTGGTGATCCCTTAGATTTTGGGTGGAGAGGCTGGAAAAGTCCCTGGCCTCTACCCCCAGCTGTTGGGGTCCCCACGCCTGCCTGCCCAGGAGGATTTAGCTGAGCTCCGGGGGCCGGACACGTGAGCACGGCTCAGTCCGTCTGAAGGCGGCCGGCTCCCACGTTCCTTAGCAGAGTGAAATGCCAACCAGGAAAACAGACTGGCTTTTCCCAAACACTCGGAGCTGCTCCACAGCGTGCTTTGGGCTGCCAGCCCTCTGCAGTAATTTTCCTTAGTGCTTTTGCAGAGCAACACTCTGTTGCAGCTCCTGCCGAGAAAAGGAGATTTGCAGCAGCACCGAAGGGGTCCTGGAGCTGGGAGAAGCTGGAGAGAGAGCCTGGGCAAAGGCCAGGGGTCTAAAACCAGGTCCTTGAGGTCCTGAGAGCTGGAGTGTCGGTGTGCTTTTTGATGGAGTTGATGGAGAAGCGGTGCAGCCCATGGAGGTGCTGAGGGCAGGGCAGGGTGGGGCAGGAAAGCCGCAGGATGAAGGGAGAAGGGAGAAGAGAGAAAGGGTGTAGAGTGCTGTTCTGCACAACCCTGGGGTGAGCAGGCTGGATGGGAGGTGGCTGAGAGGCAAAGGGGACATCATGAAGCTCTCTGAGGTCGTGCTTAGGGACACTGTACATCAAAAGGGTGAGGCTGGGGACAAGTTCCTCATGTTCCCCAGTGGGGTTGTGCTCCTGCCCACCAGCCAGAGACCTCAGGCAAGGCAGCAGGCAGAGGTGTGTGTGTGCAGTATCTCATCTCTGGAGGATGATGGGCTTTGCTTTCCTGAATCACAGACCATAAAACACCATCTGTAATGCTGGACTCAGAACACTGATGGCATCTCTGTTTTGTTAATCAAAGTGTGGCCAGCAAGGCTGCAGCATGGGCAGCTGCCTCCTCCCCTGTAGGATGTTCCCTGTGGAACAGGATTTGGGTATCCTGTGAGGAAGGCCAGGATCCCTCTCCTTGAGTGCCCCAGACATCCCAGACAGTTGTGGTCCAGTGACAAGTTCTGTCCCCAGGAGAGGGCTGGGGGCATCAGAGCCAGCACAGCCCCCATGTGGAGAGAGGATTTCACAGTAATTAACAGGGCTGCTGTGTCTGAGAACCTTTTAAATGCACACACCCAGAGATGTGTGTGAAGTTGAGGGATGAATATTCACCCACCTTAATCTTTCTTTCTGCTTCTCCCTTTTTTATCTATTTTGAAAGGATGAATGTCCCTCCAGACACTCCAGTCCTAAGGACTCTCAGCCAGGGAAAGTCTTTACCACCTGTGTGGAAGTTTGCATGGACCAGTCCAGTGATAGGACAAGAAGGAATGGCCACAAGCTACACTAGGGGCGGATCAGATTGGATATTCAGGCAAATTTCTTCCCCCAAAAGGGTAGTCAAGATGTGAAACAGGCTGTCCAGAGCAGTGGTGAAGTCAGCATCCCTGGAGGTATTTAAAAGCCATGGAGATGTGAGACATTTCTATCTTAGTGGTGAACACGATTGTGCTCATTAATGGTTGGACCTGATGATCTTAGAGAGCTTTTCCAACCTAAATGATTCCATGATTCTATGAATCCAGTTCTATTTCTCCTTCCTGGCACCTCCTGGAGATACCAGTGGGCAGCCTAAAGCATCCTCTGGGATGGCTGGCCCTGCAGGGGTGTGCTCAGCACACCAGAGCAGCTGGGACTGGAGTGTGCTCCATGCTTTCCTTGCTTTGCTCTGGGTCTGTGTTTATTTTCATGCTGGTAGGAGGAAGTTCTCTATATATGTAAAACTCCCAGGCCACTTTTCCATATCTGCCCTGCCCTCTGAATGTGGAAGGGGAAGCAGGGCGTGGGTGGCCTCTTTCAGGCACAGAAGGATCCAGAAACTGTATATCCAGCAGATAAACCCCTCTGCACCATCCTGCTGGTGGATGATGAGGGCAGCCCGGTGGGGCCATGCTCAACAGGGCGCCTTTGTCTCCCCAGACTCCACCAAGAAGCTCAAGGATGTTCTGGAGGAGTTCAATGGGGACGGCGTCCTCTCGAGGTACAACCCCGAACAGGTACGGCCCTGTGCCCGCCGCTGTCCCTCTGTGCTGCTGCCAGCTGCCAGCCCCCTGCAGGCTCCCCCAGCCCAACTCCCCCAGCTGGAAGCAGCCAGGAGAAGGCAGGGCTGCCTGCCTGGCCCCCGTCTCTCCCCATGGTTTTGCTCCCAGGACTTGATTCCCTGGCCATCCCCGGCCTGTGCCCACCGCATGGCCATCCCACCTTGTCCTGCTGAGAGCTTTTTGGGGCATTGCCTTGCCAGGCAGAATCTGGGAGCAATTTACTCTCCCCCTAAAAGCAAGTGACTTGGCCAGCATGGGGATGGGACATCTCTGTGCCCTCTCACTCTCCTCCAAAGAAGGCTGGGATTATATTTTCCAAGCGGTGCTTCCAGAGGCATCTATTAGTGTGCCAGCAGGACAGAGCCTTTCCATGGGGCTGTAATCAGTAGAATCAAGGCAAAATGAGAAAAATCAGTGTGCTGAACACAGCAAGGAGGGGCACAAAGGTACCCTGTTATTCCAGGGCACCACAGGACCCTCACTCCAGCTGGGGCCACAGAAGCCATTGAGAAGATGTTGTCCTCACACAGTGACAATGCCCAGCAGGGAAGGAGGAGGCACTGAGTCCTCAGGAGGAAGACAGTCCCCATAGGGCTGAGGCTGGGCTGGAAGGTCCCACTGCTCTGCCCTTTCCTGCTGCTCCCCCAGCTGCTGTCCCTGCTCCCAGCACTGCTCACCTGGCTCAGCCTCACTGGCCCTGGGGATTTCTGGCCCTGCTGCCTCTGGGTCCCTTTAGGTTACCTCCAACCATTGGGATTTGGTTTTGGGGAGGGCTGTGCAGCTGATGTACCCAGTGAGGGGGGCCCAGGGCATGAACTCTCATGCTGGCCTGGGGCACCTCCATCCTCCTCCTCCTCTGTCCTCTCCCCAGCCCATCGACTACGAGGGCTTCTGCCTCTTCATGAAGACCTACCTGGAGGCAGATGTGCCCGAGGAGCTTTGCCAGCACCTCTTCACTTCCTTCAAGCGTAAGATATGCCAAGCCTCCCCTGAGAGCCAGCACCAGAGCCCCAGTGTGCCACAGCACAGCACCCTCGGTGAGCCAGCCCTGCCACCCAGCCAGGCACACCAGGGGAGTGTGGCACCATGGGCTTGCTCCCACGCTGCTCACAGGAGTGAAGGGTGGGGGGTGGCACCTGGAGGGGGTGGCATCGGGGCCACCCGTCTGTCAGATGGGTTCCCAAGCCCTGTGCTGCTCCAGGCAGGGATTTCTCCAGGATGCAGTGGCAGATGCCCTTTAGCCAGAGTCACTCTGTGGCAGCAGCTCCAGGCAGGCTGAGGTGGCCTGTGCCTCTGTCACAGGTACTGGTGTAAGCGCTCAGCTCCACCCAGAGCAGGCTGTGTGTGCCAGGCACCCAGCTCTGCCTCCCCCAGCCCTTCCTGGGTGGATTCATGGCTTGTGGAGACATCTGCTGAAAGGACTATAAATTGCAAAGGGAAAGGGAGAGAACCTCCTCCAGCTCTGGCTGCTGATGGAGGACCACATCCTCCCTGTCTGGTCCTGAGCACTGTGGTGTCCATCATCCAGGGGTGTGAGCACTGCTGGGAGCTCCTGGGCCAGGCAGGAGGGTGTGGTGCCCCTCAGGGAGCCCTGGGGCTGGGATGCCAGAGTGGAGAGGCGTGGGGCTAGCAGAGAAGACCCAGGGCAAGCACCCAGCCCCAGTTTCTGGAGGAACTTCCTGGAGAAAGGGGCACAGACACACCCTTGTGTCACACTGCCCTTGGGCACGTCTGCTTTGCAGGGATCAATGGGAAAACCCTTCGGACTGCTCTGGGACGACACACCCCCGAGCCCAAGAGCGGCCACAGCAACACAGCTGAGCCACAGCCAGCATCCCTCACCCTGGCATCGATCCCCAATGCCTCCCCCAGCTGGTCCAGATCATCCTCCCAGAAATCCACCACTGGCACCACCTCTGCTCACAACTCCTCAGGCTCCTCCAAGATCTCCTCTGGGTCTCTGCTCAGCCCTCAGTCACCAGGTGAGCTTGGCTGGGGCTCCACAGGGAGACACAGGCAGTGACAAGTCCTCCCATTTTCTGCTCAGGTCCCCAGCATGGTGGCAGTGACCTCCCAAACTTGCTGGGTTCCTGGCATCTCGACACCTTTGCTTGGCCAACCTGAAGCTACTGATCCCATCCCACAGAGCCCCCATCAGTCAATGTCTTAATTACCTGGCAGCATTTTGTAGGGAGGGGGAAATGGGCCCATGAGTCATGGCTGTGCCAGCCCCCGAGGAAGGGCCCCTCTGCCAGGACCATCCCTCCTGCTATTAGCACGGCCATCAGTGAGCATGGGCTGTCCTGGCACCCTGGCAAGCTGCCTTGCTGCCCACTGAGCTTCTCCCTCCTTCTGGGTCGGTGCTTGTTCCCAGCAGGACACGATTCTGTGGGCTCCTACTGCTCACCCCGCCCGTGGCTGCAGTGATGGAGGTGTGGGAGTCTGCACCCCGAGGACTGAGTGGCCTCAGTGTCCAGCCCTGTGCCTGTGATGGCACCAGCCCCACATCTGCTTCGTGCCTCCAGCCCCAAGTGCCCTTTTAATGCCCATTCCTGTGTCCCTTCTGGGTCCCAGCCCTGGCCCTGAGGTGTCACCCGGTCCCATGCCGGATGGGTCCCTGCCCCAGGGTTCCCATGTCCCACCTGATGACAATTCCTGGTCCAAAGTCATCCCTGTGTGTGGTCTCTCCCTGCCCACAGGCACGAGGGGCGTGGAGAAGAGGTTACCCTTCAGCCTGCGGAAAGGCCCCAGCTCCCTGAAAGCCACCCCACCTCCTCCTCCCACCCCCTTGGCCCAGGTGGTGCACCTGAAGGACATTGTCTGCTACCTGTCCCTGCTGGAGAGGGGACGAGCAGAAGACAAGCTGGAGTGTAAGTGTGACCATGCTGTGTGGAGAGGGAGACCAGGGGCTCAGGGGGCTTTGCCCGGGTGCAGGGCTGGATGCTCCTTGGGAAAACCACCTGTCTTCCCCTTCTGCTCCTGCCTGTGTCTGGCCAAGGGGCCTTGATACTCCACAGGCCTGGGGTCACATCTCACCCTGGCTGAGCCAGCGCAGTGCTGCTCCCACCCTGAAGCTCCAGCAGCCTGGAGCACCCCAGAGTGCCCTGGGGCTGGGCTCTAATTATCAGCAGCTTCTCTCTTCCCTCCAGTTATGTTTCGCCTCTATGACACCGATGGAAATGGCCTTCTTGACAGCTCGGTGAGCCTCCCCTCGGGACAGAAATCAGGGGGTGCTCAGAGGGCTGGAAACGTGCAGGGCACTGTTAGGGTGCCCACTGCCCTGGTGAGGTGCTCCAAAAAGGGGCAGGGATATGGGAAGGGAGGAGGAAAGCAGCAGCTGGATTGCAGAGTTGGGGATCACATGCATCCAGCAGGAGCAAGAAAAAAATCCACCCACCAAGAATTGTAGCTCTGCATCAGGTCATGGTATTTCAGGGAAGAAAAGAAATCGTGCACAGCTCCTTCTCCTATTGATGTTTTCTCTTTGTTCTTTGGGTATTGTCCTTGAAACCCGTTGCAAATAAAATCTGGTTTATCAGAATAATTTTTCCCAAGGAAAGCCCATTACAGATTTTCTTGCAGATTTTCAGGATAGAAATTCAGATTTTCTTTTTGCCTGACAAAAGAAGGAGCACCCATTGAGGACTGGGGTGTTCCCATGTGGGTAGGGACTGGGGTAGCCATAGGCACTTGGGAATGTAGACCTTGGGGTTTTGGGGCTGTGCACTCTGCTCGTGCCTGGAGCTGTCTCTGACGTCGGCCACTGCTTTGTGCTTAGGAGCTGGATCGGATCATCAACCAGATGGTGCACGTGGCCGAGTACCTGGAGTGGGACTCCACTGAGCTGAAGCCTGTGAGTGCTGGGGCTGGAGGCAGCTGGGGCAGCTGCAGGGGCTCTCAGCCAGAGCCCTGGCTGGCACCTCTGTGTCACCACATTTCGTCCCTCCCCCAGATCTTGAAGGCTATGATGGAGGAGATCGATTACAACCACGATGGGACTGTGACGCTGGAGGAGTGGATCCGGGGTGGCATGACCACCATCCCCTTGCTGGTCCTTCTGGGGATGGAGACAGTGAGTGTCCCTGCAGGCACCTGCTCCAGCCTATCCAACAGACCACGCACTCCTATGGCACCACACAGCCCCACACTGGCCCCCAGCCCCTGCTGACACCTCCACCCTGCCCCCTTCACCCCCCAAACCATTCCAAGCTCATTTTTGAGCTGCAGTCACTGCCAGCTGCTGTGCCCAAGCAGGCTGGGCTTGCCCCTTGCTATCACAGCACACTCCAGTTCAATGAACATTTAATCAAAACCCGAGTACCTAAAATGGCATCTCCTCTTGTAGAGTGAGGTTTAAAGAGCAAAGGTGAGCTTGTTGGGACCTCCTTTTTTTTTCTCTGTCTTGTTTTTTAATCCTTTTGGCCTTCATTTCTTTCAAGTGCATCCCTGGCCATCAGGTAATAATTTGCAAGGAAAGATGGTTTTGCTTATGGTAACCATGGTTCCCTGGCAGAGGTGGGGTGGGGGACAGGCTTTCTGGCAGAAAAAAAAAATCAAGAAAGCAGGGAATTTTAACTGGCTCCTGCAAAGCACTCATACCATGAAGAGGTTTGTGCTTTTGTCACCCCATGGTGGCAGTGGCGGCCCCAAATGTGGAGTCACTTTGCTGTCAGCTGCCAAGATCCTCTCCGTGGCTGGGCGGTGCAAAGGGTCCGTGGGAGCTGGGACATGGCCAGGGGGATGAGGTGGCAGGGATGCTCTGGGGAGCACCAAGGGAGAAGGGGAAGAGGGGGAGCCCATGATCCTGCTGGGAGCAAAGTCCCAGAAACACCATGGAGTTTTTAGGGGATGAAAAGTTGATAGAAATGATGGGCTGAGGGGACTCTTGGCAGCAGAGGAGTGACCCCCTGACCCTCCACTCTCCTGCCTTGCAGAACGTGAAAGATGATGGGCAACATGCCTGGAGGCTGAAGCACTTCAAGAAACCCGCCTACTGCAACTTCTGCCGCACCATGCTGCTGGGGGTCCGCAAGCAGGGCCTCTGCTGCTCCTGTGAGTCCTGGACCCTTGCCAGAATGCTCTACTCACAGACTGATAGCTCTTGCCACATCCAGTGGTGCCCTGGGGAGGGAGGACTGGTCCCTGTTAGTGCTGAGCCCTGTGGGTGCTGCAGGCTGAGTGGGGAGGGGGCAGCTCCCATGCTGGGGAGTGATGCCCTCTTCTCGGTGTCACTTGGGTTAGTGGTGCCCTGCTAGTGCTGGGGTTACAGCTGGACTCGAGGGTGTGACAGGGCTTTTCAAACCTAAATGTGGCTCTATGGTTTTTCTCTCTCACCAGTCTGCAAGTACACGGTCCATGAGAGGTGTGTGTCCAAAGACATTGCTTCCTGCATCAGCACCTATGTCAAATCCAAGAGAAACACAAGTGTGAGTAGGCAGCTGGTGCATTTCTGAGCCAGTGGGTGTCCAGGCCCCTTGGTCTCCTGCTCTGCTTCCCTACAGCTTCTTCCTTTGAGTTTTGCTCCTCACATCCTGGGCAGCAGCTCACGGGCATTCCCAGCATCCAAAGCCTTGTAGGATGCACCCCATCCCAGTCCCCAGGCACCCACATAACCCCCAGCTCCAAGATTTGCTGTGGCTCTGCAAAAGCCTGTGCAAGGGGCTGGATTGGATCAACAGCATCCCTGCAGGACAAGCTTCCAAAATCCTGATGGACACCCTTGGCAGGAGGGAGATGCCTGCGGGTCAGTGGCTGCTGTGCCACAGTGTCCCCGTGCCTTGCAGGTGATGCAGCACACCTGGATCGAGGGCAATTCACCTGCCAAGTGTGACAGGTGTCACAAGAGCATCAAGTGCTACCAGGGCATCACTGGCCTGCACTGTGTCTGGTGCCAAGTCACGGTGAGTACCGGGGCTGGGGCACATCCACAGCACCTGCACGGCCAGCTCTGGGCTCCTGAGCAGGAGAGGGCAGGTGTCCTCTGTTCCACATGCCTTCCTCCCACCCCTCCAGCTCCACAACAAGTGTGCCTCCCATGTGAAGCCAGAGTGTGATGGGGGCCCACTGCAGGACCACATCTTGCTCCCATCCTACATCTGCCCAGTTGTCCTGGTAAGTGTCCCCCTTGTCCTGGTAAGTGTCCCCCTCCTCACTGCCAGTGTTGAGGACCCAGCAGGGCATTGCTGAGGCTGCTCTGCCTCCCCTGGATGCTGGCACTGCCTCTTAGGCACTGTTGGGCATCCATGCCTCGGTTCCCCAAAGGACAGGCAGTCCCACTGCCGACGGTCGGAGAGTGACTCCCCTGCCAGCACCAGCCCCGAGGACAGCCAGGGCTTCAAGTTCAACTCCACCACAGTGGATGGGCAAGTGCTGCAGGTAGGTTCCTGCACTGGGCTGCAGGTGACCTCTGCCACTGACCTCAGCAGTAGGCAGGAACTCACAGCTGTGTTTTCTGCCTTGCAGATCAGCCCTCAGCCCGGGACACACCCACTCCTCGTGTTTGTGAACCCCAAGAGTGGAGGAAGGCAAGGGGAGAGGTAGGTGGGGTCCTGCCTGGGAACAGCTTCTCCTGGGGCTGGGGGCTGCTGGTCCCTTGGGCATCACTCCTGGTGTGGGAATCACCTTCATGGCATTCCTCATGTCTGTCTCTTCCCAGGGTCCTGAGGAAGTTTCACTACCTGCTCAACCCACGCCAAGTGTACAACCTGGACCGCGGCGGGCCCACGCCAGGGTATGGAGTTGCTGCGGGTGATCCTCTGCCCCTTCCCACCGGGCCCTGCTGTCCCACATCACCCCCTGTCCCTCCTGGCTTTCTCCAGGCTGAACTTCTTTCGGGACACTCCAGATTTCCGTGTGCTGGCCTGCGGAGGGGACGGCACGGTGGGTTGGATCCTGGACTGCATAGGTGAGCAAGGGACAGCTGTGTTCCTGCAGAGCATCATCCACCTTCATCCTTGGTGGTCTGCCAGAGATTCCTCATATCCCCCCAGTGACAGTGGGGTGGTGATCCTGCCAGCAGCATCATTCCAGGCTGCTGGTTGAGGAGGGACATGGAGAGGAGCAGGGAATGAGCCTTATCAGCCCCAAACTTCTCTTCTCCCTTGAACTGCAGATAAGGCAAACCTGGTGAAGCACCCACCGGTGGCCATCCTGCCCCTGGGAACGGGCAATGACCTCGCACGGTGCCTGCGCTGGGGAGGAGGTGAGGACAGGTGACATCGCCCCGGGGCTGGCTGGCCTTGGGAACCCTTCAGTGTGGCCACCCCCAGGGCAGGGAGGACTCCTGGGGTGCAGTTCAGAGCTCAAGTACCTCTAACTCCTTCCAAAAACTCTAACTCTTAACTCCTTCCAAAAAGAGCAGCCACTGCTTTTTCTCTGCAGCCAAGTCCTGCCCAAGCTTTTCCATTTGGAGAGCCCTGCCATTAGCCAAAATCTCTGCCACTGCTGTAAGAATGTGCCATAGCAGCAGCCCCCAAGTGCTTGGCACCTGGCTATGATATGGCTGTGCTCCCCTTGGTCCTCTTTCATCCTCTTTCCCTTCCAGGCTATGAAGGAGGCAACCTGATGAAGGTGCTGAAGGACATAGAGCACAGCACAGAGGTGATGCTGGACCGCTGGCACATAGACATCATCCCTACTGACAGGGAGGCCAACGGAGATCCCATCCCATCCACTATCATCAACAACTACTTCTCCATTGGGGTGGTGAGTCCCATGGGGCAGGAGTTGGTTTCTCCCTTCCTGTTCCTCCTTGCTCACACTCCCAACCTCCCTCCATCTCCTGGACTTTTTTTTTCTGGTTTTATTGTCATTTGTAAAGGCAGCACCAAGATACATAAGCAGGCATGAGATCTCTGTCTTCCCAATGGGAATGTTGCAAGAGCAAATGTGAAAGGAGCTTGAACAGAATTCAGGGAAGTTTGGGATCCCAAAGACAAGGACACCCCACCTGCCAAGACATCAGCAAAGCCTTGCTTTGGTGTTTGGACCCATGTTCCCCCATGATTTCCTGGCCTACAGAGGTTAGGGAGCTTGGGGAGGGTGACAGCCCTGTGCCATGGGGGTTTCTCCCAGTGCTGGGGGTCAGTCCTGAGTGCAGGAGTGTATTGGGGAAAGCCCTTCTCTTCCCAGGAGCTCACAGCATTTTTGTCCTGTGCCAGGGGTGCCACCATGGCCCGGGTCACTCACCTGCAGCACTTCAGGATTCTTCTGGGTTCACAGAGGCTCCTGCTAATGCAGGTGGCATTTGGTGACAGCTTCTAAGTCGGCCTTAAACACCCCCACTCTGCATAAGCAGAGGTTGTGATGAGTTTCAGGAGAGCTGCCATCCTGCCAGGGGAGCTGTCAGGGTGCAGGGTCTTGGGGTGTCCCCAGAACCCCACTGCTCCACTGGCTGCCTTTCCTCCCCTCTCATCATCCCCTCCATGCAGAGCCCCTGTGCTGAGGGAAGGAGGCCAAGTGCACTAATTATGTCTCACCTAACAAGCTTTGGGAAGAGCCTGTCTGAGGGTCCCTCCATCACCTTGGACCATCAATGTCATCATCAATGACACCAACGTGTAATTGTGCCACAGGGACAAGCATGAAGAGCTGAGCACCCCACGGGGCACAGGGGGGCACAAGGTGGGGATTCTGTTTCTCTGCTGTGCCCCTGATGTCTCTGTGCCCCCCACAGGACGCCTCCATCGCCCACCGCTTTCACATCATGCGAGAAAAACACCCTGAGAAATTCAACAGCAGGTGAGGGCTTCCCAAGGGCCCCCCAAGAGCTGGGTGTGGGGGACTCCCTGCCACTGCTGTGCATCACACCAGGAGGGTTTGGTGTTTGGCCAACCTCAGGGGACAGGCAGGGCACGAACCTGGTGTGGTGGGGGTCCGGGACCAGGCATGGTGGGGGTTTGGGAGGCTTCTTCAAGTCCCACGTGGTGCATCAGGCTGTTTAAACTTGGCCACACACCCAGTTAGGTTCATTCATGCTTTATAATTAGTATGGAATTCCAGGACGGGCAGGAGCAGGCCAGGCAGGGAGGGCAGGGCAGACAGCAGGTCGCAGCTCGTTCCCACTGTGCTCAGGATGCATGGAAATGGCAGCAGGAGCTGTGGCCTGTGACCCTCATCCCCAGGTTTAGAAATACCTGCTAGAAAAATCCCTGAGTGGGCCAGAGCGTCTGGCTCTGCCCTCAAGCTCAGCTCCTCTTGGCTTCCAGCCTCTCACAGCTTACAGCTCCCCCTCAAAGCCTGGCTCAGCAGCCGATGCAGGGAATGTGCTGTGGTCAGGGGCTGCTTAGCAGGGTGCTGGGAGGCTGCTGAGGTATGAAACATCCCCTCCGTAGGGTGTCCTGTCTCTTTACAGCTCATGCCATGCCTGGGGAGCACCCAGCACCCCCATCCTCCCCCTCTGATGGGTGTTGGAGCCAGGTCTGCTTGAGCCACCCTCTGACACCCCCCCAACCCCCAGACACACCCCTGACCCACCACACAGCTCCCTAGGTCCCTCTCCACAATGGCTTGTGCCTCATCCATGGCTCGTGTCCCCATCACAGCAGCTCCAGACAGTCTCTGGCAGCCCATCCTGCTGCTGACTGGGGCAAGAGGCTGTGTCCAAGGGGGACACTGACACGTCTCTGTACCCCAGGATGAAGAACAAGCTGTGGTACTTCGAGTTCGGGACATCAGAGACCTTTGCAGCCACCTGCAAGAAGCTTCATGACTATGTTGAGGTTGAGGTGGGTTTCCTGGGATGGTCCCTGGCTCTAGCCATGGCACAAAGGCTTTCTGGAGCCGTTGCCCATGGATCCCTCAGCTGTCTGAGGGAGAGGGTGCCACCACCACGTGGCTGTGACCCCTCACTGTGGCAGGAGGGCATGGTGCCCCCTACTCCACCACAGGGCTCTTGCTACAAAGCCAGCCAGCTGTGGGCAGAAGAATAACCTTGTATTCCCCACCTCCAGCTGCATTTGAGAGCATGCCTGGAACATTGTCCCTGTAAATTCTGCTCTGCTCCCAGCCCTCATTGGATGACATGGAAACAGCCTTTAATTAGAGCTGGGAGGAGGGCCCGTGGTTGCTAAGAGCGCTGTCACTTCTCTGCGCTGGGGATTTGGGCTGTAAACTTCCGTCTCTCCCTATTTCTGGATAATCCACCCTTTCATAACTTAGGCTGGAGGGTGAGGGGAGAAAAGAGCACTTGCTGCAAGAGGTGGTGGGAGTCGGAGCAGGTGGTGGGTGAGGGGTGGTGGGCAGGGAGCAGAGCTGGCCCTGCAGGCATGTGGCCACGGGCAGAGGGATTTTGATGCCTGTTTCTATACAGGGAGTTTCTTCCCTTCCCAAAGGTTGGAGTGGGTAGCTGCACCCTTGGAAACTTGTGGGAAGGGGCAGGACCAGCATCACAACCGTCTCACCTCCTTCCCCATCCGTGCAGCAGTGTCCCAGGGTGGATAAAAGTCCATGTTTGTGGAACTGAATGCTGCTGGAGATGGGCATGAGGTGTCCCCCATTCCTTCTCAGGGCGCTCCCCACCAAGTGTGTGTCCCCACCAGCTGAGCCCAGTGCCAAGAAAGCGTTAATCCCGCAGCATTTGAAGTTGAAAGCAGCCGCCTGTCCTCCCTCCAGCTCCCAGGCAACTGTCAGCCTTGCAGAGAAATAGCAGTTTTGTTTTGGAAATTGGCACTCGTTCCCCTTACAACTCCTGGAAATGAATTTGCTTTTTCCCCCAGCTGCAAATTTCTCCTTCCAGCCTCGCTGCCAGCACGCCGTCAGCTGCCCCTGCTCAAAGGGCCCTTTGTAGCTCCCTGGCATGGACTGGGGAGGGCTCTGGGGGGAGAATGGCTCCTGCCCGCGGCTGTGGGCAGGCGTGGGCGGCTGTGGGCAGGAACGGGCTCCTGCAGCATCCCAGCATCCTGCACTCCTGGCAGCCAGCTCACTCCCATCCCACTGTGGCTGGCTTGGCACCCGCTGCCTTGCTGGCAGGTGGGAAAGGTGCCTGTGGTTGGGGATGGTGCTCGAGGTGTGTTGTGTCCATCCCACAGGGAATCAGAGCCCTCTGGCTTGGTATCACTGCTCAGAGCATTAAGGTCTTTTCTCCTCCTACAAATCACAATATCATTAAGGCGTATTGAGAACGAGAGGATTAACATCCTTTCCAAGCCTTGGAGAGGCAGCTCTTCCCTCCCAAACCAGAAGATTCCTGCTTTTTTGCTTTCAATGTGAGGCTAAAAATAAGATCTCGCAGCACCAGGGAGGCAGAAAGGATCTGACACACTGAGGCGTTCGCTCGTGTGAGCGCCCAGCCCCACATATCCGGGCTTGGTGTCCTCAGCACAGACCAAGGGGGGGTAAAAACAAGCTCTAGACCTTTGTTAAAGGAAAACAACCAGAACTGGAGCAACAGAAGGGGCTTATTAGCCCATTTCATTCCTCTCAGCACAAGAAGCGAGGGCAGAGATGCTTTTGCATCACCAAAATGCAAGGAAAAGGCTGTGCTGGGATTTGCTGAAGCACAGAGTGGCAAGTAAGGAGCAGATGCCTCAAGGAAAATAGGAATGCTATATAGAAATTCAAGTTGGGTGGAAAAGTGGCTGCTTTCACCAGATGTATTGAGGAAGGGGATCCATGTCTGGGTAGCGTGAGAAGATCTGAAGTTAAGAAATCCATTTCCATGGCTGTTGCTTTCAATCCTGTGGGAAAGCTGCAGGCAATGGATATTTTAACTTTTACAGGGAATTTTCATCTGAGACAGTCCTGCTGCATGACAGCAAAGCTTGGAATGCCAGTTCTGTGTGCTGCACTGTGGTTTGCTCTCCAAAACCCAACATTTTTCCCTCTGACACCTTCCCCTAACTTCCTTCCAGCCTTATTTCTAGTTTCCAAATGGCACTTGAAGACAAACTGCTTTGAGCTACTTTTTGGGCAGCCAAACTTTCCAGTCCTTTGGAGTCAGTCTGGATAAGGACAGAGGGGAAAAGCAAGTGTTGGAGCTCCTTGGGTGGAAGTTGCTTTAGGGTCAAGGTGGTGTTGCCTCCCTTTTTGGGTCACAGCACCGAGTCTAGCCAAGGTTTTATGTGGTCCCCCAGGGATTTGCTTTTTTGAAACTGCCATTTTGGACCTGTAGTAAAACTCCTATGGAAATAGAGGGGAGAGAGCAGTGCCAGCCACTCTGGAGCTGCCCGTGCCCCCTGGAGACCATGCAGCGTCACTCTGTGCTCAGGGACCCGCGCTGCTTTGGTGGGGAGACGAGGGGAGCTCCATGTGGTGGGCACAGCCCCCCTGACACCGCCCCTGTGCCCGGCAGTGTGACGGGACCCTGCTAGACCTGAGCACCACATCCCTGGAGGGCATCGCCGTCCTCAACATCCCCAGCATGTACGGGGGCTCCAACCTGTGGGGCGAGACCAAGAAGCAGCGTGGGTACAACCGGCTGGGCAAGAAGGCGCCGGAGAAGCCGCCCGGCACAGTGGTCACCGACGCCAAGGAGCTGAAGTTCTGTGTGCAGGGTGAGCAGAGGGCAAGGGGGGAGTGCAGGGTCAGCACGGGGCACTGGGCACTCACCAGCTCTGCAGCAACAGCACTGGAGGGGTTGTTACCAGCTCTGTGTTTTTGGTGTGCCGGGGTGAGCCCACAGTACGGCAGAGGAAGAGCTGGAACCCAACCGCAGAGCTGGCGCCAAGGGCTTTTGTAAGGACCTTCCCAGGCTCCAGCACAGCGCTGCCAGGCTGGATGTGGGGTTTGGGAGCAGCAGGACCCACGCTGAGCCCAGCTGGTACCTCACCTCCACTGGTGGGGACAGCCCAAAGTGCTGCAGCGTTCCCCAGTGGGAAGTAGCGGGGTAGAAAGCAGCCGGCAAAATACGCTGGGTGCCTGGGTGTTTCACCCAGCCTGGGGCTGGGGTGGGAATCAGCCCCCTGTGATGTGGCTGCCAGAACAGCAGTGTCACATCCCAGACTGTCACTGTCTGTCCCTTGCTGTGTGAGCCAGTGGCAGCAGGCAGTGGGGAGAGGGCTGGAGTGCCAGGCAGTCCCAAAGGGGCTGCAGGGGACAGCGGGGTTGGTACCCTGGGGACATCCCCACTTGTGGGTGGGTAAGAGGGCATGGGAGGCTCAGAGAATTTCTCAGAGGTAGCAGGGGGTGTATGTGAGAGGGGACCCTGAAGCAGAGAGCTGTGCCACTGTCAGGTGTCCTCGCTGGTGGTCCGGAAGAGCAGGATGAGCTGTGGAAAAGGCAATACCCTGGGATTTGACCAGATATTCTGCCACATGTGCTGGCCTCTGGGGAGCTGCAGCACGCCAGGGCACCCAGGCAAGGGGTGTCATCATTTCATACACTGCAAACAGTCCAAGGGCTGGTGGGGATCTGCTGCTGGCACTGTGTAGGTGCTGTTTCAGACCAGGAGTACTTTTGCTCCTTGGATAGCAGCATTGCCCAGCGCTGGAAACACACAGCTTGGTGGTCTTGGGACACCAGGATAAATCCCCTCTGGATGAATCTGCTCAGGACAGCCAGCAGCCCTGTGTGCTGGCCCTGAGGTTTCAAATGGGGGCAGAAGGCAGGGGGATGGGGGACCAGCTCAGATTCCTCTCTCTTGCAGACCTCAGCGATCATCTCCTGGAGGTGGTGGGGCTGGAAGGCGCCATGGAAATGGGGCAGATCTACACGGGGCTGAAGAGTGCAGGGAAGAGACTGGCCCAGTGTTCCTCTGTCATCATCAGGTATTTGTCCCCTTCACAGCTGAGTGCCCGACCAGCAGCAAAACCTGACACCTGTGTCACCTTCTCTTCTCCGTGCCTTGCAGGACATCCAAGCTGCTGCCCATGCAGGTGGATGGGGAGCCCTGGATGCAGCCATCCTGCACCGTGAGTGCCCAGGGAGGGGGCAGGAAGCTGGGCTGGGGCTGGCAGGATGTCGGGATGGGGCAGCAGGGGCTGGCAGCGCAGCAGGGTGGGACAGCCTTGGCTCCTGGTGGCAAAGGAGGAGCTGTGCTCGCTGGTGGGTGGCCACAGAGCCCCACCAGCTGTGCCTCTGTGCCTGTGAGGGCCCTGGAGTCATGACGTGCCCATTTCTTGATGGGTGGGCATGGCAGCATTCCCCCCGGGGGGAGCTGCAGGAGAGTCCCCTGCCATTTCTCCTCTTGCACAAAGGAGAAATCCTCTTCCCATCCCAGCACTACCTGGACATGATTCCAGAGCTCTTCACCCTGGTGCTCCCAGCTCCACAGGGTCACTCCTGAGGGTCCTGGGGCTGGAGGGTGCCTGGGAGGGCTCAGGACCCTCTTACTGAGCTGGGGTTTTCTACTTCTTTTTAGGTCAAAATTACACATAAAAGCCAGGTGCCCATGCTGCTGGGCCCCCCCCAGAAGAGCAGCTTCTTTTTCCTGAGGAGGAGAAACCGAGCTCGGGATTAAAGCATCATCCCAGGATCCACAACCTGGAGGCACTCAGCATCCCAGCCACCTGCCTGATGCAGGGGTCCCCAAATCCCCATCCTGTGGTGGGGACACAAACTCCCCCTCCATGCCCAGTGGGGATTATTTATCCTGGGAAGGTCTTGCAGGCTCCTTCCTGATCACCAGAAGCATCCTCTCAAGTTGGGATGGAAGAAGGGGTAGAAGGGAGGCTGGCATGCCGTGAGCACATTTGCTGGAGCAGCACTAGGACTGGGAATTTTTTTCCCCCTTTATTTAAATACCCTCCAGCCAAGGTGCCAGTCAATGTGCTCCTGAGGCAGCGCTAAGCTCCACTTATTTATTTATCATTCTCCTGAAGACCACTTGATGACTCACTGCACTGGTTTTCTGCCCCCCAATCCTTGCAATGGGAGAAATTATTTATTTCCTTAGCCTAGAGAAGCCATCTCAGCCACTCACCTCTGTGCTGAGGGGTTCAAGAGAGATGCAAAGAACCACTGCTGCCAGCCCAGTGAGCCACGAGGTGTGGGACAGGCTGGGGACAGAGAGTGCACAGGAACAAGCGTGGGGTGGATGGGAGGAGACTGTGTTTTTACAGGGAAAGGGAAAAAAAAAAAAGGGATTTTTGGGGGAGCAGCCCAAGCTCTGGGCTTTGTGTTCATATTTATGTATTTATTTAGCAAACTTTAGACGAAAAAGGGACTCTGGATGTCACCTTTTTAAGAGCCCAGGTTGGACACAGACATCACCTCCCTTCTCTGCTGGCTGTCTTCCATGGCACCTCCTTCCACATGGACTTTTCCTCTCTCCTAAAGCCTGCCAGCCTGTGCTGGGGGCTGGAGACCCTGGGGACAGACATCCAGAAGCTTTTCTCACTTGGAAGTGTCCCCAGCAATTTTACACATCTCCTGAGGTGCTCTGCCAGGCTGGTGCTCTCCCTGTGTGACAGCTGCTGCCTCTGACGCTCCTGGGCTGCAGGGAGTGACTGCACCTCGGTTTCTGTATGGCCAGCTCTCCCCACAACCCTCTCCAAATCCAAGGAGCCTCACAGAATCTGCTGTCTGCATGGCTGCTGGGGCCCACGGGGATGCACAGGTTTTGGTGGCATGGATGGACATATGGGGGGGATGCAGCTTCTCTCCAGAATGCACAGGGACCAGAAAACAGATGAATGCAAGGAGTTTCTGATGGTCTGAATGTACTCCCAGGAGCCAGGAGTTGGCAAGACTGGCCCATGGGAAGCACTGCTGGTTGTTTCTGCAGTCACCCCCTGCCTCCAGCAGTGGGCCTGCATGCAGGATACCACCACACCCTGAATCAGCCCTGCTCCCAGGCAGCTTCCTTGGGGCTAGTGGAGGCTCCTCTGCTGCTGGGAGCAGGCTGGGAGCAGTGTGTGCCCCATGGATGTCACCACAGGCAGGGAAACTGTTGCTTGTCCCCACTGTGTCCTTGCCACAGGGCTGGGACAAGTCACCCTGTCCTCCCCAGTTTCCCAGAGCCCACCCAGTCCCTCCTGATGCTGCAGGTCCCCATTCAATAGCATTGCCCTGGCAGAGGGTGCTGCCATCCCTGTTCCAGAGTGAACAGTGAGCTGGAAGGGAACTGTTTGTGACCTGTGTACACAGGCACGTGCCACCAGCAGGGCATAAATCCACCCTCCTCCTCCTCCTCCTCTTCCTCCTCCTTGTCCCCTAAGGTGTCCCCCAACAAACCCCAGGTCCCAAGAACCAGCTGCCTCCATTTCCCCAGTCCATTGCCAGTTGCAGCAGTGCCTCTCAGCCCCACACTCAGGGAGGGTGGAAAAACCACCTCTGCCATCTCCAGAGCTTTGCCAGCAGGAGGGTGACAGGGTTGTTCCGTGGGATGGCAGCACACGAGGTCAACAGGTTTGGTTCCATTTCCCTGCCCACTCAGCCTCAACCCAGGGTTTTGTCTCAGAGCCTGCATGGGATCAGCAGTGGTTTTCCTGCTCCTTGCCCCCTTCACAGTTTGCTGGGCTCTGGGCAAAGAGCAGCACTGGGGTCTCTGCTGTGGTTTGCTGTCAGTGGTGGTGGAGCCAGGGGAGCAGGAGGGCATTGTGCCTGTGCCTGCATCTTTGGGTCTGGCAGTGCCAGAGCAGCTGAAATCCAGGGGTGAACACTCAGCCACGTCCTGCAGGGCACAGGGAGCCCAGGGCCACTGCTCTGGGCCAGTGGGATGGTGATGGACCAGCACCATGCTGCCAGGCTCCAACCCAGACTGATGGCCAGGGAGATGATCCCTGCCACCTGTGCCAGGGGACCCAGCTCCAATCTGCTCCCACACTGCCAAAGGCATGGTTCAATGGGCCTGCCAGCTCCTGACCTCCTTTGTCTGATGGTGCAAAGGTCCTGAGCCCAAGAGGAACCCACAGAAGCTGGGACTTCAGCCCAGCTGTTCCTGGCTCCAGGCAGGAATAAGCCATGCAGCTGAGGGGCACTCAAGGCCTTGATCCCCCCCATTCCCCAGTGTCTCCCAGTTCATCCCAAGTGCGTGGGATGGAACCAAATCCCCAAACAAGCCCTTAGGCACTGGTGCCAGCGCTGCACTGGGGGACCCCTGAGAGCTGGGGAATCCCAGTGCCACGGGAGCCTCAGCCCGCTCCTCTCTGTGTGTGTAGCTGTGGTTGCCTGCATGGAATGGTGTCCGTAGCGTAGCACGTGTTGCCGTGTACACCTGGACCGCCGTGAGCTTGCCTCCAATAAAGATGCTAATTAACTCCTGGGGTGCATGGGGGTGATTCTTGGCCACGTGTGGCATCCCCACCCATGAGGACTAAAAGAGGTGGTGCCCACTCCAGGATGCTGGGGCTGAAGGGGTGCTGGCAGCAGCAGCACAATGGAGCGGTGTTCAGTGGGAGCTGCATCCGGCTAAATTTGGAGCCTGCATTTTTTATTTTTTTTTTTTCTCTCTTTCTTTTTGTTTTTTTCATCAGTGAGGTCTAAATTTAGCAGGCACCGGTCACCGTCCCCCCCTCCCAGCCCTGGCTCTCCAGGGGTTTTGTTTCTTTCTGTCATCTCCCACCAGCCTGTCCTGTGGCCATGCTCAGCCTCATCACCTCTCTGTGTCCCCGGGGTGCTGAGCAGCCCCCAGACGGTGCAGTCCTGCAGCTGACCCTGGTTGTCCATTGTGCCCCCAGCTCTGCAGTGACCCCCCCTCATCTCCCCCGGCCCGCGTTTTGCACCCACCCGCCCATGTGTCACCTGCTAATTTTACCTGCGGTGATTTAATCCCGGCTGCCTTTGTGCAGAGGGGAAGCGAGAACACGAGTACCCGCAGAGCCCCCCCGGCTTTGGGCAGCAAGGACACCCCGTGCCCCCTGTGCTTCCTGCCCCCAGCACGAGGGGTGTCCCAGCCCCCCCTCATTCCAGCCGGGACACGATCCAGATGAGCAGCCTGCCATGCCCCGGGGGTGGAGGTGGTCCTGGAGGACTCTGACAGCTCCTTAGGAACCCAGCATGGGCAGAGGAGTTCCTACCAGCAGCCCAAAGGCACGCTGGGCAGCTCGCCTAGGACATCGACAAACCTGAGGATTTCAAGCTGGCCAGGACATCTCTGTACCGACAGGCTTCCTAATCCCTGGGCAGCTTCCCAGGATCCAAGCAGAAGGTTCCTCTCCTTCCTGAAGTGAGATGTGCAGTATGTAACCAAACACCTTGTTTTTGCCTTCCCAGCAATAACTTCCTAGTGTCTCTCCACAACAAAACAATGTGAGGCCTCCACGCAGCCCATTTGTTTTGTGCAAACTGCTGCGTCCTCCCTGAGCAGCCACTGCCAGGCCCCCATGGCAGGTCTCACCACTTTGTTACAGGTAGGGAAACTGAGGCACTTAGCAGGGAAATGGGGGGCCTGGCAGGCACCCAGCAGCACCATCGTGTGCTAAATTCATTCCCAAACCTCTGGGATGTTTGGTGTCCTTCAAGGCTGTGCGTGCATGAATCTGCTTGGAGGGATATGTGGCCCCAAAGCCCTTGTAGGTGGGAATTATTTTTCCCATTCCCCTTTTTAAAGGCAACCCTGGCTCCAGGGTGCCTGCAGGGGAAGGCTGCCAAAATCAGTACTCAGGCATGGGTTAACCCTGGGCTTGCAGGGGGTCTCGTGTGACGCTGCCTTGCCTGTGTGAAACCACCTCGCAAGAAAGCAGAGGGGACCCCACGGCCTGTGAGGCCCAAGGTCCGTGCGATCCGCACGGCTTGCTGTGTGGCAGGTTCTTGGGCACGTCGTGCTTGGACCCGGTCCTTGCTCGCCACCCTGGACTCGGATCCGAGGGTTGTTCCCTCCCCCGCCCCAAGGCCGCCCGTTAAACCCCCATCCCTGCTCCTGCAAAGGGCCGCGGCCCCTTTAAATCCTGCGCTGCCCCGGCCCCACCCGTCAGTCTTTTCCCCCTTCTATTTTTTTATGAATGAAAAACGTTCCGGGCGGAGCCAGGCAAATCCCGGCTCGCCCATTGGTCGCCTCCGCCCCCGCCCTCTCAGCCGGTGTCAATGGTGCTCGGCGGAGCGGCGCGCGGGCGGGCGCGGAGCGACCCTGCAGCCAATCAGACGGCGCAGGCGGCAGAGAGGCGGCACCCCATTGGCCAGCGCGGAGGGTAAACAAGCGGCGCGGGGCGGGGCGCGGCGGAGGCCGCTGGCTCGGGGGCTGCGGGCCGGCGCAGAGCGGCAGCGCGGTGCCCGGGCTCGGAGAGGCGCCGCGCCATCCCCGGCCCCGCTCCCGGCTTGCCCCGCTGCCGCTGAGGCTGCGGCGCCCCGGCCGGGTACGTGGGGGCCTGGCGGCGGGGCGCAGCGCGGCCGGGGCCCGGGCCTGGGGCGGGGGCGGTGTTTATGAATGGCGCGGGCCGCGCGGTGTGAATGGCGGGGGGCGCGCGCGAGCTGGCTCTCGAGAGCGCGCGCGCTCGGGGGAGAAGCTGGGGGGGAGGGGGGGCGGAGTTTATGAATGGGGCGCGCGGGGTGGCGTGGGAACGAGCCCGGCTGCGGCGCAGCGCCGAGCGCGGTGAGAGGAGAGGGAAGGGGAAGGGGAAGGGAAGGGAAGGGAAGGGAAGCCCTCCCGCCCCGCTGCCTTCTCCCGCTCCCACGGCGCGTGATGTCACGGCTGTTTCTATAGTAATTAGGTGACATCACGAGCCGGGGGTCGGCGACCCGCCACGGCAGGAGCGGGCTGGCTCCCCGGGGAGGCGTGGCGGCCCCGCACCGAGCCAGCCCCGGGGGTGGCAGGGGCCGGAGTTTGACCCCCTCCCCTCCGCCCCCCAGCCGCGCACCTGCCGGAGCCCGGGCGGGACCCCCCTTCCCGGGCCGGCGTCGATGCTGAGCGGGCCGGGGGCACTGCCCACTTCGCCCGCACCATGGACGGCTTCTACGACCAGCAGGTTCCCTTCATGGGCCCCAGGGTAAGTTTGCCCACCGTGATCCCTGTTGATTCCGTCCTCCCTGACCTTGGGGGCACCCCTTACCCTTGGGATTGCCCCCCTTGTCCTTGGGGACACCCCCAGCCTTTGGGGCTGCCACCCTCACGGGCCGCTGTCACCCTGTTCCTTGCAGAAGTCCTGCACAGAGGAGGGCCGAGGACGGCCGGGGTCCGATAGGAAAAGGAAATTTTTGGAGACTGACCTGGCTCATGACTCGGAAGGTAGGCAGGGCTGGCCCGGGCAGCCGTGGCCTCTATGACCCTGTGAGATCACTTGCCTCGAGCTCGTTGTTTTAGAAATAATCCTGCAAATAATGGCAGTTCTATTTACTCTTCGGTGGAGTGCATAAGTCTTTCACTCTGTTCCAGAGCTCTTCCAGGATCTCAGCCAGCTCCAAGAGGCCTGGCTAGCTGAAGGCAAGTCTTCACCTCCACCTTTTGGCATGTAAAATCTCTCTTTGAGCATCCTTTTGAGAACTGAAAACACCATAAGCCCACTTTTTTGTTTGTTTATTTGTTTTTTTTAGCTCAGGTCCCCGATGATGAACAGTTTGTCCCAGATTTCCAGTCTGACAACTGTAAGTGATTGTTCCGGGTTTTTGTTCTCTGGGGGTAGATGTTTGGGTGCCTGTGCAAACATTTGCACTGGCTTTGGAGTTGCTTCCTTGGGAAAGCAGCAGTTCCCGGGGCTGAAACGTGAAATCATGGGCTTTTGGGAGAAAGCATGTGTGGTTTGGGTTCATCGAGGTGAAATGTGCCATGTTCTGTCTTTTGTTAATGGGGAAGATTATGGCCAAATGCATGGAAATATCTCTAAACTGCTCTCTGGGTTCCTCTGAGACGTGATGCCTGTTCGCAGTGAGGTGGATTAGTTAGCTTCTAAATACTCCTTTTCCTTTTCAAGTGGAAGAGATAACCCGTGGTGGGCTGCTTGGTTAGCCACAATCTCTGCAGTTTCTAGAGCTTTTTAGAGTCCTGGCCCAGCACTACTGGCAGGAGCAAGCCTGAGCAGTGAAACTTGAGCCGCTTTAAGCAGCATTAATCACTGGCAAGCGAGCCTCTTTAAAAGGAGGCCAGTGAAAATGCAGTCCCTGGTGAATTGCATAAGAGCGAGAGTTGGTTCTGAGCCGCGCTGTGTTGGGGTTAGTGGCGAGGGCAGGGGCTGGGAAATGGGGTGTGGGGCTTGTGCAGCTCCGGGAGCTGCTCCGGGGCGTCGAAGGGTCGGCTGGAGCAGAACGGGGGCGGAATCAGGATGTTTTGAGTTGTTACCTGGCAAACGCAAGTAGTAGCTTGGTGTCAGTGGCTGGGTTTTGCTGCTGAGCCAGACAGCTACAGAACTCGAAGGAAATCAAATTTAGCCTGCAGTCGAACAGATTTTTCATTCCAGCTTTGTCACAGCATGCAGCGGGGTATCTCCTCCGACAGCAAATGCATGTTAATTATTGCTCTTTAGTTACTTCGGAGTGGGAAACTTGCCATTAAGCTGGTCCAGACAGCCCAAGTTTCAGATGTGTTTTTTCCCCTGTCTCCCCTGAGATGAAAGGCAAGCCCGGAGTCAGAAACACAAGGGTCTGTTGACATCCCCAGCACAGCCCAGCAGCTCTTGCTCGGAGCAGTAGAAACTGCAGTGTGCGTGGGAGGGTGGCTCTTGAAGCTGAAGCTGTTTCCAGTGCCTTTTGGCAGTCTCTTTTTCCTTGTAACCTGAAGAGCTTAGAGAGGAGAGACAAACTTTTCTGGGTGATGCAGGGAAAAAAGAGGAGAAGAAAAAGGCGTTTATTTGGTCAGGACTCTTAAAATGTACTGATCTGCTCGGCCCGTGGACTTGGTGTTGGAACAACTTTGTCACTTGAAAGATCTGCCTGCATGACTCCCTGCAGCAATAACCTTCCTTAACTTTCCTGGGGAGAGAAAGCAAAGGTTTCTCTTGCTACTGCAGTGCTGGCTGTGGGGGGACTCAGACTGAGCAGGGGGGAATGGGAAGCACAGCTCTTGCAACCCGGCACTAGAGAAAGAGTTTCCAAAGGAGAGAAACTCCGGTGTTGAACCTTGTGCCACGTAGAGAGGGAGAGAAGAATGTCTCTGGTGCAGCTGCAGTCTGCATCCTGCTTTCACTAGCAGGGACATGCTGCCTTTCCTGGGCTGGCAGTCACTTTGGACTTCAGCATCCGTTGGCTCCTGGGGAAAGGTAAATCCCTTCTTAGTCCCTGCGGATGTTTGTGGACCCGTGTTGGACTGTGTTTCTGCAGCTGTGTGGCTACACGCCTTTTCCCTGAGGAAACTGCTGCTCTCTTATCCTGAGCAAGCCTCAGTCTTGTGCCCCATCTTGCATTCCCAGGCACAGCAGCAAAAAGGGACAAAGCAAGCTCAGTTTGGACCCCGCTGCAATGGGGAGCATTGCCGCATGTGCCACGTGGAGTCTTGGAGATGTTCAGAACTGCAGCTTCTTTCTTGCCTTGCTAAAACCCCCTCAAAGCTGCCTGCAACTCTGCTGCTGCCCACTCTCTGTTCCCAATTCTGTAGCCAAGATCCCTGGCAGACAGGGTCTTAAAGTTGGGACTTGGTAGCAAAATAATTTGGAGGGCAGTGGTTCACTGTGCTGGGGAGGAAATCCCACTGTAAGGAAAGCAAGGCTACTCCAGATGAGGGATGCATTGTTCTTGGTGCCCTGGACCAAGTGGCAAGAGGCCAGATTTGGTGCTTTTAAGTTGCCCAGGGACGTGGTGGTTCCATCCATGAGAGTGAGGAGGCTGTGGTGACTCCCCAGAGCTCACCATGCTGGCTCTCACACTGCACCCCTGGCTGGGCATGGGTGTGAATTCACCAGCCATGTGGCCCTGTGGCCAAGGGTGTACATACAGTGCTATGTTTCCACCGGTTGATTAAGTACCTGGGGAGTGATGGGATCATGCTGAGGAGATCAAACACCACAAGAAGTGATTTTTATTTTTTTCCCAGTGGCCTCCCTGCTCAGGCAGTGCGTGGCAGCAGCCACAGGCAGGGCATGGGAGTTTCTTACACACCAAAATGAAAGAGGGAGGTTTGTTTGTGAGGAAGAGTTGTTTAAACAAAAGAAAGTAAGATCCTGGCTTCTATTTCTGACTCCTCTCCTGCTGTGACCTTGGGTGTGTCCTGTAGCGCTGGGGGATGGAGGGGCAGGCGCAGAGCTCGGCTCCCAGGTGACAGCTTGAGTGGGTGCCAGTGACTCTGGGCTGGGAGTGGTGATTTGGTCGCCTTCCCCTTGCCTCATTCACTGGAAGCCAGTGCTCTCCAAGCTTAGTCTCATGGAGGCCCAGTCATGCTGGTGAATGGGAGTAACCTGCCCTGTTCTCCACCAAGGGATTCACTGGGAATTCAAGGCCTCGAGTGGCTTTGTGGTGTCACCCTTTTCCATGGGAGACATCTGATGGTTGGCATTAGGGGCATTTCCAGTTTGACTGCTTGTATGGCACTGGAGGGTTTGTCTGAGTCTCCCCTACCTCCCCTCCTGGCTGGGCACAGCAGTGACACGTGTGGCTGGTCCCCTGCCCAGCCTCCCCACGGTCCCTCCATCTCTAGAGGCTGGAGCATCCCAGAGGGGCTGTCAGGCACCCATGGGTGTCCTCACTGTTGCTGTGGATCTGCCAACGCATCTTCTCCAGCCCTGTCTGTAGCTGAGCTGCTCCTTCTGAGTGTTTTTATATATTTTTTTAGCTTTTAATTATAGTGCCGAGGGCAGGACCGGAAAGGGTAAAAGTGCTTGTGCACCCAGTGCTCCTTTGAGGTGTTGGGTGCTAGGTCGGGAAAGCTCCTCCAACCTGGCTGCTCGCTGCTTGGACCCAAACCCAGCGTCTTTTCCCCCAGAAACTGCACTGCTGGCCTTGGTGCCCCCCAGACTCCTCCAGCCCCGCTGGCTGTGAGCCTGGCAGAGGAGCACATCACGCTGAGCAGTGCCGGCCGGCCCCGTGGTGTTTGTGCAAGGAATCCAAACGTTGCACGGAGTCCAGGCTTGGACAGCTGGTCTCTGTTAGGATCTTAAGGCTCATTTCCCTTTTTTTTTGAATGGCAGTGCTAAGCTCTGGGGAAATTTTTCCTTTCTTTTTTTTTTTTTCCCTCCCTCAGCCACATGAATGGAGCACTACGAAGTGTTAGTGAATGGAGGGTGGTGCCTGCTCAGGGACTGGAGGTTTTTTTTTTGTTGTTGTTTTGTTTTGTTTTTTTTTTTTTTTTTTCTCTTCAATGAATAACCAGACCCCATTGTACGACTGGTGGAAAAACAACTCGCTCCAACAACACGGAGCCTGTTCGGGAGAGCCGTGCCCGCACTAGGCAGCTGGAACCCTTCCAAAGCCAGTTCCCCTTTGCTTTCCCATGGCTCATGGGGTGCCTGTGCTCTGCCGCCACCGTGCTGTGGCCCCCTTTTAAGGCTGGAAATGCTGAGAGTGGCAAAAGCTCGCTGGGGAGGGGGGAAGGAGGAGTGGGATAAATCCGGCTTGGGAGCGGGTGGAAGGCGTGTGGGGGGGCTGTGCTGGCTCAGCGCTGGGCTTTGTGTTTCAAATCCTTCTCCTAGGAGGGGTTTGTGCCCTTGGTACCAGCTGTACTGAGGCCGTTCGAGGGGGGATGGGTAGAAAGGGGAGTCAGCAGCTCTTTAAAGGTTTTGACAAATTAGGGGAGCAGCTAATTACCTGGCAAGCTGTGAACAGTTGTCCTGGAGCTATTTGCTCCTCTCCAGTGTAGCTGGGCTGTGTTTAGACTTCGCATGAAGCTAATACTCCACTTCCGATTAGTCTTGGCTCTCCTCTGAGGCACTATTTAGGTACAGATCTCTGAGGCGCTTTCCCTTTCCTAGGGCGCCTGCTTTTAGAAATTAATTAGCTTAAGTGTATATTACTCAGTTTATAATTATATATAGCAAGTGAGCTTGGGAGTGGGTGGAGAGGATTTGGGTTTAATGGGATGTTTGTCACTTGAACTCGTACAATTGTGGGACCCTAGGACTAGATCCCATTGGGCCACCTTGGCTATGGGAAAGTGGATCCCACTTAAAAACTCTGGAAGTGGGTATGGCCCTGTGGGGGTGAGTGGGTTGCTGTTATGAGGTCTTGGAGCTCCAGTCTGTCAAGCCCCTTCACCCCCTGCTCCATGTCTCAGGGAGGCAGCCACTGGTACCTGGGCTCTGTTCTGTCGCTGAGGAGCTGGTGGACAGCACATGTCTCATCTAAGGCTGCTGTCGAGCTACCTGTGCCCCTCTCACAGCCCTTGCTCTGGCCCTCTTGGATCCCAGACAGGAGCCATTCCCCTTCTGAGAACAATCTCCTGGGCTGCTGTATCTGTCCCCACTCTGCCCTCCCCTGCCTCACTTCTGCACCAGTGTTGGGGTCTGGCAGGGCACCGTATGACCCTGGTTCAGCTGCTGAGTGCTCCCAGGGCATAATTCAGCACCTTATTCCCAAGCGAAGAGCCGATGCTTGCAGTGGTGATGTTGCCATCTCCCCTTTGGGTGAGCCTGTGTCCTCCTCGGTGTCCTTGCAGTGGTTCTGCACGCCCCACCTCCGGCAAAGATCAAGCGGGAGCTGCCCAGCCCGTCCTCGGAGCTGTCATCCTGCAGCCACGAGCAGGCTCTCTGTGCCAGCTATGGGGACAAGTGCCTCTACAATTGCTGGTAGGTAGCGGGGGGACACTGCTGCCTGCAGAGCCCTCAGGGACTCTGCGCCACGCGGTGCTGTCCCCGTCGGTGTCACCACCGTCAGCCCATGGCCCGTCTCCCCCGGCAGTGCCTACGACAGGAAACCCCCCGCCGGGTTCAAGCCATTAACGCCGCCCGCCACGCCGGTGTCCCCCGGAGCGGCCCTGCCACTGCCGGCCCCGGCCGTGCCAGCTGCCCATGGGGCTGCCCCGGGCCCCCACACGCTGCAGGAGCAGCGGCAGCAGCCGCCCTTCGCCGTGCCGCGGCCGCCGCAGCCGCCCGTTCACATGCCAAAGATGATGTCTGAGAACCAGTACCCCGCAGAGCACAGGTAAGGCAGCCCCCACCCCAGCAGCAAACACAGGACTCCTCGGGGGCTTTATGGGGCCTCCTGGCGTGGGTGGGTGGTCCCAAAGGGTGGGGGAGAAAGAGAAATGCTCCTGCCTTCGTCCCCGTGCTGCGGTTGCAGTTGGGGGGCCAAATGTCATTGCCTGGGGTCCCGTGTGGCAAAACTTGACACTTCCTACTGGGATTTTGTGGCTCTTTCTCCTGCTAACAGGGAACTTGCTCCTTCCAGTCCCTGAACATTGTGCAGAGCCTTTGCCTCCCTCCTGGGAAAGGCAAGGGAGGCAGAGGCTGACTCCTGCATCCACCCATGTTCCAACAGGTGATGGTCCTGAGTCAGGGCTCTGCTCTCCTCATTCCCACCTGCTGTAGCGCTGCCTCCCAAGCCACACCCCACTGGTCTGTGGAGCTGTGGCCATCTCTGACCTGCCCATGTGCTGGGGGTGGTCCTGAGCTCCCCCATGCACTGCATGGCATCACCACGGTTTTGTGGGCTGTGGGGGGAGACCCCTGTTCCCTCCTTCCTCTGCAAGCTGTGGCTCCATTCCCCATCACTCCCGTGTCCCTGGAGGCTCTGCCAGTCTCTTCCCTCACCCTGGGTTTGCTCCTATGGGTGCTCTCAGCAGATGCTCTGCTTATGGCATCCGGATGTCCTTTGCTGTGACAGCCACTGTGTCACCCCTGTGGGCATGGGACAAGATGTGGCAGCCTGGCAAAGGCCATGCAGTGGGGCCAGGGAAGCCCTTGGAATGTGCCCACAGCAGGCAAGCATCCTTCCCCATCAAAGCGGGGCTCCGTGTGACCTTCAGGCTGCGCAGGGGGCTGGCTGCGACCCCTTGGGGGAGCACTGTGCCAGCATGGGGCTTGGGTTTCATTCAGGAAGGGCAGAGGGACACGGCTCGGAAATGGAGTAATCCCAGCCCGGCAGCTGGGAGAGCTCCGGTTACAAAGCCAAATGGTGCAAGGCCGGCTGAGAGGAGCCGGCACGGAGATCCAAGATCACCTTTCAAGGTGCCGGAGGACGAGGGGATGTGGCAGCACCCCCTCGAGATGGTCCCTCGTGCATGGGCACCAGCAGAAACCGTGCTCTCAGAGCAGCGGTGGCAGCGCCATGGAGCCGAAAATAGTGCTCCCTGCTGTCGAGTTCAAGGTTTAATCCCAGCTGCGCAGGCGGATTAGCAGCCGGCTGAGGCTGCGGAGTGGATTTGGCTTTGCGTAAGCACCCACCCATGCGCAGCATCCCTGGCCCCTGCCCCCCACGCTGGGGACAGATTTTACTGGTTTACAGAGATGTGAGTGTTGTGGGGTGTTTTTTGTTCCTTTTTTCATTCCTTTCCAGATACCTGAAGGCCTGAGTGCTTTCCTGTGATGGCCCGTGTGTTATCCTGCAGTTCCATCTTGGGGTGCTCGAGGCATAGAGGGGCACAGGGCTTCTCAGCACCTCACTGTGTCCCCGTGGGATGAGCCCCACAGGTGGCTGGACTTCTGAGGAACCATCCCAGCCTCCTGTGGGTAAACCCTGGGAGCACTTGAGGCTGAAGGCACCCAGCTGTCAAGCAGTTCTGCTTTGGGGTGGGAGCCGGCGGCAGGGCTGACCCTCGCTCCTCAGTAATGCCGCGTCCTTCTCCCCCAGGTTTCAGAGGCAGCTGTCCGAGCCCTGCCACCCCTTCCCACCGCAGGCCGGGGTTCCGGGGGACAGCCGCCCCATCTACCACCGGCAGCTGTCGGAGCCCCTGGGCCCTGCTGCCCCCCGCCCCCCTCAGGGATTCAAGCAGGAGTACCATGACCCTCTCTATGAGCATGGCGGCCCTGGCCTGCCCGGTCCCCCCGGCCACAGCTTCCAGCCCCCCATGGGCATCAAACAGGAGCCCCGGGACTACTGCATTGACTCAGGTGGGTGTGGGTCAGGGGACAGCCAGCTGCCAGCTGGGGTTACACCAGTGCCACTCCAAGGAGCAGAGCATCTCCACCCATCAGCATGGCAGGGGCAGGGTTGAGCCTCAGGTGGTGGATGCTGTATCACCCTGGAGCCCCTCTGGGGCTGAGGTGTTGCTTTGCCTTTTTCTTTCCTCCCTTTTCTCCTTTTGCAAAGCCAGGGGATAAAGCAAATGTTCCCCTGATGCCAGTGGTGTGGTCAGTGCCATAGCCACAGGCTGGGGTGCCCCACAGTGCCTGGTGGGACCCCCCATGGCTCTGGCTTAGGGCCAGCTGTGATTGCTGGCTGCTGGACCCTACCAGCATCACGGAAAAATCCTCTAATCGCCTTAGCACCTAAAAATACCCCAGCCTCGGGATGGAGGGTGGCACGGCCAAGCAGATGGTAGGGGAGGTGCAGCAGTGCCTCCCTTCATGTGAAAACTCAAGCTGACTTTAGCCCATGCTCCATTCTAAATTCCAGTGCCACCCCATATCATACTGAGTTTTTTTTTTCTCTCTGATATTCAGGGTGTATGTAGTGGACCAGGGAGTGTAGGGAGGGGGGAAGATTCCAGGACATGCTCGGGGTAAAGAATATGCTGCCAAATCCATGGTGGCACCCACAGGGTTTACAACTTTAATGTCATTTCATTTCTCCCTCAGAAGTGCCTAACTGCCAGTCCTCGTACCTACGGGGGAACGTCTTCCCCAACAGCCATGACGGTGAGTGACTCTCCCACTCTCCCTGTGTCGTGGCCCCATCCCACCCCTCACTTGTGGCAGGCAGCACTCCCTGGGCACCCAGAAAACACCCATGGGGGCACCGTGGGGCCCGGGAGAGCCACATGTGCCGGCACCGGCCCCAGAAGCAGCCAGCAGCCCCTGTGAGCGTGCCGTAAGGGCACGGCAGCACCGTGTAATCTGGGATAATGCTCCCGACAGAGCTGCTAATAGGGTTTGGGAGCAGTGAGGGGGGGCAGAGCTGCACAGGGCTCAGCCACTGAAATAAGTGGGAACCGGGCTGCTCCCAGAGCTGTGGATGGGGTCCTGTGCTGGATTCAGCCAAACCAGGGTTCTTTGGGGTCCAGCCAGGGTAGTGGAGGGGTCCTATGCTCATGAAGGGTCTTTTCCCCGCAGGATTTTCATATGAAAAGGACACAAGATTGTATTTTGATGACACATGCGTGGTACCCGAGAGGCTGGAGGGTAAGAATCTGGCCCCACAGGAGGCCTGCAGGGGAACTGGGGCTCATGGAGAGGAAGATGTGGGAATGCTGCAGTCTGGGATCTGATAAAGCCAAGCAGTGCTGGCACAGTGCTCTTGAGAGCTGCTGAGCATCATCCCACGTGGCAACTTGGCCATCACTGCTGTGCTCCATCTCTGCCTCTGATGCCTACCCGCCTGCAGCACCCTCCCCAGCACCTCTCCCCTCCCATCCCATGGCCTGATCCTGCTCAGGTGTCTCAGCACAGGGATCACCCCTGTTGTTGTACATGTCTCCTGCTGGTGACACAGCCTGAGAGAGGGGCAGAGTGTTTAACCAGGTGTCTTTGTGCGAGCAGGTAAAGTGAAGCAGGAGCCCACCCTGTACCGTGAGGGCCCTCCCTACCAACGGCGCGGGTCTCTGCAGCTCTGGCAGTTCCTGGTCACCCTCCTGGATGACCCTGCCAACGCCCACTTCATCGCCTGGACCGGCCGGGGCATGGAGTTCAAGCTGATCGAGCCTGAAGAGGTATGAGAGGTCCTGCCCTGGAGCTGGGCAGTGCCTGTGGGGATGCAGGAGCAGGCTGGATCCTTCCCGTGCAACAAGCCTTCCCCTTCGCCCTTGAGGCAGGACACGTATCTCTGCTAACCAGGCAGCTGTAGAAATTTGCTTTTAGTACCTTCCACTGTCTCTTGGCATGACATGTGCTGGCTCCTGAAGCTGGCAGTGGTCACCAGCTGTGGTGGTGTTGCTCTCTGTGCTGTGCCTGGCTGAGTTCTGCTGCTCCACCATGGCTCCCTCCTTCCCAAGCTGCTCCCATCCTTTGCCATGGGTTTCCAGCAGCGGCTCCGTGCCAGAACCACGCGGCTCCACAGGAGGGTGACACAGAGGAAGAAGCTGTTTGGGGAGTAATTGGGAGCAGCTGTAGCCATCACTGAGCTGCGCACTGTGGGTAATTACCCACGAGATCTCTTGTGCCGTGCATGGAAATTGTAGTATTTTGAAGCCACTTTTTTGGCAGGCTCTCCCTAATGAAATGGCTTCTGATTTGGCCCTTGATCTGGCGGTGGCTGTGTGGTTGCAGACGGAGTATTTATCATAGGAGGTGGGGAACCACTCCCAGACCACGGTGACACCATCGCTCCAGCTGCCCCAGCCCCCTCAGACAAGCCTCTAGCCTGTATTTCAGTTGTGATTTCCTTTGAGGATCCCTGTTCAAGCCCTGGCTGGAGCCCTGATGGCTGCCACCTCTCTCCCCATAGGTAGCACGGCGCTGGGGCATCCAGAAGAACCGACCAGCCATGAACTATGACAAGCTCAGCCGCTCCCTGCGCTACTACTATGAGAAGGGCATCATGCAGAAGGTGAGTGACCCCACACAGCAGGGTGTGACCATCCCCTGCTGTCCCAGGGTGCAAGCAGGAGAGGGGATTAAGTCTGATGTGAGCTGTGTGGTACTTCCCCAGGGCAGGGGTAACATTCAGGGCACCTCTCACGCCCTCCCTCCTCCCTGCAGGTCGCCGGCGAGCGGTACGTCTATAAATTCGTCTGTGACCCCGACGCCCTCTTTTCCATGGCCTATCCAGACAACCAGCGCCCCTTCCTGAAGACGGAGCCGGACTGTCCAGTGCCGGAGGAGGAGACAGTGCCACTGACACACTTTGAGGACAGCCCAGCGTTCCTCCTGGAGATGGATCCCTGCAGCAGCCTTCCCTACGCGGAAGGCTTTGCCTACTGACTCGGCCGGCTGGCAGAGCCATTGGCACTAGCGCATCCACCTGGGGCAAGCACGGTTTTCTAAAGAATATTTTTGGCTGTCCGTGAGGAGGAGGAAAAAAAAAAAAAAAAACCAAACCAAAACCCAACGACAAACAGCATGGGTGCACACACAAATTTGAGGAATTTAAAACGCCCCACGTGTGTTGCTGCCGAATTCCCACCCTTCCTTTCCAAGGGCTAGTGCACAGGACTGCCCGTGGCTGGCACCTCCTGCCATGCATCGGTGTGAGGTCTTGGGGCGCCGGGAGCCTAAAGTTGCAGTCTCTTCCCCAGGCCCCAGCTCTGGCAGTGCCCCAGGGCTGGGCTGCGTGGCTACCGAGCCAATTGTCACGACAATCTGCTTTGCATCGAGCACAATCCGCGTAGCTGCCTTGTGTGGTGGAAAGGGCTTTGATTTGCACAGAGAGGAGGAATGCGGGGGGGCCGCCTGGGCCAGCACCCCGGGGCTGATGTGCGCAGCATCCTACCCCAACCCTGAGGAGTCTTCTGCCTTCTTCCTGAGCCCCCTCCCCATATAAGCTGTTGTTCCCATAGAACCCTCCTGCATCCTCTCCGTGCCCTCAATCCTCCCCAGCTCTGGCTACGGGCCATGGGTTGCATTTTGGGGGAGGAGACCCTGACACTAACTCCCTCTTTGGGCTCTTTGGGTTTGTTTTTTTTTGGTTTTGTTTTTTTTTTTTTTTTTTGGGATGTTTTAGGAAAATACTAAAGGTTTCTAAACTGATTTTTGTAGATTTTTTGTATTTTAAGGCAAGGCTATTTTTTGCAGCTCGGCTGCTGTCCCTGGAGCCTCTGGGGACGCCGCCATGGCTTTCCTGGTGGCAGGGGGAGCCCTCAATGGCCACGGCTTCCTGGGATGGCTGCCGAAGGATCTGGTCCACTCCATTTCACTGCTCCAGTCCTCTTTCCCAGGGGAGCCAGGGCTGAATCCTGATGCTGGCTCAGCTGTGCTCCCCTTGCTTGGCATGGCCTCGGAGCTGGGCTGTAAGGCTGAGGTGGGCAGGGATGGGGGTCCCTTCCTCAATACCCCACTTCCCTCCAGCTCCTCCCACCCCTCGCTGTACCTCCTAACACTCCTCCACCACTCATATATCCATACCTGCCTCCCCTGCACCAGGCTACATGTTTTGTTGTAAATGCTGTATAGGTATTTTTTCTCTTCTTTAGTTAGCTTTGGTTGGAATTTTTTGTTTGTTTGGGGTTTTTTTGGGGTTGGTGATTTTTTTCTTTTTTTTTTCTGTCTCTTTTTTTTTTTTTTTTTTTTTTTTTTTTTGGGAAGTATGAAGATTAACTCTACGATGACTTGGTTGCTCTCCCCATGGTGGCTGCAGTGGCCAATACCCATGGGGAGCATTTGGTTTTGGGAACCCCAACCTGGGGACAGGCTTTTAACCATTTGCTTGGTGTGGCAGGTCTGCAGTGCAGAAGGAGTTAATCTGAGGACTGATTTGAAATATCTGTATTCAAGCAGGGCTATGTATCTCCTGCAAAGCTGCATTACATTCTGTACTGTGTACAATAAAGGATCTTGCTTCCTGTTCCTCCCTGAGTACCTGGGCTCCTGCTTTGCCTGCACCATGGGATGCTGCCTGGGCTGGGAGGAGCCCTTGGATGTGCTTGTGAGGTCTGTAGTAGTCCAGGCCATCATTTGGGGCCTGCAGCATGGTGTGTCTGGAGCTGGGACCAAGTAACCAGGGCTGCTCTCTCCCCAGTCCTGCCCTCTCCCCGGTTCTGGATTTCTTGCTCCTGGGTGTGGATACTGCCATGGCTTTCATAAAGCCACATCCTGTGAGAGGATCCTTTGGAATGTGGGTCTCTTCTGCCCAGTAGGTGCAATTTAATATTGCTTCTTCCTAGGGTTTCTCAGTGAGTCTTCCACTCCCCCAGAAACCCAAGCACCTACCATCAAGCAGGGCTAAAGCTGGTGGGGACCTCTCAGGAAAGCCTGTCTACAAGCTACTTGTAGTGCTCTTCCCATTGTCTCCATTTCCAGGCTGGGAAAAACTCAGGATTTGTAAAAAGATGGAGGTGGGTGGAGGACAAGGACTGTTCTGTGAGGACTTGATTCAGCTGAAGGATCTGCGTTTCTCCTGACAGGCTGGAGAAAAACTCAAACACCCAGAACTGCCTCAATTATAGCTGAACTGAGCCAGGGTGTCCACGGACCTCCAGCCCATCCTGTGCAGGGGGTTGGTGTGATGTCAGATACTCTGACACATGTTCTCTTTCAGCTTATTTTCAGTGCCCAGCCAAACTACATCCCTAGATGTGGCAGTGGAGAGATGAAAGGTTCTTAGGTGCCACAATGCTTTTTACACATCCACCCCACCTCACCTGGGTCCACTCTTGGCTGCCAGCCACATTGCTAATGGGTCCTTAAGCTGCTCTTCCCTCATGCCTGATGTATTAAGCTGCATGGAGAAGTGTGGCTGTCTCCCAGCCCAGGCAGGGAAAAGCAGGATCTAAAACATCCAGTACAACCAATTCATCTGGCCTGAAGCCTTCCAGGAGCTGTATCAGCTGTTTAAGCCTCAAGAGCCATCTTGCACTCCCAATCCCATCCCATTTTTATTTTCCACAAAGCTCTGTCCCCTGCCCAAGACTGCAAAACCCAGGTGATCTGAGCTCCAGACAGTGCCTGGTAATCCCACCTCGCTGGGGATTTCAGCAGGCTGAGTCCTGGTGCTCAAGATGGGGAAAATGGGGCCACCGGTAGCGGGGCCGGCAGCAGATGGCCAAGGGTGCTGGGATTCTACCCCGTGCAAAGATGTGGGACCAGTTATGGACGGCGAGGATGAGGATGAGCAGATAAGGCAAAGCCTTTCAAAGCCTTCATCGAGCATCTTGTCACACCACAACCCTGACCCTGCAAATCTTACTGTGAGCAGGGCTGGGGACCCAAGGGCCTTTCTCATGCTGCTCTTACCCACGGGACAGGTTAGGAAGAGGTGTTTCTCCATTCCAGTTTGTCAGTGTGGAACAGTGGAACTGGGGAGGATGAAGAGGAGCAAGCAGAGAGGCTGGTGAAGGATGAAGCACAATTTTGGGGAGGATTCAGCTTTCCATACTGGGAGAAAACCTTGGTGCTGGTGTCCAAGCCTGTCTCCAATCCTCCAGCTCACAGCTTCTACCTCTGAGTGGCTGTTGAGGTAAAAAGCCCATCAGTAGTTCAGGGTGAACAACAATCTGTGACACTGGGTAAGCAGACAATAAAATGGCAGCTGGTATTGAATGGGGAAAAATGTGGTTTTTCCTATTTTCTTCTTTTCACAGTCTTTATAACGTGCCCCACGTTACCCCCTCCCTGGAATGAGAGTTTGGAGTTAGCAGATGGTCCAAGAGGCACAGGTTAAAAATCATTTGGAAAAGAGGAGCCTGTAAAAGGGAGAGCACCATTACAACCCTTTACACATCCATAATTCATGGACTGCATTTCTGCTCCCCCTGTCTCGGAAGCATATAGCAGGACTGGAAAATGTTCAAAAAGCAACAGAGGCAGCCAAGGGCCTGCTATGGCTCTTACATGGGAGTGTATAAATAGTCTGGCACTTCCGACTGGGGCAGGATTTGTGGCTCAGGGGCTTCATATTTAATAGCCCATGACGGAGTTTTCCATTGCTGCCTGGAAGAGCATTTTGGGGAAGAATTACTGCCCACGCAACTTGTTCTGGCAGGACTGACAAGCCCAGCACTGGAGACCAGAGGTGCTGCATGGCCCACCATGGGCAGTGAGACACAGCTCCCCCCTGGCCCATGTCCCACTGCCCATCGTGGTGGCCTCGTGCCTGTGCTTGGCAGCTGGTTCTGCCAGGGGGAGGGAGGTCACATCACAGCAGCTCCTCAAACAGCTCTTCAAACACTCAGTGTTTTCAATAAGTGGGATGACTTGGCTCTTAAACAACTGGAGCAACATGAGTGGCTCCACGTGCAGAGACAACTTCAATATGAGTCAGCTCCAGAAAAAAAATCCCAAAAACAACCACAGCAAAACAAAACAAAACAACAACCAAAAAAAAAAAAAAAACAAAACATAAAACAAGCAAAGATCTGGGCTGGTGAGGAAGGAAGAGTAAGGAACTTCCACCCGGGGGTGTTCAGGACAACCCAGCTCCCTTCACACTGGTCTGGCACCACCTCGTGGATGTCCATCTGCTGCTTCTGGCCACCTCAGGGTTTTGTGGTAGCACATCTGCACAGGTCTTTGGTATCCAAATGTGGTTCATACCTGCAGGCTGGACACTGTGCCAGGGAGAATTTCAGCCACAGCTTGTTTTCCAGGGCTTCTCTCTGCTTTGTGCTGACTTTCCTGGGAGCTGTGGGTCTGTATTACTGACTTCAAGCCTCCTACTGCTCGGAAGGCTGTAGGGAGACCACTGACCACACCTTCTGTGCTGTACTGAGAAGAGAGCCAGGGCTCCACTAACACCCCAGAGCCTCAGAGCCCTCCAACACTGAGCTCCCAGCCTCTCAGAAGGCACTAACACTGGAATAAGCCTCTAAGAAGCTTCTGAGACCATGAGCCAATTGCTGAATTAAAGGCTCTCAGAGCTACAGGGGAGGCTCCATCATCCTCTTATCATTAACTATGGCAGTAATTGTGTTATTCCTGTGTTCTGTAGGTGCCCCATGGACTATTCCCAACCATAGGTCATCTACATGGGTTCTTCTGTCTGGGGAACCTGAGACACCTGAAATCCTGAGGCAGGCTTCCTACCTAGAGGAAGGTGTCCCTGCCCATGGCAGGAGGGTGGAACTAGATGCTCTTTAAAGTCTCTTCCAGCCCAAATCATTCTAACATTCTATGATTTCTTGGCCACCTTTTAGAGAGGCAAGCAGTAGGACCCCAGAAAACTCATATTTTGGAAGGAGGGTGTCCCCACTTCCTTGCAGAAGCAGGAGATCCTTCCTGCATTGGAGGGTTGGGTGCTCACCTGGCTGGTGGCAGCCCTCTGCAGGTGGCAGGGGTAAGATAGGGCAAAAGATGCAATATGAGGTTCTGTTTCAGCTGACAGTGGAGCCAAGGTGAGGGGCAGAGCTGGGAGCTCATCTGCAGTACAAGGAATCAGCCATAGCATCTTATTTAGAAGGCTTTTTAGTTTAATATAAATAAAACCACCCTGGGCAGAGCAGGCAGCAAATGAGGCAAGAAACCCTGAGCTCCCACAATACTGGGTCAGCGCAGCTGTACCCCTGCACTCCAAGCTGATCATCCACTCTCCTGCCATAAATTTTGCTGGGATTCCTGAAGGGACCTGATAACAGGCCTTCAAATGGCACAGCCAGGCCAGCCCTGTACCAGCCTGGGCAGTATCCCTGGGCCTGGCACCCTCTGAGTGCTGCTCCCTGCAAGGTTGAAAGAGGATCTGCCAAGCGTGACATGAACCCAGGCTTGCAGGAATCTCCTTTAAAAAAATCATCTCTTGGTTTCTTGGCCACCTTGGACCCAGGAGAGGGCAGCAGCAGCCCAGGCTGCAGCCTCAGCTACCCTTTCCAAAGCTCCTCTTCATCTCCTAGGCTGCTCAGCTGATAAAGAAAAGCAGTGTATAGAGGGAGCAGTGAAGAGCAAAAATCCAGTGGGTGGGCTAGTGGTACCCTCCTGGGCTTCAAAATTGTTTGATTTCAAGATGGAAGTGGAAAGAAAACTATCTTTCTTTGAAAACATATTAGAGTGCCAGGGCTTTCCATAGCAGTCTTTCTTTCTTTTGGTATCAATCATCCCTAGGGATGCCTGTCATGGCACCAAAAAGTAAGGTGGTGCTACTGGGAATGTTCCCAATAGAGGTGGGAGGAAAGTATGTGCAGTGTGTGCCCATCACACTGCTGCAGAGATGCTAAAAGCCCATGAGATTCACACTTATGGCTTCACTCAGAGCACTCCAGGGGGATAAAACAAGATTACCAGTGCTGCACAGGCATGCTGGCTTGCCTTTGCTGATTTTGTTGTGCCTGAAGGAACAGGAAAGGGAAGGCTGGAAATAGGGAAATTTTCTACTTGTCCACCTTGGCACCCCACACAAGGGCTCCCTCCCCAGCTCGGTGCACTGCTGAACACTGAAATTTGGGCTCCCCATTTCCACTGGTAGCATTACAGGGGTAGGTCAGCATCTCCTGGGGCAGCTGTGGCATTTCCACCCAGCCAGGCTGGCAGCATCCTCCTGCCTTTCCTGATGAGCTCACCGGCATGAATCACAGAGCAGGTGAGTGGGAGGAGGACATCCTTACACCGAATTCCTACAGTGCATTCCTAACCACCTGCTTTGACAACAGCCAGCCTGGGTTTTGCTGAGGCAGTTCCATTTCTGCCTGGGTTGGCCTGCCCCGAGGCACACAGGCAGCAGTGTGCCCCACTCCTGGCTCAGAGCACACAGCTAAACCCTCAGCTGTGTGGCCTCTGTTCTCAGTAGGGCTCAGCTCATGGGTTTTTTTGGTGGTGGTTTTTTTTTTAATTTTGTTTTATTTTTTGTTTTTTTTTTAGTTCACACCCTCTGAAATCACAGAAGTGCAAAATTATTGCTTACCAAAGCTGTCCTCCTGAAATGAGTCATGAAACAAGGAGCTTTGTCACTCTGCCAGACAGCCTGACTGCTTCTCTAAATTGAATGGCACCAGAGAACAGCTTGTTCCTCCCTTTGGGCTTCAACCCACCTGCATCCAGAGAGAGAATTATTCCCACCTGCATTATTCTCCTGCATTATTCCCACCTCTTCAGACCACCAGCCCTTTGTGCCCCATTTTTGGGTGAAGCTCTGCATGGTGTGGTAACATTTTGTTTTGTACCAAGCTAGCAGCTTGTTAGGGGAGCTACCACTGTGTGCACAACTCCTGCAAAATAGATCTCTCATTCAGAAAACTATTCAGCCAGTCAGGGTAGTCTTTTTCCATCCATCCATCCATCCATCCATCCATCCATCCATCCATCCATCATCCATCCATCCATCCATCCATCCATCCATCCATCCATCCATCCATCCATTCTTCCCTCCCTGGTGGAACTCAGCATGCAGTAGGAATTAAAATTAAATATAGGCTGGAATATTTTTTTTGTCTCCTAAACTAGGAGGATCTTCCTTTGTCTGGAAGTAATACCTCAAATGAAGTAGTGGATGGATTTAAATGGATTTAGTATTACTGCAAGTGAAAGAACTTTAAGATCCAGCTGACAAGGTTTGGGTCTAATTACGTTGCCTTCATGAGGAAATATTGCATAGCACCCTTGCTTATCTTCTCTGTAGCAGTCTTCAGAAGATATTTCATGGATTACAGGATGGAAAAGGATCACTTAGAGGGTGGGTTTAGATTTGATGTTAGGAGGGTGGTGAGGCAGTGGCACAGATTGCCCAAAGAAGCTGTGGCTGCCCCATCCCTGGAAGTGTTCAAGGCCAGGATGGATGGAGCTTGGAGCAACCTGGGACAGTGGCTGCTACCATGGCAACACCACTGCTGGCATCGCAGCATCCCAATATCCCAGCATCCAAACATCTCAGTATTCCAGCATCCCAATATCCCAACATCCCAGTGTCCCAGTGGGGTGGGAAGAGGGCAGAAGTAGAGAACATAGCTGGAGGATCAGCAGCCACTCCTGAGGCTGTGCTGGCTGAGTGGTGGCAGAGAAAAACTGGAAGAAAAGCCTAAGCGAGAATTATCAAAAATGGACACAAATATGTTCTCACATCCACTTTCCCAGCATGGTCCTGGCTGGGAAAGCAGTGTGGTTGCATCCAAAGGGCACAAACACCAGATTTCATTTAGAGTTTGTGTGGATAACTCCACCCCATGGCTTCAGTTGCATTCACAAATCCATGTTGGTACCTGCAGAAGCAGCATCCCAGGCCTGGAAAGGCAGTCCAAACTCTCCTTCCTTCTAAAGTGCCTTTTTTCTCTGGTTTCTTTCATTTTTCAAGAGTCACAACAGTGCCTCCTTTATTTAATGGCTTTATTTTTAGTACTTTATAGGACACACATCATCAGGGAGCCAAAGCTCTTAATTACAAACATTTCAGCAGAAAATGGACCATCTCACTGTGTGGTGGGTCTCCTCAGCATCATGTGGCTGCCTTGGAGGCCTTCCTACCTGTGTGCATTAGAGCTGGCTGGGAGAGGCTGGAGCTACAGGGATAAGGGCAATGTTGAAGTTCCCAGACTGTTTTTGAGTCAAACAATGTATTTTCAGCAGGTTGAACTGTTACTAAAGGAGGAGATGAAGGTGTCAGGTTTTTTTTCCAAACCTACTCCTTATGTTCTCCCAGGAATGCCTGGAGAGCAGGCACATTTGCAAATATTTTACCCCTTTTAGAGCTGTTTTTTCTCAGTCTTCCATGCACACTCCTGCTCCTGGAAAATAAGGCCAGGAAACTGGCACTTGTAAATTCCATTTGTCTGTGCTGTGTATATACACCTCTGTCTGAGACCCAGGGGCCCCTTGAGATGGGGATGTGCATGAGAGGTCTGCAGGCACATGACTCTGGGATTTTCACCACCTCCTCAAGCTCCAGACTGTGGGAATCAGCACTGGAGGCTGCCCACAGCCTCCCCAGGAGAGGGCTCTTAGAGCAGCCAAAGGCCTGTCCCCTTAACCTGCACATTCTCAGGGGCCAGGTTAACTGCTCTGCTTTCTCTGCCTCTCATGATCTGGCAATGGCCACTTCCAGGAGCTGTCAACCATGCAAAATGGGATTAATCATGGAGTCATGGAATGATTAAGGCTGGAAAAGCCCTCTGATATCACTGAGTCTAACTGGTAGCCCAGCACTGCCAAGGCCACCCCTGACCTGTGTCTCCAAGTGCTGTATCTACTCCTGTTTCAGATCCCTCCAGGAATGGTGACTTCACCACTGCTCTGGGCAGCCTGTTTCAATGCTTGAACAGCAGTGAAGAAATTTTTCCTAATGTCCAACCTAAACATCTCCCTGATGATTCACTGAGGAATAGGCTGTTTGGTCTCACCCCATCCAACATGAGTTTGGTTGGTTTACCTGGATAGGTGACTATTCCCAAAGTGCCCATCTGAGCCCAGAGATCCCTGTTTGCCAAGGCAATCCCAGCCCAGGGCACTCAACAGCAGTAAGACAGAAGAACAGATTGGTCAGCATCACCTGGAGATTTAACACAGGCATGTCCCTGCAGCATGTCCATCCTCCTGTGAGCCTCACATCTCCCCTGCACAGCAATAGGTGGTGGAGAAAGCAGCTCCCTCAAAGCACCCAGGGGAGATTGTCTTCTGTAGAGGGATGAAAAATCAGCATGGAAGAACCCATGCATATGTTGGGGGTTAGGTGTCCTTCCCATATTTTACCATTTTACCAATTTACAGAATCACAGAATCATGGATTGGTTAGAAAGGACCTTAAAGCCCACTTCACTCCACACCCCCAGCCAAGGGCAGGGTCACCTTCCACTAGACCAGGTTGCTCCAAACCATATCCAACCTGGCCTTTATATCCAGGATTAATCAGAAAGGCCATTTTGTGCTATTGTTTTTGTACAGAATTGCTGCAACCACACGCAGTGATGCTCCCCTGCACTTTAAAACTTGTGTGCTTGACCCCCCTACACAGCTCTGTGCCTGCCACTGCCTCACTACAGCCCCAGCTTCATCTAATTTTCATCACACAGCACAGCCATGGAGTTTTGGACTGGCTCTGGCTGAGTTGTCTTTTGTTATCTCACAGTGATAGCACCAGTGAGTGCCAGCATCTTCTCATTCTCACTCTCCTCTGAGCAGCTTCAACACAGGCCTGGTCCAACCCCTTGGTCTGAGGCTCCTGGCCACCCAAGGGACATACAAACTCAGATGGACCCATGCAATCTGGCACTGAGAGCCTGGGCTGGAGATTCACTATTTTTCCCCAAGCATTGAAAACCAGAATTGTGTTCCACAAGTCAAACTTTAAGTCTGCTAGGGTGGGGGAGAAAGCAACTGGTTTGTGCTTAGATGCTGTTGTCCCACTTTGGCACTGGCAATGCCCCTGCAGCAGCTCAGGATCCTGCCTGCCTTCCTGTAGAGCTGGCACTGTCAGGAGCCCCTCTCCCAGTGCCAGCCTATGCCAAAGTCATCACCGTGAGCACCAAGCCCTTGGGGAAGGAAGAGCCTCCCTCTACAGAGTCAGCCTGAGAGTGATGCCCTGCAAATGCAGTGGCCAGCTGTGCTGTCCTGTGTTATCCCAAGAGGCTGGGTCTAGGATGTTAAATCACCCTGTTCAGTCCCTTGGTTGCTCCAGTCTTCCTTCTGCCTTTGGTTTCTGGTCATGGGATGGGAACATCTAGTTCTACACATGGTAACAGGGCAGGGAGGGTCATGCACATGTCTTGCTTCCTTCAGACCAGACACCCAGTATTTCACTCCCTCACTGCCTGAGGACATCACTTTGAGAAGTTTCTGGAGTAAATTGGAGGCACTTCGCTAAATCTTTCAAGTGAAAGATAGCAGGATTAAATTCCACTTTTGATATAATCCTTAACTCTCTCTTCAAGGGAAGTGCAGCTTTGCCTCCAGCTCTGGCTGGTGCCTCCATGCTGAATCACTCTGATCCCAAAGTAAATAAAGCTCTTAGAAAAAGGGCAAATGTTTTCTCAGCTGCTCTTCTTCCCTTTAAATGCAGGGCTGAGTGAAATTTTTATGTCTGCAGACAGAAATATATGCAGTCAACAAATGCTTCTTGCTAGGAAGCTGTCTCCACAAGATAACTGGGTTTTGGAAAGTACACTGAGAATCCATGGGATACTCCTGGATCACATGCTCTCCTTACAGCTTTCCTGTCTCTTTTCCTTAAGTGCTTTACATTTTATGAACTCCTAAATGAGCTGATTTAAGCCACTGCACATTAATCTTGGCATGCAGACAGTTCAGGCTCCTGGTGTCCTCAAGACTTTGTTTCTGCTCAGCCCTAGAACTGTGTCTGCTGCAGGAGACAGCAAATAGAAACAGCCCTCTGTCATGAGAAACAGCAGTGCTCCAAAGGGCCAGAGTGTCACACCCCCTGGTGTGGGGGCCAGGCTGCCTTTTCCCAGCTGCTGTCCCTCACCCATTCCTGGATGTCTGTGTGCTCCTTCTCCTCCAGCTCCAGTTCTGAAACCAGACCTGAAGCCTAGAACTGACAGGAAAACCTTTCTGCCAGCTTCTGGTGGCAGAACATCCCACTCAGCTGCCTCACACATTCTTGCTCCATCCAGTCTTCTTCCCTACAGAAACCCTCTCAAGGCTGTGAATCCGATGTCAACACAAGCTAACACAAGTTCTGCTAACTTTTTACTTTTATTAAACCGCTGAAATTTAAGCAAAGCTGCTGTTCAAGTTTTCCAATCTTCCCCCTGATGTGCTGCAGGGTTTGGGAAAGGTGCCTCATAATTTTGCTCAAGCTAGTTCCAACCTCCAGTAGGTTTATTGCTTGTAATAATACACAGCCTGGGCTTGACTCTGCAAATTCATTGCTCCCCCTCAGGGACAAAACACTATCTTGAACACGTAAGTATTTTTAGTAGTGCTGTTCTCCTCCTCCACTTCAGCCGTAAAACCCAAGGGCACAGATATTCCAAGCATCTTTTCCCAGCTTCAAGTAATCTACCATTAGGCACAGATTACAGGCTCATGGCATGCACCAGCCACTGCTGTGTGTGCCCAAACCTTGAAGGCAGCAGCAGGAGAGGCTTTGAACACAATCCCTGGAGTTTGCTCCCTTTCAAAAGCCAGTTGTGCTCTCTCTTTTTCCACTCTGTAGAAACACCATGTGCCAGTCCTAACAAAAGGGAAAACACACCAGGCAATGGGGTGGGCACAATGCCATTCAGAGCAGATCCCAGCCCTGCTGCAGCCCCCAGATGGTTTGGACAGGGTTGCTTTGTCTGGGGGAGAAAACAACCTACTGGGTCAGGTGGCCCTGGGGATCAGACACCTTTACCCAGGTCCAATGCCAGCGAGCTGAGAGGGAAAGCTGACAGCATAAGGCAAGGGAGTTAGCTGGCAGAAACTTGCCAGGCTTAAAAAGGGCAGTCTGGCCACTTCTGGCTGAGGAACTGAGAGCAAAGTATGTTCTAGCAGCTTAGCGGTGATTGAATTGTTCTTTTGAAGTGACAAGGAGATCAAAATAAAAGACTATTTTGGTTTTTTTTTAAATCTCCTTCTTAGATTACCAGAAAATCCTGGCTCAGCTCTGGTGGGAAACAGGTACAAGCTGTACCCAGTCACCACTGCACAGCTCCCAACTCACACCTCCACAACAGGAGTAAAATGTAAACACCACCATGTTGAGAGGGCTTCAAGATCAACTTTCAGGTGGTTTTATGTTCATTGGACAGTGACACAGAGCTGGGTGAATGCAAGGACCAGTGCAGGATCTCCAGCTCCTGCCTAATGAGAGTTGGGTGAGACAATGTGAGGGCTGGTCCTACAAAGCAGCCCATCCTCAGTTCCCATCAGAGTAGTGGTGCTGAAGGTCCTTGGTGCTGCCCATAGTCCTCCAAAATCCAAACCAGTTGCCCTTGAGGTGCCTGAAAGGGGCTCAAGAGCAAGCCCAGTGCGAGTCACACTCCAGCAGGGAATGGGGAATAAAAGTTTATCTTGCTTAAACACAGAGCTCAACAAAAGCAAGAGAGAAGGTCACAAGATAGGTGGAAATTTGAAACAACAGGGGATTGTATTTGACACCAGTAGGGAAGGACAAGCAAGTCTTGCTGTGGTGATGGAGAAGACTCCAATCCTGTCTGCTGGTCTATGGGCAAAGAGAGGACATTCCTCCTCAGTTAAAGCTCTGAAATAAATATGCTTGTAAGGAAGCTGGAAATTCCCTACACAACTCCTTATTTTCTTCCTTCTGTGAGAGGCAAAGATTTTTTTTCATCTGACCTTGCCTGGACATGGTCTGCATGTGATGTGATTGACCCAGGGCACTCCATTTCCCACAGACTCTGCTTGAACATGCAATGCCTTTCCAGGTCCTGGTGACAGTGTAAAGTTCAATTGAGGATTGCTCTGTTTAGCTGTGCTGGGGGCTCATAATCCCAGTGGGTCAAAATATTTAGAGTTAAAGAGGTTACAGGCTTTTCTGAGGGAGTATTTAAACTCCAGCTGTCAAATCTTTGCATAGAAGAAATCTGTAGACTCAGCCAGCAGTACATTAAATTGCTGTTTTCTTGTCATTAATCTAGTAGCATGCATTGTTTTCCCATTGCCATAAGAGAATAATTAATCTATGGCAAATTTATGTCTATAAAACTATAAATAGCAAGCCTGAAAAAAAATTAAAAAAAGACAGTGAAGAAATTCAAGGGGACAAATACTGATGAGAGCCTGATCAAGAAGGCTCATGACAAAGCTCTTGGAATGCCTTCAGGGTCTGATCTTTTCAGAAACCCATCTAAGGGACTTGCAATCTGCTTCATATTCAGTTTAACTGTGCACAAAAAAACTCCCACTTGCAGACTTTGCACATTAAAAGGAGAATTAGAAAAAAAGATAGAGCTTTTTCTCAGGGTCTATAAAATTAGTCTGGAAATGAGGAAGTTTGGTGTTGCAATTTCTTGGGAAACCTTAAATCTCACTCCCTATCACTATTGTTCTGTACTTTGGTCTATAATACAGATGCAAGTTTGATAAATTACGGGCTTCACAGACTGTTTTCTTTCCATTTGCAGGAGAAAAAGCAGTGCAGGAACAAAGGTGACATTGGCTTTGAGACTGAAATCACTTTCTATAGTTGCTTTGAAGAAGGTGAACCTGCTGTGGGTGTCTGATATGGGAGAGGCACAAGTCAGGCTGTGGCTGGGGCAAGGCCATGTCTAGGAAATGATAAGCATTTCTCAAAGGCTTATCACTGAAACTCCCAAGCCAAGTGGGCTTTTCTGCTTCCCTCCTTTGTGATAAAGATATTTCTGTTGACTGAATGTAGGGTCACTACAAAGAAACACAGAATGAGGTTGGTGTTGGAGGGGGAGGATGGTGGGATAATCCTTAGTGGAGCAAGTGAACAAAGGCAAAATGAGGCTCAGGTTCCTCCAGGCTCTGCTGTAACCACAGGCAAAACTCTCCTCTGCAAAACACTCCACAGCTGCAAAAATACTTAAGATGCCGTTTTCCCACCTCCATCCAACCCTTTCTTCCTCCTCCTCCTCCAAAGCACCTCCCATGGCACCACATGACCTTTTCTCACCTTTTCCCTGAACCTCCAGTTTTTCTGGTGGGACAGAAAGGCAGGAGACAGCTAAAGCTTGGCTGGATTCTGTGAGTGCCTAACAGGGTGAGCAGTAGTCTCTCTGTGCTGAGAGGAAGTTTGTCCCCTGCCACCGTGACTGTTGACCTTCAGCAGAAGGGGATGAAACTGGGCAGTGGATTGAAAGGTCACTATGGACAGGGAGCAGCCCCCTCAAGACAGCTTGTAAGTCTCACTTAGAACATTCAGTGTGTGGAAAACAGCTTAAAAAAAATGAAGGCAGCTTTTACTACAAGCAGATTTCTCAAGCAGATAGCTGGGAACATTGGGGGAAAAGAATGAGGTGGATAGTTTGGGGGTTTTCAGTTTTTGATGCTAGAAGAGGAACAACAGACAGGCTTTTGGTATGGAGGAGCACAATGGTAATAACCTTGGTACTTGTTTTTCTCTTGGTTTTCTTTAACAACTAAATGAATTAGATCTACTCCTAGGACCTTCAGCAATCATTTAAAAGGAAAATGTTTATTAGGGTGATAAACAACCAACCCTGATGTCTCCCATCAGGTAGGACTGGTGAAAAGAGAAGAGGGAATAGAAAAATCACAGAGCCCCAGAATAGCTGAGATTGTAAAGGACCCCTGGAAGTACTCCAAAATGACGAAATATTACAGATAGGACTGAACATGACATAAACTCTTGTCTGTATCATGCTCAATACTGTCAGTTCCTAAATGCGCCGCGGTGTGTGCAATTCTTTTTGCTTTGTTGTTTATTTTGGTGACGAGGCTGGTGTTGATGTGGTTATTACAGAAGTGAGGAGGGTTGAAGGACCCTCCTTTAACACCAAGTGCAAGGTGAGCAGCACACTTCAGATCTGGTATTGATTTTGCAGAGACTACTAAATGCAAGAAGACAGACAGAAGCCAGAGAAGTCTGAAACCTATTCGAGGGGAGCTCCACCATCTCTTCATTATCAGCAGTTTCCAGGCTGAGCCTTTGTCTGCCTCTTGTAACCCCCTTCCCACCCACACACATTCCTTTCCAGCAATGCTGCTTTATTTGGCTTGTCATTATCTTCTTGTTAAATCCACTTAATTGGTGCATTTAACTCTTCATGTTCCTTAATAGATCCTCTGATATCACTTGTTTACTGAAAAAAACCCCAACAACCATAGCCTTAAGTATTAAATTTCAAAACAGCATCTAAATTGAGACAGGTCTTGCCAGTCCCAGTGTCAAACTCTGCTGCTCCAGTAACTCCCATTCACTCCATGAGATACAAGGCAAGCTGGACTTGATGACCTGTGAAACTGTCCAAGTCAAAGTCTGCACACAGCCAGGGTATTTCCAGAAATCCAAAGTCTTCTTTTCCACCAGCTCCTTTAGGACAACAAATCTGTACCCCCCCTGCTATGGATTATAAAGCTTTTAGTGCCTCTGTTGCAGACTGGAAGGGATCCTCTCCCTGCTGCTCAAAGGTGGTTAGTGTAGTTCCCCCTGTGTTCTGTACCTGCTCTAAATTTCCATAGCCAGATCTACCAAGAATCTAAGGAAGAAAATCCTAACAGTAAGTGATGCCAGCAAAACCCCTAATGTCAATATATCAGGAAATTTTAAAAAAAATTAAACATTCCTCTGACAATTTGGTTTTATCTGGGGAACTGATGCAAGCTTTACTCACATAAAAATGCCCCAACTTCATGGCACCATCAGCTGCATCTACATTGGCAACCTCATCACTATAACCCAGCCCAAAGTCTCCCCAGCCACTGTCCAAAGCAGCACACAGCTCTGATGTGGAATGGGAGGCTCTCTCCTTCCCAGTGACTGTTTCTGCTGAAAGACTGGGAATGGGAGAGGTTGCACTTGAAGGGCTTTAATCCACAAGAATTGATTTATTACTGAAAATGTACTCCTAGACCAAACTGGCACAGCACTCTTAACTGGGGGTGTAGCACTAGGGGTAAAGCTGGGCCCGGCCCCTACATGCCAAGGCATCAGCCAAAGTGCAAAAGGCTAGAGCAGAAAAAACAGGAATGTGCAAGGATCTAACTCCTACACATCCTCTGCTAAGGTTTCTGCTGGTCAGAGCACAGCACTAACTGTAAGTACAGACCTGGCCCACAGATAGTACCCAAAAGTAGAGGTTTTGCTTTATTCTCAGACCCCTTTGTAACTCCTGGAGGGAGAGTAAAAGCCCCTCTAAATGTTTGGGAGGGAAATCAGGGAAAAAATACAAAAAAAACCCTTAGAGTGCCATATGTTCTTAATCCTCGTTTTTTTGTTTTTTTTTTTTTTTTTCCTGTGCCTAGTGCCACACTTTAGGGAGCAGGGCACTGAGCAGGGAGTCTCCAGGAGGCTTGGCAGAGCAGAAGCTCCACAGCCTTTCCCTGATGATGTCAGGGAGGCCCTGCATCTGTTGGTAGAAACAGCATGTTTCTGACATGGCAACAACATGGGTTAAATTCCAGGCATGAACCAGGCAAGTTGTACTTTTAACATGTTAACATGCTCTACCAGGGGAAAAGCTGAAGTATTTTTAGCATGGTTGGAGTGTTTGTCTCTGCACTGTTCTGGCCTTTTTTGGAATTGTTAACTCTGGTCTGGAAACAAATACAATAACCTTTGCAGTAGTGAAATACCACTTGTTTTCCTTTATTGTTTGCCACAAAGAAGACTAGGAATTGTACTTGAAAGAGATTAAAGGAGAAACATACATCAGCTATTTTCAGCACAGCTCACTGCTTTTACCATGCCAGTCAGTTCACTTACTGCTTCTCTATTTCAGCCTTTCCTACTTACATGCTTAGCTCTGACAGAATCTCAGGGGCAAAACCAGTTTTTTTCATGATGAAATTCCATCTCAAGTTGTTGCTTGAAGGGATTGCCCCTTGCTCTCCTGTTTGACTGGGTGAGGGCAGTGAGAGGGGTCAACAAAACACACTTTGCCCTCTCATCCTGCCCCTCACAGCTACTCAGACCAATCTCCAAGACATGTCAGGGAGAAGCAACTGTTGACAGATTATTTGGTTTTATCTTAATAAAAAACCCACCATGCTCTGCTGGGGCAGAGCCCAGCAAGCGAGTTAGGGATAAAGGAGGAGATGAAGTTTAAGCACAAATGTAACAACAAGAATCAACACAAGGCAAGTCTGAGGACTGAAAGGGAAATCACATGGAGTGAAGGAGGGACTCTTCCCCTCTCCTACTTTCTAATCCCATTTCAAATAATATTCCCTTCCTCCTCCCCTCTGCCTGGTGCTAGCATAAGCATGCAACACAGCCGTAAGGAGCAGCCATCTGACAGTCCCACACTGCACACAGCTGCCATCAGCGTGCCCAGGGACCAGCTACATCTAGGCCACACATGCAAGTTACCCAGGGAAACAAGATTCTTGGAAGGATTAATGGTGAGAGAGGCTCGTGTGGCTGCAAATAGGAGACCATGGTTGATCATCTGCTCCCACTTGATGGGAGAGGAGCCTTTTTATTTTTTTGTCCCAGTTCTTCTCTTCCTCCTCTTCAGAGATTTTCATTACCAGTCTGGAATTACTTCTCCAGTTGCTTCTGGTTGATTCTGGAGTGGGAGAGAAGATGGGGCAAGGGAGTTGTGTTTGACAACTCAGACTCATCTCTCAGGCAGCAGGACGAAGAAGATGGCCTTGAGGAAGTGACCAAAACTGCAAACAGCAGCCACGAGCCAGTGGGAGCGAAGGCTGGGATCAGTATTCACCACACATTTTGTGATGTCTGCCTAATGAGGAGGGAAGAGAGATTGTCAGAGAGAGATGCCCATGTCAGCCACTTCTGCAGGATGTCCCAGCCCCACAAACATCACCGCTGCTGCAGCACCAGATGTTGGCTCTGACACTTCCACACTCTGAAAGCTATTAAATCAGGCTCCAGAGCCCTGCAGAATACACTTTCTTAATTTCCCACCAATGAGGAAAAGTGTCCCCTCTTCATCCACCCCTGGGAAAAGAAAAGCTACAGGAAGATTATCCAGCACTTTCCATTTTGGATAGCTAAATACAACTTTCTTTCCCTGTTTAAAAGGTCTAGGAAGCCTTAGCAGTTATCAGCATTCCCATCCTTCTCTGTAAAGCCAGATGCTTCCCAGAGGTTGTCCTGTTTAATATCAGCTCAGGTTGCTTGTACGTTTTCTCTTGACTTAATGCTTTCTTTGGAAGACATTCAAGCAAGCCATCCCCCAATTTAAATCTAAAGCAATGCATGCTTGTAGCTTTGTTTGTGGAAATATATATGCCAGCAGAGATGCCTCCCAGATGTGTGGGCCAGATTTAAATATCGCTTGGGCAGCTGGTTTCAAATATCAACAAGAGAAGCTGGCCTGTGATGATTAAAAGAAATCAAAAACCAAAAAAACCACCCTGTCAAATTGATAGAAATAGGCTCTCTCTCAGCTGGCATGGGAAGGAGAAAATGGAAAATATTGAGAAGGTGAAGTGAACAGGACAGAGATAGAGAGAAAAATGAATTTTCTGGTGCAGGAATCAACATTAAAAGTTTTGCTATAACTGAGTTTTGCTTAAACTCAAGCCCAGCACAAGATGTGGACTGTGGTTGTATAACAGAGGGTGCACTGCTGGCACATCAACCCCATGTGGTTTTTCAGAATCAGCTTTTGGGTGGAAATGGGAACAATAATCACATCACAAGGAAGGGTTCACAGTCCCCAAAGTCTTTTTTTTACAAGCTTAGCTCAGCAATCCTCCAAATTTGCCTTCTGACATAAGTCTCTCATTGACCAAGCACAGACAAGTGAGACTCTCAACCCTGAGGTGTTCCTCCCCAAAACAGAACATAAGAGATGATGAATGCTCCAATAATCTCTATTCCTTCTGCTTGTGCTCAAGACATGCATGAGCCTTGCCTGACCAATCTTGGTCATCATTAGTAGAAAAAGGGGGCTGAAGGGACAAATCCCAGAATCTGGCTAGTGAGAACAGCCACACAAACCAACCCTATCATCACCTACAGACCAAAGCTCTGCTGCCAGCAGCCTCCCATGCGTTCCAGCAGTTCCTTGTTTACCATGTCTAGAAGGCTGGCATGGTGCACTTCACCACATTGCTGATCTCCTGGGAGCATCAGGAGAAGCAAAGCCCACGAATAACTGACAAGATGAGACTGCAGAAGGAAGGAATAGAGAGCATGCAATGATGGGAAGAAACAGGATAGCAGGAGAGAGTAGACTCAGCACCAAGGAGTGGAAATAGTGCTGCCTATAGCTAAAAAACACAAGCAAACAGCAAGCAGAGCCAAGACAGTTACCAGAACGTGCTGCAAGGTGGTCCCAGTGGCTACAGGTACTTGATCTGTATTGTGGAGGAAAGCAAGGTGGGTCTCCTTACACTGGAATACTTCCAGTGATGCTTAGCACACTCACCCTATTTGCATTTGAAAATAGTCTGAACTGATTCAACCTGTCAGATTCTAGCAACCTGCATGGGGTCATGTTTAAAACACAGTTGTGTCAAACTGTCCCTTTAGTTGAGAGGAGTCATGGCATGCAGTTGCCTGTCTGAACACACATGTTAGGGTACCGTATCCTTGAGAAATATAAGCTCTAATAGGCTTTAGTGCCTCATGTGAGCCAGAACAAGGCCCATACACACTGGGTTGATTACAGCTGTAGAGGGTTAACTGCCAGGTGAGGAAAGGTGAACTCCTTAAAGCCCTGCTATGTTCTCCCAAAGGCAACGACCTCACTGCTCTAACCAAGAGGAGCTGCACTCAGAAGTACTTAGAAATTTGTATGGGGCTTGCTTAGATAAGCAAAATTGCTCACCTGTTTAATAATTGTCTTAGCTGTTGTTATCCAAATCAAGCCTATCTGATAAGGCAGTGGAATTGAAAACTTCAAAGCTGCTTAAGGCTTTTTGCCTTGTCAGGCACTGATAAACTGTTGCAATGGCAGTTTGATGTTTGATGTTAATTATTCAAACAAATTCAAGTCACATACACTGCTTTGTAGCAAAAGCTGCTCAAAAAAAAATTTAAATCTTTTTATTCTACTGTAAAGCCACTACTGAGGCTGCAAACTCTTGCCAGAAAGAAATTATGTCTCCAAGGTTCTTTCTTGCTCTTCCTGTGAGGTTTGTGTTGGGTCTTCTCCACCCTATGGAAGCAGCATGGGAATCTGCTGCTGAATGGAGAATTTCAAATGCCTTTCCATAGCCTCCATGGTGTCTTTACTGGACCAGCTCAGGGCATGGGGGTTACTCTTGGCAGCCTCAGCCTAGGCTGATGCATAAGAGATGAGTGCCATGTGAACAAGGATGGCATGCCAGGGCAAACCAACACAAGCTAGGCCTGGCAGTGGGTGAGAGGGTTCCACCAAAGAGCTGTTTGGTCTGGCCTGTGAGTGAACAAGGCTGGGAAATTCCTTGCTGAAGTGCTTAGATCAAGAGGAAGAACATTCAGGGAGGCACAGCACAAGATGGGATTAGCAGCCTTTTCCCAGACTTTCCTTTGTTTCTAGAGGGAAAGCATTTCCTTTTCACAGCCCAGAGCTGCTAATAAGGGTGTTGGAAACTGGCTGTATCAGAACCCAGCAGCCTTCAGTCCTGTGCTTGATTGGGGGCAGTGAAGTTGATTTCCCTTCCTTAGGGCCAGATCCCAAAAGCAATCAGCATGGATTTAGCCAGCTCCAGTAGGAATGTCCTGCCCATCTAAAAAGGGATGACTGGCAGAAGGAGTCAGTGGTGGACTTAGCTCCTCATGGAACCAGTGCTGGTCTGAAGATGGGTTTTGCAGCTTGTTTGCTATGCAAAAAATTGTCCAAAAATATCCTTTTGGAATTAACCAAACACTCTGTTTGGAACTCTAATGAAGCAATACAAAAATTAAAACAAGATGCTAAGTTATCAGAGCATGCAAGTTTTACCAAAACAAAGAAAAAAATAGTTGGAAACTAGAAAGAGATACATTCCTACACAACATTTCTGTTTTAATGAAACTAGATCTTAGAAAATGTTTAAGAGAATACATTTCAAGCAGCTCTACAGGTATGCAGTTAAAGCAAGCCTCAAATGATACTGAGGCAGGGACTGGCATTCACAGGCAGCAACAGTGTTACTTAATCCCAGGATATCCTCTTCACTTGCCTTGGCACAATTAATTTTTGGAATGCAAAATGAAACAGATCAGGGCATTCAAATAAAAGGTTCCTTTTAGCCCAACCAAACAGTTCCCTGAGTCAGCTGGCCTCAAGGTGACCCAGTTTTAGAGAGGGCAGGGATGATTTAAGGTAGGATTGGTACTTATTAAGTGCAAGGGATCCAAAATCAGAGCAGTGACACTTTCCTGGTTCTTCACATTCCTGAAGAAATCAGGGAACTGAACCAGCTACTGACATGGTTGGGAAGTCTCAGCACAAAGGAGCAATATTCAGTTTGGAAAAAGACACCTCCCTCTCTCCAGATCTGTATGGGTGAGGAGCCTGACTATTTCCTAATGGCTTAGGAATAAATTTCACCTCTTGGAAAAGGGAATTTGCTCCTGTGGCTCAGTCTGGAAAGAGTGCCTGCCTTGGGAATAAGATGTCCTATGAACTGAGTGGTGCCATAGGGCAATATTTTGCCCAAGTAGCACCTGCCCAGCAGCACATTAGAGGATCCAAGGACTGCCTGTGTTCCTGCTAGACAGACACATGGAACCTGGTACATACACACATCACCCATCTGCCAGCCACTAACACAGCCAGCCAGTCTCTCCAGTCAGCTGGGGAAGCCACTGGAAAGGTGTCCAGCTATGCCACAGCACCAAAATAAAGTTCTCCTTATGAACAATCCTCCACAGGAACCAATGCTCACACTGAAAATCCAGTGCTTAGAGGTGAAATGAGAATTAAGCTGGCAGGCCTTATTTTTTGCCTGTTTCTAGAAAACAGCTGGCCAAGAGTATCACAGAATCAAAGAATGGTTTGGGTTGGAAAAGACCTTAAAGATCATCCAGTCCCACCCCTTACCATGTGCAGGGACACCTTCCTCTAAATTCAGCCTGCTCCAAGCCCCATCCAACTTGGCCTGGAACACTTCCAGGGATGGGGCAACCACAGCTTTTCTGGGAAATCTATGGCAGGATCCTCACAGGAATGACCTCTATAGTGTCCCACTGTGACTGGCTGTTAGCTCTGGAGAAGATCAGGAACACAACAGGTGCTGGTGGCTCAGGATTGAATTATTATGTCTCAGCTATGCAGGAAGCTGAGGACAAGAATAACTGATGTTTTTGAGGATAGGACCACGAGGCAGTAACAGAGTTATATAAGTCTAGCACAGGTGTAAGTGGAATTGAGGTGACCACAGCGTTGTGAAAGAGAATCTCCCACAGCCTTTTTCTGCATAAAGCTGCAGAGCGCGCACTCTCATTAACTGGGCTCTTTTCTAGTCTGGACATGCAGAAACAAATTCGGTGAGACAGCATTTCTTACCCAGCCTCCTCTCCTTTTCAGCCATGTCACCAAGGTCTTGCGGACAAACTCTCCCAGGCAGTCAACGATGGTGTGAACCATGGCTGGCTGCGCGTGCCGCACGCAGTCCACTGCCAGCCCAGCTGCCACGGCGTAGAGAGACACCACCTTGCCCCACGTTATGCCTGTGAAAAGAAAAAAGGCCATTCATATTTACACACACACACACTCAGTTCAGTCTTGAATAATCAAAGGAAATGACTCTGCTTCATTACATGTGCCCATGCTGCCTGCGCGCAGCCACGGTTCTGTATGCTCTCCTCATGGGGGAAAAGAACTAGTAGGGGACCAGAATGAGGGAAAACTCTCTACACAGAGAAGCAGAATGAATGAATCTGGCCTTGGTATGGTTTGATTGCCTCCCAGCACTGGCTGAACAGCTTTGGGAGAAAAGCAGCCCAAAGACACCATCGAGATAGGGAAGATGTGCACCACAATGTTTTGTATTGCCACTAGCTCTCAGCCATGCAGATGCTGCATAGGAGGTGATAGAATTCAAATAGTTTGAACAACCTGGGGCTTTTGCCTTCAACATAAAGCTTAAACACCCTTGGACAAAGCATTTGTTTTTTTTCTAATCATTGTTCAAATGTGACACTCAAAGCATACAAGATAAACATCTTCAGTTCTATAATGACACAAAAGCAGCAAAGGGAGGTAAAGTTACAGGGCCAAGATGGTTCACAGAATCATAGTTGGAAGAGAGAAGTCATAGAATCCTGAGCTGGATAGACTCACAAGGATCGTTGAGACCAGCTCCTAGCCCTGCACAGGCCCTTAACAATCCCACCCTGTGCCTGAGAGTGTTGTCCAAATGCTTCTGGAGCTCTGGCAGCCCTGGGGCCATGACATTCCCTGGCATGCCCGTTCAGTGCCCCAGCACCCTCTGGGGAAGAACATTTCCCTAATATCCAATCTAACTGCCACGACAGCCTTGTGCCATTCCCTTGGGTCATGCTGCTGCTCACCAGAGAACAGAGTGCCTACCCCTCCACTTGTACTCATAAGGGCTGGTGTCCTCTTTATGTAAGGACTAGACCTCAGTCTCCACCTGAAAACAAGGTAGCTTCAAGAATTTGGCCACTGCCTACTTAACACTGCCTGTGCTACCCCATTGAAGACAGTGCAGGGGTGGAGAGTCAGTCAGTTATCTAATCTCCCAGAAGACAGCCTTCCTGCCAGGCTGACCTGCCTGCAGCAAGCACTCCACAGAATTTGTCCCAGCAGTAGTCATCTTCCTGTTGGTGTTAGTGACAAGCACAGGAACTCAGGTCTCGGTACCAGCCAGCCTCCCAGGGGTCTTCTGCACCTTAACCAACACCACTGGGCATAAATCCTTCATGCTCAAACACTGCAGTCATAAATCCTTCATGCTCAAACACTGCAGTCAGCTGCCCCTCATCAGGCTTTTCTCAGGACCAGTGACCTGGAAACACAACCCTTTCGCTCCCATGCAGAACTACCTCTGCACAATGGCATATCCCCCCCATTCTTTATTATCTCTAATACCCATATTTATCAAGCATATTGTGAAGTATTTTACAGTGTTGGGTCTCCATGGAATCTGTCCAAAGGCTCTCCCGAACATAGTCGGAAGCCTGGTGAAGTTCTAACATTTAAAAACCACACAGAATTGTTCTCACAGGGTTACTGCAAGAATGAAAACAGGTGAGAGGATGAAAAGATGTGTGCAATACTAGATCTATGGATCCAGAGGGGTTAAACACACCATTAGAAAACTGGATGTGCTCAGCAAGAGAAAATACCATTTAAATGGGGTAAAGTCTCCCTCTTTCCTTCATTGCACTCTCAGATCCCCAGGTAGCCTGTGTCAGCTCTGGGATGGAGCTCCAGCCTCCTCACAGCAGTTCTCATTGCAGCAGAATGCACTATATTTCTTTAGAAAACATGCAGGTTTCAGAGCATTTCCGTAATTCTTACACTTGGTGCTTCAAAAGGGACATTCACACTAACACTTTTAGGAATTGCTTGTTTTTCTTTTCCTTAAATAGAAAAAAAGAACTAAACTTTAGAGGAACTATTCAAAGGTTAGCCACAGGAATACCTTGTTACACTGAAGAAAATCCATTCAGTGTTAAAAAAAAAAGAACATTTTTCATTACTAACGTAAGATAAAATCTGCAGATGGACCTTTTGTGAGGCTCTGCAGCAACAGTAACAGCATTAGCTGAAATCCTCTGTGATTCTCTGTCCTTCCCCAGAACTATCTGTAAGATCAGAGGAAGTTATTAATGTAGCTAAATGACTGTTCTTCTTCTTTAGGTTTTGTTTGCTGAGCAGACCCTGCGATGTCCCTGACACCAGCGCTGTCACTCAGGAAGTTCACTGCCTGTTTGGCATTCACACTATTTATCTGCCTTTCTCACATTATGTGTCACCATGACAGCCAGCAGAGTAAGCCAGGAAGAGGCTGTGATAAACCACAGAAAACTAGACAGAGGGGTTATCCCTGCAAGGAAGAGGCTGTCCAAGTGCAGGTCAATACAGTTCTACCTAATGACAGAGCCTTTAAGGGGTTACACTCCTTGCTGATTATATGTTCAGGACCAGAGCCTCAGCTGGTTTATATTCAGCTTTAGTATAAGTCAGTTTTACAGTTCTCCATCCCTGCAGAAATGTGGTTCCTTGCATCTTGTGTTACATAACAAAAGTTACCCAAAATTCCAGGGAAGAGTTTACTGGCTTATTTCCAAGCTTTTGCTGACAGCACTCTAAATATCTGAAGCAAGTCCATTAGCTCTGAGATATTTACACGGCACTAACAAAGACTGACAGGACCAAAGTCACTCTGGTACAAAAAGACAGCTCCAGTCTTGGCTAACTTTGGTTTGAACCTGAGTTTTGCTTTTCAACAGAAGAAAAGTGCATCCACAACCTGTGAAAGATAGAGGCTCACGAGACCCATGACTCCCCCAGCACACAGGAAAGCAGTTTGCTCTAAGACATGTCGGTCCAGAGAGGATGGAGAAGCAGCCTTTCAGCTCCAGCTTCCCTGCCAAGATTCCATAGTTTTCCATAGTAGTACCTGCTGCAGGACTTGCACGAGGTGAGTTCTTCCCTGGCACATGGAGAGAACCCCTCTCCCTTTCACAGCAGAAAGAGAGCGAGTTCTTGGTAAACTCTTATAATGGTGATGGATGTGGAGGGCTCAGGGGTCACATCCTCTCTCCAGAGCATGCCCCTAAGGTCAAACCAATCCTTCAATCTGTCTTTCCTGTAACAAGGAGAGTCAGTCCATGGGGGCAGGAGAGGAGGAAGTCCCTTCCTGATTTCCACTGATCTGAAGTCCTCTTGCCACTGCTGGAGGGAGAAGATGGAGACAGCAGGCTGGGCTTCTCCCTCACAACAGCAGGGTGCAGTTTATGCTCTTCTTCTCGCTAGATATTGCAGGAAGCAAGGGAAGAGCAGGCACCTCCAACTCCTGAGCCATGCTTGTGGCTGGGCCCCCTGCCCAGGAGGGCTCCAGCAACCATCCAGCCACAGGCAGGAGAGGACAGGGGAACATACCCCAGCAGCCCTCCTCTGTACTTTCCCAGGACACCAGCTCCATTATCTTTTCCCTCTCAAGGACTCCCTTGATAGGGGAGCACAATTACTGAGAGGGCAGTACCTCTGTCCCCCAGGCTATCCAGGCCAGCTTCAAAGTGACACTAGTGTGATACAACTCAGCATGAGCTGGAATTGAATCTGGCCAGTGAACATGAGAAGCAAAAACACATTGCCTTGCTCCAAATTCCTCAAAAGGCCTGGCTGTCATCCACACTGGGTAAAACAGGCACTCATCACCAAGCAAGACAATCCATTCACAGCTTCCCACTGCGTGGATTAACATGCACAGGAGCTAACAACAACAGGGAAGGGAAAGCTGGTCCAAAAAGGAATGGTCAAAAGAGAGAAACCTCTGCTCACAGACATGGAACAAAAGGATATGGAAAAAGTGAAGGGCTGCTTAGAAAACATTATAAAATATAAGAAATACAAGTTACACTCTCTAGGCCAGCCATGGAGCTAAAGGTATGTAAACACTGCTGAGCTCAGGGTAAAATGAATTATCAGGAGAGGAATGCTCTTGAAAGTGTTCCTGCTCATATGAGCTTGTCTGCCCCAGGGGAGTGATGAAGAAGCCATGAGACATGACTGTGCAGTCTCAGGGTTATTCAAATAAACCTACCTGAGGTTATTCAAATAAACTTCCTTCTGCTCCACTCAGCATCAAAGTCCCACTCACAAATCAGACCCTAAAGAAACACAATCCACTGCTACACTTCAACAGCTGGGAGAACGCAGCCAGACACAACAGGCTTTGGTAGAGAGAAAAGCTGAGAGCGGTGTGCACAAGGCAGGAAGCTCAAGTCATAAAGCCTAAGTTATGAGAGAGCAGTAGGATGCATTTCTAACAGCATTTCAGAGAAACCCAGAATGGTCTGGGTTGGAAGGGAAGTGAAAGTTCATCTTATTCCAATCCCCTGTAACGGGCAGTGTTACACCCCAGTCACTTAATTCCAGGGTTAAAACCAAGGCTCTTTTGCTCTGGATAGATGCAAAGGAGAAAATCCCAGCCAGATATTCTCAAGAGGTAAAAAACACATGAAAGTTTGCTGGCAAACTACAGAAAATTAAGGAACATTAGCAAAAGAATAAATGCAACATAACATCACTTACCATTGCATAGACTTACCACACTGAACATAGAAAACCTTTAAACCCATTCAATGTCACGTTCCATGAGAAAAGAGAAGAAGAAAGGGAGAAAACCAGAAAAACAGGAAAGATATAGAAAAACAGACATATAGCTACCAACTTCTGGGTTCCAGTGATGTAAAACTCCAAAAAATGAAGGTAAGGTTAAAGGACAATGTACTTGCCTTGTGTTCAAGCTTCTGAAAACTTTGGCCCATCCTGGGCCTTCCTCCCAGGTGGGATTTTCAGACACTCAGGTACTGGGTCAAACAATCCTAGGGGCCCTGACCCTTCAGTGTGCCATGGCTGGCAGACACTGCAGGGTTGGGGGGTACAGGGGCCAGGGTACCATCTCACCAGAGCAAGGTCTGACCCACCCCCCTACCAGATATTCCAAACATCTTAAGATGTCTCAAAACAGATTACTTTTTCCTGTCTCTAACAGGCAGGGACACCTTCCACTAGCCCAGGTTGCTCCAAGCCCCATCCAGCTTGGGAACACTTCCAGGGATCCGGGGGCAGCCTGTGCCAGGGCCTCACCTTCCTGGGAAAAAGTTTCTTCCTAATATCTAATCTATACCTATTCCCTGTTAGCATGAAGCCATTCCCCCTCATCCTGTCACTCCAGGCCCTTGTAAATAGTCTCTCTCCAGCTTCCTTGTTGGCTCCTTCAGGGACTTGAAGGCCACAGTTAGGTCACCAGGAGCTTCTCTTCTCCAGGCTGACCAATCCCAACTCTCACAGCCTTTCCTTTCAGCAAAGCTGCTCCATCACTTCTCTGATCATCTTGGTGCCTCCTCTGGACTCACTCCAGTACCTTCATGTCCTTCCTGTGCTGAGACCCTCAGGCTGGAGACAGGTCTGAGTGGGGCAGAGGGGCAGAATCTCTCCCTCCCCTGCTGCCCATGCTGGGGGATCAGCCCAGTACATGGGTGGTTTCTGGGTCCCAGTTCCCAGGGCTGGGGCATGTCCCTCTCTCACCACAGCATCCCCAGGTCCTTCTCCCATGGTTGCTCTTGATGTGTTCATCCCCAGCCTGGACTGACCCTGGAGGTTGCCCTGATGGAGATGCAGCATTAGTACTTGGCCTTGCATAACCTCATGAGATTCTCATGGGTCACTTCTCAAGCCTGTCCAGGACCCTCTGGATGTCACCCCATCCTTCAAGTGTGTCAACAGCACCAATCAGGTTGGTGTCATCTACCTCCATTTGCTCCTGCAGGGAAAGTGCTTTCTCCTCAGAAAGCATTAACCCTACACTCCTGTTACACAGGGCTCACTTCAGCCCAGGCACTCTTGATTAAAAGCCAAACCCAGTAAGAACCAGGCTGGAAGCTTTTAAAAACCCTCATGCCTAACAGCTTTTACCAATAGGACAGAACGGCTTCCTTTAGGAAAGGAAAATGCCTCTCCCTTTTCTACTTCTGTTTTTCCACCAACTGACCTCTTCCTTCTGGCATTTGTTTTAAAATCTAAGGTAAATATCAGCTCAGCCAGGCCCCAAACCAAAGCTTGCTCAAGTCAGGGGAAAGTCTTCTGCTACCCACAGAGCAGCTTTGGACCACACATGAGAAGTAGTGGTAACATCACAGAGATGATGCTGTTGCAGATCCTTTACCATCAAAAGCAGATCAGGGCTCTGCAGTGCTTGTCTCCACACAGATGGGCTCTCCTCACTCTGGATAACTAATGAGTTGTTTGGAAACAGGGGAACAAAATACAGCTTGAGAATAAAGTCTCTTCTCCAAGATGACAAGCCATGGGACAAGAGGAAATGGCCCCAAATCGCATCAGGGGATGTTTAGATTGGGTATTAGTAAAAATTTCTTCACTGAAAGAAGAGACATTGAAACAGGCTCCTCAGGGCAGTTTTGGGCTTAATCAGGACTTGTAGACAGAGTGGACAGGAAGCGAGCACAGACAGAGCAACAGTGTGAAGACTCAAAACCAGACCAGAACGTGGAAGACAGACATGTAAAAGATTAAGGAGAAAACCTCTCCAGTTTCAAAGTGTCAAAATCCCCTGCTTCCTTGCTGGAAAGGCATTGTAAGTGACTAGTGGGGCTCCCCAAGCTGTCTACACACTGTAGTAGCTGTTTTCTTAATAAATTTGGTAATTGGCATGAAAACTCAGATTGAACTTGAGTGTCTGGTTTCCTTTGCTCAATAAGAGCCTCTTTCCTCTGAACTATGAAAAAAAAAAAAAAAAAGGAATGAATGTCTGGCTGCCATAGCCAACTCCAATTTGCTGGATTTATTGTTAAATGCTGAGTTTTGAGACTGCAGTGAGATCCAGGAATGTTAAAAACCAGCAAACTCCTATCCCTCTGCCACTCAGCAACCTTCTACCTAGGAGAAATTACAATAACAAGTTGATAAAAGCAATTAAATACACAACTCCCAGGACAGATGAGAAAGAATTAAGAACAGAGAATGGAGAGCTCTGGGAAGGTTTGAATCAGCCTCTGTGCAACCAGCACACTACCAGCCATTTCTGCAGCAGGGTGGCTCTGGAGGAGTGGCAGCACTGTCAACAGAGTCCAAAGTCTCCAGCATTGTCAGCCTCAGAGGGCTGAGTCCAGATTTTATTCCTAAAACCCTGAAAACCCAGGTTTAGAACTATGGCATATGATTTCTACTTTAATTTTAACTACACACACAATTGGCTCCTGAGCTGAGAAGTTGAAGAACAACAAAAAATGCAGCTCTCCATGAATTTGTCAATATACACTGAGAGCAGAAATCCCAGGAGGGAGCAGGCTTTCTCCCCAGCATCATGGTTATGCAGCATCACAGCACACACAGTCTGCTCCACCTGCAGCATTCCTGGCTTAGCTCTGTGTGTCACTTCAGCTCTGGAGGTGGGCCAATCCCAATGCAGTCACCTGTAGTCATCTAAGATCCCCTACTCACATGCAATGCGAATTGCACCTGAGCCTCCCAACCTGACCGACTTTTTTCTGTCACCAGTACAGCTCAGCACTAAGTGACAAGACAGGGCACCTTCCCTTTCTACACAGCCACACTGAGACATTCCTGCCATACTTTCCCAGCTCTTGCTTTCTGAGCTCACAGGCCCTCTGAAGCCAGCCCAGTGCAAAGGCAAGCTGTGACCCAGCATGCTCTGAAAGGCTGTTGAGGGCTGCTGTACCAGCCACACAGCCCAGTTCCATCCATTTCCAATGACACAGCATCAATTTCCCTAGCCCAGGGAATAAAATCTGCCCTGCTCGAACTGCCAGAAGCCCTGCTTGGGCAGTCCCTCTCAGAGATCTATTTTGCCATCTGTTATGATTCTAGGGAGGATCTGTGCTCTCCACCACAGCTCTTCAGACCTTCTGCATGTCAGGGCTTCTCCAGAGTGTCAGTGGTTCCAGATACAGAAGCACAGTTGATTGTGAGGATGAAAAGGTTTTGAATGAGGTAGCCTATTTGAAAGTACAACTGAAACCTGGACTTCCATCCTGTAGCAACTATTGCCAAAGTGACAAGAGTCCCTGTATCCTGTGACACTTCTCATCCTATTGTCACTATTTCCAGTGGTTTCATGTTGCTATGCTGCCATCAAGTTGCTTTCTTTGTTGTTTTTTTTTTTCTTTTTTTGGTTTTGTTTCCAATCTTTAACATCTACTGTCCCTTCCACAACACAACAAGACATTGCAGAAAACCTATAACCGTGTCAGAACCTGCAATCCCTCCAGAAGGTTTCTCTTCCCTCAATTCCCACAGGCTGCTTTTCCAGTTGTGGGCAGGGATTGTTTCCAGGAAAAGCTGAACGCAGCACAGGATATATTTTTGCTTTTGACCATTATTTCTGGAACCAGTCTAACAGCAGCAGCAGAACACTCACATCTAAGCAGGGAGAAATCTCAAAGCACCTGCTCATTTGGAACAGCCTTAAGGACAAAGACTCCCACATCATGAGAAAGGAGAAAGCAGCAGGTCCCATTGCAATTCTGGGTGTTGCTGTGGGAAAGGAAGCCAGGAGGAGAGGAGCTCTCTTGTGATGAGTTGATTCTGGCTCTCAGCATCTGCAGCATGAGCTGGAACAAGGGAGGCTCCCAAGCAATGAATCTTCTGCAGCTGCCAACGGTGAGCAAAGAAGCTTGGAATGAGTGACCTCCCTATACAATGAGGTAACAACCACCTTGTAATGAGGAAGGGCAGGAGGTGGCTTCTAGAATGAGACAGAACCTACTGAGAGGATATTACAACCCAGGACATTTTCCTGCCAGAAGCCAGCAGAGAGGAGTTCTCATTAAATCATTAAAGCAGGGCACATTGCCAAACTGCCCACAGCCCTTTCAGAAAGCAAGGCCCCACCTTGCAGGCTATCCCAGAAAGATGCCTTCTCCAAGAAGGTGGCTCCATCCTTTCCACCCAGCCCTGTTTGTGAGCACTGTACCTGCAGTGAAGATCTGTGCAGCCACTGCCAGGAAGGCGTCTGACACCACAGTCTCTGAGTGCAGCGAGATGTTCAGCTGGCGGGCGATATTCCGGTAGACATTGGGGCGAATGTACTCCAGCTCATCCCCTGCAAATAAACAGCCAAGAGTCAGCATGCACAGCTCCAAGCCCTGCTCTCATCATGGAGGAATTACAGCTGGGGTTACTCCAGGGATGAACCCCAGCTCCACCTGAGTTTAGGCAGGCAGCAGAGTGCTTAGGGCTGCTTAGATGCAGTTCCCTACCACCTGTACCCTGGGACTCCCAAAGGGAGCAGAGGCAGGCAGTGGTCCTGTACCAGTGGTTTGGCTGCAGTAATCCCTGACATAAATGCTGTTCCCAGGCTTGCTGCCTGCCTTCCCTCCAACACAGGAGACAGGCCTCAGATAAGCAAAGCCTTGTCATTTTGTTTCACAAGTGAGAAGGAGGCATGTACATCCATGTAAGCTTTTGAGAGATACGCCCTTCCTCAGCACCCCATCAGGCTTGTACAAAAATGCCTAAAGTGCAAGAGAGCAACTCAAGAATGCTGAAGGCTGACGAAAGCCAAGGATCCACCCAGAGCTGCACAACATTAATTAAACAAAGAGACTCTCAGCTATTTTATGCTCAGACAGGCACTTGAGAGTCAATCTGGAGTTCTTTCTCTCCTCCAAATGGTTAAAGAGATGTTCATTTGCACGGCTGACTGCTCAGAAGCAAGGTATCTGACACACACAGACATGTGCTTTCACCTCCAGAGTGCTTTCTGCCCAGCTGGGAAATAGCAGGAGGTGTTAGAAGACCAAGAAGACCAAGACAAAAATACCAAGGACAAGCAGAGAACCTCCTCCTAAATGACTGGGCTATGGAGCTTGGGAAACAACAGCAAAGCTTTTCCTTTGTAGCAAAACAAACCATTTTTTGAGTAGTAGAATTAACAAAGCCATATTAATAAAGCTTCCAAGGGATTTCTCTCTGTAGATGTTCATAGATATTAAATGAAGGTTGCACAGCTGCTGTAGGAACATGACACAATGCAAACACTGCATGGCACCAAGGCCCTTTGTGCATGGCTTAGATTTAGGACACACTGTGCTCTTCTCCTGCACAAGGGTGTTCTGGAAAGAGTTATTCCAAGAGCTTTATATCCCACTGCAAGACCCAGGTGACTTGGCCCAGCCAGAGGGCAACTGATCTTCCTCAAAATTTCATTTTTATGAGAGGTAAAAAGGAAGATGTCACTGCAATCAGGATCTTGTTATAGAGCCATTAGATACTGATCCTTAATTCATTTATCTGGCACTCAGCACAGGCAAAACCCAGCTCTACAGAATTCCACAGCTGAGCTCTCCCAGCCCTTTCTGAGTGTGGGATTGTCCCTGTTTGACAGCAAGAGGAAATCTGCCAACACATGGTCAGCCCTGATAAGAGGAAACCTTCCTTGGACTACTCAACAGCCGTTCTCTCCTCACAGGCAGCACACAGACTTCCTGGTAAATGTAAGGAAATGGGGATAGCCCTGGTTAGCTGAGAGGGAGGCACAGGAGGCTGGGATCAGCACTTGGTAGCCTGCCACTGCTACAGCTTCTAACAAGCAGTGCCTGGAGGCCCCAGATGAGATCAGAGTTTGGTTGGAGGCGCATATGCCCTGTTCTGCAGCAAGACACAGGGCAGGCAGGAACATCCAGGGAAGGAAAACACAGGAAAGCATTCCCATGCTTGGAGAGCCTCCCAGCCCAGCAACCCCATTGGTGCTGGTCTCCAGTGTCCTTGTTCTGATGCCCAACTTTGCAACATTTAGAGGAATTTGCGGGCTTCTCCTCCTTCCTCCAGTGATTATGTAGGAATTAACAGGGCAGCAGTGACAGTTTCCATGTGCAGGAGCTCATTGCAGCGGTCAGAGGGCACCTCCCTGGGCCTTGGCCAGAGGAAATACAAGTTCAGATAAACCAGGCCTGTGAAGACACAGCAGGTTGGTCTGGGGAGCCTCACTGGGCTATACCATTAGGTTTTACCATGTCTGACTCATTAATTGCCCTAATTAGCTGCTAAGCCTTACTGAGCTGATGGAGTCTCCCTCCCTCATGATCTCCAACAGCATTGCCTGTGCCCAGGACTTCTGCTGGCCCACCAGGCAGTTCATCAGAATCTCTGTGTGCAAGTGGGCTAAGAAATACTCCAACTTCCCATCTCCACAGGCTTCTCAGCATTAATGAAGGAAAAAACTGGTCTTGCTTGTTGCACTGCTTAGGAAGTGGCTAAGGATTACCATTCCTGGCAGGTGGCTGGATGGCAGCTGGCCTTGTGCTAGTTAGAGCAGCAAAGAGGAAAAGAAAGGGATGGGCCATGTGATAAATGGGGTTTCTAAAGAAATAGGACAGAAACTGTTCTTCGTCTTAATGAGGAGGACTGCTCACCTTTCTGGTTGCATGGGTACCACATGGTGCTCTCCAGATTTGCTCAGAGAAGGCACCAAGTTCCTGGGACTTTCAGCCAAATCTTTCCATCTGGACAATTCAGGAGACGCCTTCAGATCCAGTGCGCCACCTGCTTGCCCTTTAACATGTTCCTGGCCACCCACAGAAAATTGGGTTGAAAAGACAAAAATCTCAACCCCCAGCGCAGGCGGAGAAGAAAGGAAGTACAAATAGACAGTGAGATTGACAGAAGAACAAAAAAAAAAATCCCCCAAAGACCAAACAACCACTGGAAACAAAAGCAGAAGTAAAATCAGCATAGAAAAGTGATAAAGAATTATTATTTTTTTAAAAATCAGTTAAAAGAAACACAGCTATGCCTTAAAAAGAAACTTGGGATAATATCAAACTGGTATACAGGGGTGAAAGTGGGGACACCAGCCCTGGTCCTGACTTTGTTAGGCCCAGCTAATGCTTACTTCACCAGACCTGTTTGAACTCTGATGTAATTAAATCAGATGCAAATGCTGGTGGTAGTTTCCAACCAGATGTAAACGAATATACCACCCTGCAGGCAAAGAGGGATGTTGGAAGCAACTTCCAAGAATAAAGTTGTTGGGTTCCCAAATGACAAACAGCTAGACTTGAGCACACAGGATGCTACACAACCCAAACCAAAACATTTAGAGGGTGCTCCTGGTACAAGCTCTAAAGAATCTTCATGTCACAGCCTCCAGGCAGGACCTTCAAACTGCTCTCCCTGAAGCCCCCATAGTTGCTGTGCTGTGGGTGGCACCAACTGGCAGTGTATGCCACACACAACATCAACCAACTCCTTCTTGCTCCAGCAAAAAGCAAGGAAACTCAGGTCTTGCTGAATGACTAAGGTAGACAAAGGAAAATTAAACATACTGTCATTAAAAAGCAGTTTTTATAAAATCTCCAGCAACACATTTTCTAAGCAGCTACTCCAAGTTAAAGCTGGGTGAGTTACTGCTGAAGCCCAAGTCCAGTGGTAGCAGTGCCCTAGAAGATGCCAGATGCATTGTGGCAATCAAGTCACTCACTCAGGAGAAAACACTGCAAGACTGGTTAAAATGCCCAGCTGAGAAAGACTGCTCTAAGAACTGTGAGAATTGTTACACAGCTGGAGACCTGTGCACACAGGATCAGTTACTGCAGGGCTTTCTTAGAGTGCTTTGTGATTTTGAGCTGCTGCAAGTCCTCAATAAAAAGCAACTTTACAGAAACCCTGTGCTGAGCAGTACTCCAAGAGACTGAGGAAACTCAAGCAAAGGAGGAGTTTAGGGAAGATCACGAAAACCAAAACTAAATGCCAAAAGCAAAGAAAAACCACTGTATCATCACATGAAAAGCCTCTTCCAGAAGCCTTAGTGTGGTCTGAACCGCTCCACGCAATGTGAGCACCCCCCATCCCAGCAGGACTCACCAAGTCGTAGCAGTATGGTGGACACCTCGGCCAGCTTACCCCCAGGCACTGGGGCATTGTACTCGGGTTTGCTCCAGCTGACACCCGCCTGAATCAGCCTCGAGTTTATGTAGTCTCTGCAGAGAGCCTTGGCTTGGGACACAAGCTCTTTGTCAGTGGGAGACCTGTCAAAAACCTCCATCACCTCTGCAGCAAAGACTGAGGAACGACGCAGCACCTCCATCTTCAGCTGCTGAACCCACAGCTCTGCATGTGCTGACTGCAGGGCTGAGCCAAAGTCTTCGATGAGAATCTGCAGGAGTTGCCTAGTAATCCTCTGCCCTCGGGGTCTGTCACAGCTCCCAGCAGCTCTTCTCCACAGCCCAGTTTTTCGTTTTAGCTGGTAAATAAAAGCATCTATAAGTCCCCTAGCATTGCAAAGACATAAATCAGAAGCTCAAAAATACAGTTATGCTGAAGTCAGTCGTATCACATTTGCAAAATATTTGTCTCGATCCATCTTACAGACAGGGGGCAAAGTCTCACATCTTTCAGCCACTGACTATCCCTGGCAGCATGGTCCACAGAAGGGCTGCTGTTTGGAACTCTCAAGGTGTTCCCTCTTTTCCCATTCAGATATGGCAGCTCTAAAATTACCCATCAGAGACACTAGACAGCCAGAGCATGGAAACACTTCATAGAATGTGCAGACGATCTCAGCTTGTTTCAATTAAACTGGAAAAAAAAAAAAGAAGAAAGAACCCCAAATACAAGTATACAAGTTACAGTAACCTCAACCAGATGTCAACAGACATTCCAGCTCAGCTTCATCTTTCTGAAGAAATGACACTATGATAAGAACAAGGGTATGGGAGCATTTGAAATATCTTGATGGTGACGGTTTTCTGAGACTTATTCTCAGGTTTTGGTTGTGCCACGCTTTTTCCCCAAAGCAATGTGCATATTACCACTTGAAAACATCTAGCAATAGCAGAGAAAGCAAAATAGAAAAGTAGATTTTTGGAAAAGTTAGAGTTGTGAATGCCTAAAGGGAAATGTCAGAATTTCTTCAGAGGCACCTGAATTCATCTGCTGATTTGAGTTCTTAACCTAGTGCTGGCTTTGAAGTCAGACCAGTCTATTCAGATGTTAATAAATGCATTTTTCAGCCTGCAGTTTCAGACACCTTACACCGACGATTTTCAAACAAAATACAGCCAGTTATTTCAGTTTGCCCAAGGAAAAATATATTTACCTCTCATGTTGCACTTTTTCCCCCTCAGTGATTTCTTTTTGGGTTTGGTTTCATGTTTCTTTAGAAGATCTGCATCACTGGACACATGGTTTAGGATTCATAGGTAACAGTCACACTTCTCTGGAGAGCACCAGCCTCCTCTGCTGTGCTTCCTTCCCCGTCTCTGTCAGCCTCACACGCCGGCTGCGCTCCACCGGGATCCTTGGGGTTTGCTCTCCTGCTTTTAAGGGACCCAGGCGCAGAGGAAAGCTTCTGGCTTTAGCCTTGTAAGGAAGATGAAATAACCGGGAGGTGGGGTTGCTATACCCAAAGAGAGACGCTTTCTCCTCCCCTTTCTTCTCTCTTAAGGAGGCTCTCTGCTGTTCTTCGCTGGATTTCGCTCAAGGACTCCATGGTGAGGGCGGGAGCATCATTTCGGGACCAGGGTACCACACGTGCAGTGATGAATGCTCTGCTGAAACAGGAACAATTCCTGCTGGATTTCCAGAGCGGCTTTTGCAGAGTTGATGTTGGCTTTTCATTTTCATACTGTAGCCAAGTAGGGGAATTATACACTGTCATATTCAGCCATGGGTTAATCCTACCAATTCAATCACCTCCATCATGTCCCTGCCCATGCAGGGGGTTGGAAATAGATGATCTGTAAGGTCCCTTTCAACCCAAACCAATCTGTAATTCTGTGATGATTTTATGACTAACATGGAGAGCCACAGCTCAGGGCTAAGGCAGTGCTTGCAACTCTCCCCGAACTACGAGTAATCTGGTTAAAAAAAAAATGAAGTGGCTTTGTTGATAGGAAATAGTTTATCCAGAGTGAAGTGTATTGCAGGAACTTGCCCACTTTATCTCAATGTATTATGAAAAACATTTCAATGAGTTCAAATATATTTATAAATTAATTTCAACATCAACTTCTTGTTGCAACATTATCATACTGATGCCACAATGTTCAGCTTTCTTCCATGTGCATTATTATACCATTTCACCTCAATAAACCACATACAAATGTTAGCTTTCTGTGTTAAGATTTGAAACAAAAGAAGTTTTAATAATAGAAGTTTCCTGCAGCCAAGAAATTCTATCAGACCAAACAAAAATTCTCCCCAATAGTAGTTTGTATATTAGCAGCTGGGTATTTGGTACGTTTGAGACACAATCTTTCTGAAAGGAGGTCAGTTGTCATCTTGTTGCCTTCAAGAAAAGACAAACAAGTACACCTCTCCAAGGCATTGAGCACATAAATCCCTCCAGTACAACATGTACCAATGCTGGTCTCCAAATCGAGGGATAAAAAGGAATAAATGAACAGCATGAAAAAAACTCTTATTATGTGACAGATTGAACATCCTGGCCAGCATCCAGCACACAGCTCAAGCACAGATTAACACAAAGCATGTTGGCTGCCATTAACTGGATTGCTGGAGCCTGCTTTGATGTCTTGGAAAAGGGCTGAAGTACCTCATATCCTTCAGCAACAGATCTTTTTTTTTTCTGAGCTGGCTTTTTCAGGGAAAGGACTAGGGTTAAGGAGAGATAAATGCATGCAGTGATATCAGCTGGGGACCTCAGCTCAGTGTAATCAGGGTAAGATGGCAATAGTGACTGTGCATCCCCAGCACCAGATGTGTTTGCTCCAGAATTCTGTCAGAAATTTCTTTTTATCCACTAGCCTTACTAAAATTTAAATATAGACAAAGGTCTGTCCCACAGAAGCTGTAATCAAGACTCCAGAGATTCTGTGCTACTGCCTACCCTTAATCCACCTATTCCCTGCAGAGTGCACCTGATAGTGTCTTGGAAAATCATATTTTTACCTTTGCCACCTTGATGGCTGAAAAAGCATCAAAAATTATGCCTTAGCTTCCTACAGCAGCTGACAGCTTGACACAGAGGCCCTATCTAAACTATTCCTATTCAGTAGGGCTATGAAATGAAGAGGAATGCTTAAAGATCGGTATTGCTTAAATAATGATATTTTTTCCCAGAAATCTGGCAAATATGCAAGTGCCACAGTACTTCCCAGCTCCCCATGAGTGCCAATCTCATCCCACATGTGTTCCCTGCCCAACTGTCACAGCATGCAGCACCCCCTCAACTTCCACCCTGCAGCAAAGACACAAAAACTAGAAGCATGAGGGGGTTGTGCATAAAAAACTAATCTTTGTATTACAAAACCCCCACACAATAGTGCGTGGTATTCTACTTATATTATTTACATATTAGTACTAAAAATGCAGTTTCACACTGATTGATGCCTCTAGAAGTAAAAGCAGATGAAACCACAGCTTACAGTGCTCAGGTGACCAGAAAAGAAGATGGTGTTACAATCCAAGATGCTGTCAGTGTAATCAGAGCCCTTTTTTCCACAGAATGTTTAAGCTTAGGGACTTGATCTGTAATGGGAAAACCCCTGTGGCAATGACAGTGCAAAATCAGTTTTTATCACCCCAAAACAGTTTCAAGTTCCTGGCATGACAGTGTTCTGGCTGGAACAGGCTCCATACCACAGCTCCTGTCTCGGGTGGGGTGACCAAAACAGCTTGGAGAACTCTTCTAGCAAAACCAGGAGATCACAAAGATATATTTTATATGCATGCCAAGTAGGAACAAACCTTGGAGAAGCCACATCAGCAAGAACAAGAGATAGTTTAATTGTGAACAGGTTCTGTTCAATATTAAACAGTTTGACTGCTAAAGGAAGTCTCTGGGAAGGCCTTTCAGCAGCTATAGTTGAAGCAAAATAGCCAGTGAATTGTGAGCACACTGCAGAGGGTCTGCATGACACAGATGCCTGCAAGAGCATGAGAACAGACCCAAAGGCCAAGGAGGTCATTCAACATTATGATCCCACAGACTGGTTCTGACAGGAGGTATGCTTGTGTCTCACCTTGCAGAGCCTATCCCAGCCACTTCACACAGCTTACAATTCCAGCAGAAACTATACACAGAGATCCCACGTTATAAGAACAAGAACTTTGAGAAGCAGACAGCTGCCAAAGACATCCAGTTAATCTTCAGAGAGTCTGGGAACCAACCCTGCCAGCCTCCTCTAAGAAGTGTCCCTTCAGAGAAAAGATGCTCTGGCAAAACTCTGTAGCCAGACCAACTCCTTCTACCAAACCAAGCCTGAACCACCTTCTGCATTGTATCTCTCACTTTTAATGTACAATCTTATTTGATTTTTGCAGCAATACTTCAAGTCTGTGTTTGTGAAGTTATCACTTACCTCTGCAAACATACAATGCTGGGCTTTGTGCTGCAAAGCTGTATAGGAGGGCAGGAAGGTTGGACAAAACATTTCTTTTTACATAGAAATATTTTGCCAGCTGCAATAGGAAAACAATACATGGAAGCAGCTCAATTGGGCCCAAGTAAAACACAGAGGCTTTGTGAACCTTTTTCTTGTTTCTGAAGGCCTTGATTCAAAGCCTTCTCAAAGCCATGCAGTAAATTCAATGCTTTATGGGATCACCTTGGAGTATCACATATCAGACCAAAGAGGCTGTGTCACAGTTAACTTATTTTCCACAGCCTTTAGACAATTCTCCTTCACAAGGATAGAGGTCTAGTGACTTAAATGAATCAAGTTTAACAACCAATCCATTACTTTGGTTTCTGATGTAGACTAGCACTGATACCCAATGGTTTCAGCTCTTAACCGACTGCCATGCCCACTGTCACTGTAGACACAACTTTTCTGTTATCCATACATTTTTAGAGATATGGTGCAATCAAGAACTGGTGTACAAACTGGGTTAAGGGGAAACTGTAGCAGAAATTTAATGCTAGCTTCAGAGTTGAATCATAGAATACCTATATTCCTGAATCTTATTCTGCTAATGCTGTTTGAGAAGAGTTTAACCAACTGCTGCTGCTCAGATAGAAGTCAATCAGCTGCTCACTGAAAGACAGCAGCTTCTACCTACATCTAGGACTTTGATGAGGCTACATCATCTGCTTCAGAACCTACTTCAGTAAATATAACTGCTTTGTTTGTCTCCTATCTCCTAATTTGCTTCCAAGTGACACATTTTACTGAGTGGATCAATTATCTTATAGCCAAGAAGGCAGCAGACACAAAGAAATAAAAAGTTTTAGGTTATTCAAGAGCTATAGCTTTGTTTTGAAACCCAAATATTTACCACCAAAAGGGAGAAGGCAGAAAAAAACCTAATAAGGTCACTGTCCCCAAGAGATCAGAGTTCTCTCCCTTTCAAGCTCTGATCAACAAAGGCAGAGGGTAAACTTTTGTCTCATACAAGCAATTGACCACCAAGGTTTGGGAATCAGTTCACACTCACACATGGGATACATACACATGGACAGGTAAAGACAGGCAGGTGCTTCTGCCTGCAGTGAGCCTGAAGTGGGTACAGGCACTTCTGCATTGGTTCAACTGAATTTATGAGCCCTGACACATTTATCTGGACCTGCAAGACGTGTGTTGGCACACAGACATGTCCTACATAGGCAAAGGGATTGCTGGATCAGATAACACTGGGCAGGACTCTACCCTGTACACATCTTCATGCCCTAAACATCCTCCAAGGGATTTAGACTCAAGTTTTGCATATTCAGAATGTAGCCCTACTTGTAATTAAGCCTTTGGTGACTTTTGGAAAGTCTCCTCAGGCTCTTCAGTCTTAGCCTCTTTTGCTGGGCAGGGCAGCAGCTATGGCCTTAAAAACCCTGTCTTTGCAAGGTCTGAGACAAGGAAGTAAGACTGATGTCTCAAGTCTGCACAGATCAAATTCAGAATGCATGGTTGCTTCATACACAGCATTATACCTTGCATCACATCCATTAGGATGCAGTTCCACTCTGAGTGAAGCAAAACATTTTTAAACACTTGATGTACCTCTAGACTTTGTGGAACTCCACATTGGCAAAAGTTTTCTTCAAGGCTGCACTGGTTAACAAGAGTGACCCCTCTTACTCTGTGGAGCAGTATAGGGCTGTTTTCCACAGCAGCAGGGTCAGCTACAGCAACCTTCATGTCCAGCTGCTCATACCAGTTCCTAAATCATCCTTCCAAATTGCACTGCGATAATTCAGGGATTGCTGGCACTGTGGACTGGTTCAGGGAGCTGGTTGGTTATTTTTCATCTGGATGTGATAAACCTTGCATTCAGAGCACATCTGCAGAAATGCATAAGTACAAGCAAGGTAGTTACAAGCAAAAGGAAACCAATTCAACTTTTCCATCAAGAAAAATGCCCAGAAAGTAATCACACTGGTGTTGATTGTCCACATAAAAAAGCAGCTGTGGTGGTCTGGAGCTTCCTAGTCCACTGCAGAAGACAGAGAAATGTCAGAGAAAGATCACAGATCCTCCTGTGAGCTCATCATGTCTGGGTTTTCCTGCATTTATGACAGCTTTTGTGGCTTCTGATGGAAGAGACCTTAACCAGAAGGAGAGAGAAGGAAAAAGAAAAAAATAAAAAGAGATGGCAACATTTTGTTACCTGACATTAAGGTATCCAAATCTGGCACTTAAAATAGCTGAGACAAAAGCAATTCCCTCCTTCAGGCTGAAACATGAGCTTGATCAAGTAGGTGTACAAAGCAGGGTTAACTTGCATTTATTGACCACAAATTCATTGTCTCCCTTACTTCACTGCACTTTGGGCTGGAGTGTTTCCATGACTCTGGAAGGCAGTTGGGTGCAGCAGCTGCTCTAAGTGTTTGGGATCAGGTGATCCACATGTCCACCCATGCTCAGGGGAGAAGGAAAACCTCACCACTGTCAGGCTCCCTAGTGCATTCTGGTTGGAAAAGAACTGCTACAGTTCAGCAAGAGCCAGGAAGTTCTTGGTGCTATGCTTCTTTCCCAGCCTGCACATTTCCAGTGTGTCACTTCGCACTGGCATGACAACAGCAAACATCTGGCCAGATGTTAAAAAAGTATTGCCAAAGGTGCTCAGGGTGGACCCACTTTAGTCAAAGTGATTCAAATCAATCTTAATCGTATTTAGGAATCAGCAAGCAGGAAATGTTGGTTTGAAGCCACTAATTTTATCTGTTTCTAAGAGAAGGCAAGTCAGACTCACCTGTATACTGGTATCTGAACACAGCTCATTGCTATGGTTCCTCTCTCAGCAAAAAAAGGAGAAAAGTGATGTGTATTTAAGCAATTTTACAGCTGATATTGATCAGAAATCTGAATGTGTCCAGGGTGTTTTCTACTTATGCTATTTTAACTTCCTGTTGCTAGTGTATGCACCCTTGAACAATAAAAAAAAAGCAATTTAAAATGCAAGGAAAATAGAAATAAAATTATATCTTTAAGTGCTAAATTAAACTACCAAACATGAATTCAAAAAAGGTTTCTGCATTTTGGAATGCAGAAAAGCACTCAAGACCAAAAACAACTGTAAGACAACTGTTCTTATACAGGTACTGAACTGAGTCAACTGTTGAAATGAATAAGCAGTTGGAGACCAAAAGCCTGTTCTGAGGACAAATTCAAGACTTCTGAGATGTTGCAAGCTCAGAGAAGCCTTTCTTACTGAGCTAATCCAGTTTGTCCTTTCACTATGAGCCAGAGAGGTAGAGGATAAAAAAATCTGCTACATATTAGGCAAGATTACTTTTTACAAAAAGTCTGAACCACCTCACCATAAGCAATGCTGGTTGCTTATATTTTAAAAATCCCTCAAATTTTATGCCATGCTTTCCATCACTTCAAAATTTCAGCAAATCCTCATAGTTCTGATATTTTTGTTGAACAGCAAAGCAAGGGCTTAAATTTGACTTGATGATTCTAAGTGTCTTTCCCGACCTAAATGATTCTATGAAGTATTTACTTACCTACATGAATAAACTGTAAGTTTATTCATCCCTTTAGCATTCCACAGATTGCCTGAACTGTCAATGAGTGCAGTGTCCCACAGGTGATTTGGGGGAGAAACCAGCAATACCCTAGCCAGGTTAAATCTGAAGTCTCTAAGCAGCAAGGAGGAGGTTAATAAGGAAAATAGAATTAGGGGAAGTGTTTTCAAAGAATGACGCATAAACTCATAAAACAACAGTTCTGGGGAAGAGAGGCATTTCATTCCAATGACTAGTCTCAGCTGAGGTGTGGAGTTATTTCAGTATTTGCAAGTGAAGTGTTAGTGGTTTAAGGGGGAGTCAGTGCTGTTCAGCATCATTATATGTGGCAAAAACAGTGAAAAATAACACACAATCAAATCCCACATTTAAGAACTGCTGCATTGGGTAGGAGCAAGCTATGAGAGAAACACTCCCAGTTGGCTTTTCACTGCCACCAAGATCCTAGAAGCAGCCAAACATATCTCCTCTGTGAGGAAGACAAGTAGCCACTGAGCTGTCTTGTACACTTCCTGCCATGTATTTGCTGTTCAAGCCCCCAGTAGAAGACTCAAAGTATGGTGGATGTATAGCATGAGTAATTTAATAGACAATCTTGATATAAAAGAAGTAGATGCTGGTCATCGTGAGTCTGCATCTCTCATCAACTCCCATCAATTTCTCATATCCTGGAAACCACAGACCACTTTCTCTGGATAGAAGCCAAGGCAGGATACAATTTCTTGCTGACATTAACATACACACAGTATTTTGTTAGAAATATAATCTTTGTGACTTCAGTTCTAGAAGAAGCCATGAGTTCATCAGTCTCACACTGCAGTGGCCTGGAGCAATTTACATAAATGATGAGTGAACCTTGCAGAACCTCAGGGGATAGAGCTGTTAATGGTGGCTTTGGCCCAGACAGCAGAGGCCAAGGAAGTGTTCATTAATGAAGTTTGATGCTGGCACTGAGTCTCTCAACACAAAGAGGCATAAAAGAGCAGGTAGCTTTGTGCCTCCTTGCTTTACAAGAAGAAAGAAAGCTCTTCAGAATCCTAATTCAAGCAGGTAACTGCATCTTCCTGTTTCGAAATGTTTCTGGACAAATCCAGTTGAAGATGTCCCTGCTCTTGAAGAAGGGTTGAACTAGATGACCTTTAAAAGGTCCTATCCAACACTAACTATTCCATGAAATAAAAGAGGAGTCTTTCATTTTTTTCTAGTTTTCCCTTTCACAGGGTGTGTTTGGGAGTTAATGGGAGCATGGACTCAGTTCAGTTTAGTTCAGTTCTTTCCTCTGAAGTACATGAATATGAATAATTTGTTTTATTTAGTGTTAAATTTTAGTTTAATGGCTTGAAAAACATGTTTTGGTAGGAAAAAATGCTGTCAGCAAGGGGAATATCAGCTCTCTAGGTTTCTGTCCATGAAATCTTGCATGCTGAGCTCAGACCCAGAGATCAGCACTATACTGGCGCTGAACTACCGTGGGTCTCCACAGACAGTAGAAACCCTGAGTTTCTTTTCCAGGAGTCTCCAAATGGCTCTCACATATTGGAGCTGGCCTCACAAAGCGGCAGTTAAGGCAGTGGAAGTACAGAAAGTGCCATGCAATTTTCACAGGAGAAAGCTGGAACACAGAGGGGACAGAGGGGTCAGAAGCACCTCAGAATGTGTTAGGTGATTATTCTGAATTGCAGAGATCTTTGTAAACACACGTGTGACCACACTGTTGTTTTACCAGAGTTACAGCTTGTGGAGGCTCCAGAGCGAAAAGCTACCATGGTGTGGAAGGAACCTCCAGGGTGTAAGATTTTCCTCCATTTTAAATTAATAGGAAGGGCTTTTCCCATAGTGATTGCACCTCCATTTTGCTGTACCCCAGTTTATATAACCAGTTAGGTTGTTGGCTGTCCCTCCCCTTTTTACCTTGTATGTCCCTTCCCTAGAAAGTTCTCCCTTCCCTGTTCCCCTGTTGGCACAATCCTACACCCAACACTACAACAGCTGACTGTTCCTGTTCCTAACTGGGACAGGAGTTGAAGAATAGGTGTTTGGCCAATCTGCCCAGGCAATAGGCATGCAATCAAAACAAGCTTATTTTCTTCAGCAGTTCTGGATAGTGCAATCTTTCTCCTTACTTTTGAGGGTCACTCAGAGGAGATTCAACCACATTTAGCAGCTCCAGTTTAAAAGCAAGTCTGACCCACTGAAGCACAATGCCTCACTATCAGTTCCAGGAGAGCATTTTTTCCTCTGTTTCAAGGAGCCTTTACAACAATTCTCATAGGTATGACGTGGTACCAGACAGGAGCCACCTCCGAAGTACTCAGTGAGTGCCAGCTCCATCGCCCAGATAAAGTATATGCCAGCAACTATCCCTTAGAGCTCTATTAAACAGGAGCTCTATTAAACAGGAGTCTTGCCACTCACCTGCATACAGCTTCCAGGACAGCCAGAAGAAAACAGCAGGAAAACAATAATCACTCCAGAATTACATGAGCCATATCCATTCCTGCCTCTGCACAGCACAGAGGCCTGCAAGAGCCCACAATTCACCTCAATCCTCTTGAACTGCCTGCTACCACTACCCAGAAACATGACTTGGAAAAACAAGCATTCCATGCTGTCAGCTTGGAGGAACCATCGTTTAATTTAGGAATTAGTCGCTGTGGGAAGCAAGGGGTTGCTGAGCCAACAGGAGTGCCAGCTGCACTCTCAGCTTTACAGCTGCAAGCATCACTCTTGCTCCTTCCACTCTGCCAGCAAGATTGAGAGATAAAGGTTCTTTTCTTTGCTCAACACTCAAGACAGCCTTAAGAGCCACACTATCAGCAGAAAATCAGCCCTGTGCAGCCAATATTGCAAGATTTCTGGTGATACAATCTGAAAGCAGGAAGGAGACTGATGTAGCTTTAGCAGTCTGCTACAGTTTCCATACAAGCATAGATCTGAAGAGCCATCATCAGAACCAGTGGATTTCCACAGTATCAGCTCAGACTGATCTTGTAAGGTCATCTTTGAATTCTCACTGGCTTTCCTAAAATTAAGACTATTTAAGGCCTGGAGAAGGATGTTACTTCCAAGACAAAGAAATCACTTTATTATTATCGATAGCTGTCATGCACCCAAATAGAGCAGATAAGCACTGCTGTACTTCAAAATCTTCACCACAAAGAAAGGTGACTAGGAAGAACATCCCCATTTAAAACTGTCAGTGTAGCTTGCAAGCTCAGGCAGAGACTGTTTTGGCATGAGCTTGAGTAGCATCTGCTATACAGAAGCTCAGGGGCCAAGTCCAGACAAAAACTAAACCTAAGCAAAGAGTAAAACTGCCAATGAGTCCAGCTCTTGCTTCTTTCTGTACAAGTGCATTCTTTCCTACAGCCTGAAAGCTCCACTTTGCACTGGGCAAAACCATATGCCCTGGGAACATTACAGATTCAAAAGGATCCTCTTGTCAAGAAGATAACTTGCCTTCTGTTCCTGTAGTGGTACTGCTTAACTGCATAATGCAGCAGTAGTGCTCTTCCACATCAGTGCTCTCCCCAGTACCACTCCAGCCACAAACCACTCCAGCCTCTCGGTATCCAAAAGGAGCCAGAAATGACTCCTCTCCAAACAAGCACTGCAGCACTAAAAGTGTTGTTCTTGCAGCACATTTTACAGGAAATTTTGACCCTCATCTATACTGCTAGGTAATTCTACCTTTAGGGAGAGCACTTAAAACCCAGCTCTTGGGTTAAGCACTCTGCTCCACAACTGTTTATGCTAGGAAAGTGTTACCACTTCTCAGGGCTCTCTAGGCTCAAGGTGCCTAAGCTGCTGCTGCAAATAATCATAGAATCATAGAATGGTTTGGGTTGGAAGGGACCTTAAAAGTCATCTCATTCCAACCCCCTTGCCACGTCCCTTAGTGACTCCAAAGCTAAGGTACCAGACCTAATATCAGCCAGCCATGTCCCCAGTCACCTGATGGCTGTACCCATCTCCCTGTACAGTTATTGTCACCCTCCGTGATCCACTCCACCCTCTGTTGATTTATCCTTACCATGCCTGAATTTTTAATGTGTTACCCAGGGTAGACAGAGGAAGCTGAATCAGACTTGGCCCTGTGAAAAATGATGTTCACTAGCCTGATAAATTTCAAAAGGTTTCATATAAACAAAAAGACAGTAGGAGACAAAGATAATAAAGCAAAGGGTTAAAACATCCAGGTGCTTGGCTCTCTGCCAAGAGCACGCCTGGTGCTTTGAAACACCCTTTATATACCATTCCTGCCACATGGATTTGCTCATATTCAAACTTTACCACAAACTGTTCTGCATGGCCACTCCTCAGGTCCGCCTTCTTAGAGCACGTGCATTTGATTTTAATTTCTCTTTTATAATCTTTTTATTTGGGCTTGGTTTCTTTCTTCTACAGGCAGTGAGCATTGATAGTGAAGCTGAGTAGCCTAGGCCCCATTCATCTGTTCACTGGATGTTATCTCACTTGTCCAGGTAGGAACTAACTCTAACGTCCAAAATTCTTGACCTATGCCTAAATCCTAGTTAATAGCAGGAGAAAAAAGGAAAAGACATAGCAAAAGCTATTCTAACATTATACATAAAACATTCATCTTAATACTTGCAAAAAGCCAATATCACAATATGCATTTATAACAGCCCCACTCGCACAGCAGGAAAGCTCCTAGGACAGAGATCCAGGTACAGGGAGAACCCACCCTTCTCCCCAGCCTGCTGCTCCCTCCTTTGGAAGGGAGATGTTTGCTTCAAGGCTGAGCGAACAGCTTTGAGTTCCTGGCTTTGAGCACTGCTTCATGCACCGGCACGAAGGGCTGCATGACCCACGCAGGAAAGGGATGAGCAGTAACAGAGCAGCGGGGATTGGGAAGGAGCAGTGCAGCCGTTTGTTGCGAGGGGCCGAGTGGAGCTGCCGGCTGCTGCAAGGAGCCGGGGCCGCAAAGCGCTGTTGCCACCTGCTGGCACCGACACAGAGCAAAACCAGGTTGGCTTCCAAAAGCTCTTATCTGCCCCAGAGACATCAGTGTCCCCTGACAGCTACACCAGCCCACATTTGAACCCCTCTGTCTCTTGTGCTCCTGAGCCAGCTTTAGAAATTTCAGAAGGAATTGCCATGCTAACCCCACATGACAATCACCCTTATGAAAGACTTACCCTAAGCTGACTAATTGCTGTTCCTGTGTGTATATTCAGAGTTGGCACATTAATTAAGATGCAATTTTTTTGGTAAGACTTCTGCCTTTTGGCTTCATGTCGACAGTGGCTGAATTAATGACTGTTCATGTGACAATAGGTGTCTGTGAGGCACCACAGACAAATGATCATTAAGTAACATACACAGGAAGTCAGACAGTTCACCCCTTGGTCCTTGCTACAGTGGAACCAGAGCAGAACGTCATCCTCCTTCCTTTCCTGCTTCACATGCAGCTTTGATTTCTCTGTTCACAGATCTCCTAAGTAAAGGTGTCATGCTGGAATAAGGTTATGAGACAAGGCGGTCTGATTTTGTGGGGCTAGAAGGCTGTTCCTGCAGGTATCAACTCAAAGCTACAGCAACCCATGGATCCTACAGGCAAGAGCTCTGTGAGGTACAGTTGTTTTAAATACAAAACCAGAATTTCATTGCAGGATTTCATACTCTATCTATTTGATGTTTTCATTCAAGTACCTCAAAGTGCTGGTTGATTTGATCAGGGGCAAGGAAACAGAAGGAAGGGAGATACATGGGGAAGGCAATGCAGGAGGGAAGAGGAATGTGGGGGAGCTGCTGGCTGCTGCCCAGATCCGTGTGTTCATGCAGAGACACTTCCCAGGGCTGCTCCTCTTGCTACATCTCACCTGTGCTTCAGAGCAGCACCAGCTCACCATTACACGCAGCAGGTTGTGATAAAGGCGTTGTGTGTCAGCGCCAGGGAAAGGCTGTGCGTGGTTTGTTCAATTCAGGGAAGAAATGCAGGACCGGCTGCCTGGCAAGAGGCTGAGAAAATGGTTTTGGTTTTTTTTCTTCCTTTGAAAAACGTGAGTCAGCCACTGACATTACAGCACGTGAAGGAAAACCCAAGCCCGCAGATGCGGCGCTGAGAACGAGGCCATGAGGGAGCTTCAGTCTCCTCGCCTCTCCTCCTCCCGCTCTGCCGGCTCCCCCGAGGGCCTGGCGTCCAGCGGTGAGGGCACCGGCAGGCCCCGGCGGGGCGGAGACAGCCCCTCACCCTGCAGTGGCCAGGAGAAGAGCTGAGGGCGGGCCTGCCTGGCTTCACGCGGAGAGCTCCCGGGCACAGCCCCGTAAGGGCTGGCGAGAGGACAGCTCCGTGAGGCTGGGCTGGGAGGACAAAAGCGACTGTCCCACCACCTCCTCCCCGGCGGTCGTGGAGCCGCGCTGGGCCGGGCAGCGCCCGCGCCTCAGGACTCCCCGCCCCAGCCGCCCCCGGGCTCCCGCCCCGCCCTACGGTTCCGCCCCGCCTCTGCGCGCGCGGCATTCTGGGTATCGCAGTCCAGGAAGTAGGTTCCACTGCCGGGTGGCTCATCGTGAAAACTACATCTCCCAGCGTTCCTGGCGGTGCGGCCTCCCCCACCGCCGCGCCTTGTTGTTGCGCCCGGCCCGGCGCTCCCCCTGCGCCTCGCCTGGTGTCCCGGGGCAGCCCGGAGCGGCGGCGGCTCCGTGCGCCAGGGCCCGGTATGGCGCTCCGGACGGCGGCGCAGCGCTGCCCGTAGGTGCGGTGGCTCTCAGGGCCGGGCGAGCCTGCGTGGACCGGGCGGGGCGGCGATGCGCCACGGAGGGACTCTGAGGGTGCCGGGCGGGGCGGGGGGGGGCGCGCTGAGTTGCCCATGATGGCGAGGGGAAGGCGGGAGGGGCGAGATCTCTGAGGTGTGAGGTGGGAGTAGGTGTCCGTGACGGGAATGGGAGTAGAGGGCAGCTGTGGGGCCGCACCACGACGAAGGATGCTGGGGACGGGGGCCCTGGGGAGGGCTGGGCCGAGGGGGCCGGGCTGGGTTGGGGCTCAGCTGTTGCTGGGGTGGAGGGAAGGGCCGCTGAGGAGAACAGAGCTGGGGAGCAGCGGAGAGGGAGCGGCCGGGGTGGTGCAGGGCTGGGGTTCCCTGGAGAGGAAGGTGTGTGCTGAGCATCTGAGCTTTGCTAGTGGCTGTACCGGGGACAGTGGGAGCGGAGGAGTGCTCTCAGAGAGAGGATTGCTGAGGAGGAGCAGGAGAAAAGGAGTGTCTGAGGACGATGCTGTGGGCTGTGCTGGGGAAGATGCTGGGAGTGGTGGTGAGGCAATAGAATTGTGGGGTTAGCTATAATACCGGGGAGCATGCTGAGGTGATGGTAGGGAAAATGGAGCCTGGGACTTGGTCAGTGTATAACATTAGAATGAAGTTCCTTGACACACCTGGAAGGCATTTCTTTAAAGAATTGAGAAATGTGCTGTGCAAGGAGGGCCTAGCATACTTAAAACGTGTTGGCAGGTTCAAGGAGCACTTAAGATCAAGGCCATCTTCAGGGGAATGAGCCAGCTTCCAAGAACCTCACTTGAGAGCTATGTGTTCTTGCTTATCACAGTTGACCAGTGGCGAAATCACTTTCCGCTGTGCTGCAACATCCTAATCCTCCCTGATTCTGCAAAAAAAAACATCCTATAGGCATGGCTCACCTGAGAGAATTTGCTAGCCAGGTAAGTGGTGATTAAAAATTTGTTTTAAAACTCTCTTCAAGGGTTTGCATAATGGTGTTTGTTCTTGATACAAGGATTTCAAACAAATAACCAGAAAATCACTTTTTGCCACTCTTTATCTCTCTTGCACAGGTCTCAGCTTACTCCTGTTAGCTGACTGACCTATGTCTCCGTGCCTGGCGTTGGGCTTATAGTGTTGTGTTGCCATCCAAACAGAAAGTGAATTCTTCACCCACTGTGAATCCTTTCTCTAGGATTAACTGTATTCTTTTTAGGGAGTCAGGAGTTGTTGGCTTTTTGAGTATTTTTGGAAGGGAAGGTCTAAAAATGGGAACAGAAAAACTGTGTATACTGGCTCTGCCAGGCACATCTTCCTAAAGTGTTCATGGCATTAATCTCAAAAAAATGGTGCTTGTAGCCTTGCTGCATAATAGGCAGTGATATTTGATACCTGGTCATAACTCTTGCAAGAGATCTCAGCCTCCATGGATGCGTTTAAATGCTGCTGTTGTGATGACATTTTCATAAGAGGAGAGTGGAAGGATGATGCCAGGATTTGTGACTAAAAGCTAAACCACTTTAATAGTATTGGCTTGCATCTTCTTCCCTCTGAATTCGGTTGTGCGGTGTGTTTGATTATTGACAGATAGTGTTCAATACTGAACATAGGTCTTCTTAAACCTTTGTTTTGTGAGTTTTGGGGCATTATTCTGTTCTGCTCCTAAGTATAGAATTACTAAAAGCTTCAGTGGTTTGAGCTAATGCTTTCTTTGAACCTTTACTGATTTAAAATTGATTTGCAATGCACCTTAGTTGCATGCTGTCTTTCACATCAGCTGTTTCCCCAAAATGTGTATGGAATTAAATGTACATATAATGCCTGGCTGAGTCACTGTACAGGGAGAGAAAGGGAAGGATGCTGTCTGCTTGGGGCTGAGAACTGAGTTCTGTAGCTGCAGAGGAGGTTGCTCTGAAGCTTTTTTTGTACACAGCATTCCCTCATGAAGCTTATCAGCATTCTAGTGGTTTCAGCTCTGAATTTGTTATGGAAATGTTAGGCATTCTCAAACCCTGTCATCCCCTGACTCTCTTGTCTGGTCTTGGAATAGGAAACCAATCTGTGTTGTCCATTCCTCCAGTCTTTCCAGGAGTCCTTGGTGGAACCTCATCATCTGTGTAACTGAGGCTTACTGGGAGAGAAGTAGGAACTGACCTGAAGTTTTCTTCACTGGGATTTAGGGAGCAGTGGAAGGTGCTGTGAAAATCAAGGGACTAAGAATTGCATTGGGATGTCAGAGGCTTGACTTGTTTTTAATTCTCAGTTCTGGTACTGATAAGCAGAGTTACCTTAGGCCACTGCCCAGGCTGCTCTGCCTCTGTGCTTCCATTTCCCTGCCTCAGCTGGTTGTCTCTTCTCTTTCCTTGGCTCCCTTGTGCTGTGAACAGACAGCACTGCAGGGCTTTGGTCTTGGTCTGAAGCTCTGTCTGCCAGGTGATGTATTTGTGTTAGTTACTATGTTTAAAGGTCTGATCTGAGCTCTGTTTCTAGATTTGCTGTTCCTGATGTGACCTTGGAGAAGCCATTTAGGTTTTTTTGGCTAAGTAATGCTTCGCCTCCTGAAGCAAAAGATACTGTCTGTGAAGAGAGCTGGGAGTCTGAAAAACACGTGTGTTTCAAAGTGTTGAACACAAATTTCCTTCTTTTCTGTACTCTAGAAATTCAAAACTATCCCAGGTTTTGGCAGTTGCAGAGAGCTGTTCACAGATTTCCTATAGACAGGGAAGCTTTCAGGTGGTTCCAGATACAAAGCTGGTTTCACCAAAGAGACTGTTGATAACCCAGTGGTGACTGTTCAGCATGCTGGGTGGGAAGTTGGGGAGCAGAGGAGGCAATTAGGGAAAGAGAAGAGCAGAAGAGTTCTATTAAAACCAACTTCCTTCTTCCACTGTGTTTGGCAGAGCAAAACTATGTTTGTTTGATTGGAAAATGCTCCAGTCAGAAATAACACTAAATATAGCTGTAGTTCCACATAAACCTTTTGAACACATTCTGTGTCAGATTCAGCTCATAAAGTATGGTGGCCTTGGCAATGTTCTCCCATAGACCTCTCCCTTATAGAACAGTGATTCCAATTCCAGCCTGCCCCACATTAAGGACTTCTCATTTCCAAAAGAGTTTAAGCACCCCTCAGTGTTTTATGCAACAACTGCAGGCATGATTCTTGCTCTTGAATATTTTGAGAGTAAGATCCAGCTGGACACGGCCCAGAGAGAAGATCTTCAGCTAGTTCAAGTGGTGTTTGCTTCTGTTCCCAATATGCAGCTTATCTTTCCAGGCAGTAGTTTTGAAATGAGAGCAGATACTTACCCTTCTTCTCTGGTACTTATGCACATCTTCTCAAAGACTGTGGATATCATGTCTCCACAGCTGGAGGTGGCAGAGCTGCCAAAACCATTCTTTCCCCATGAAGCAGCTGGTATTACTGTCAGGCTTGTCTCATAACGCGCTGTGATTCCTAATTGCTGATGGCTGCAGTGAATTGGTCCATTTTGAAACATGGTATCATCAGTCAGGATGGCAAACACTCCCACACCTGTCAGGACAGAGCATCCTTCTTTCCTGTGCTGTGAGATTGGATCCCGGAGGGCAGAAGTGAAGCACATTAGTAGGAAATTGTCATCATCCTTCTCATACTTACTCCCGGCACTTACAGCTGAGACGGGGCATTGTGTGCTCTCCTTCCAAAGCCTGCCCAGGCCTGCCTGAGCCATCTCCAGTGCCTGGCTGACTGCTCTCAGTGCTTTTTGTATCAGAACTGCTATGTAACAAGCATTCAGTCGAGCAAAAAGTTACAAGGTAGTGACCATCCCATAATGACTTTACATACAGTAGTAGAACAAGGAGCAGCCGCTCCTGACCTGGGGCTCCATTTTTCAGCTCTGATGGGTTCTGTGAATGGGAAAGAGAAATAGGAGGAACTCAAGCTGGTGAGCAGTTGCAAAGGTGACAGGTCCTAATAAGCTGCTTTGGGTTATCTGTGCTAATTTAAGCAGGTATAAAGCATTTCATCTGGATTCTGTTGCTTCCTTCTAATGAAGTTTTTGAGATGTTTGTGGCAGTGCAATTTTCAGAAGATGGATTTCCAGCCAGAGTGGTTCTCTAACAAGATGACTGGTACTGAGATAATTCATATTTAGGAGTGGGAGGGATGGTGCTTGTTACACCTCTTGTCATGTTACTTTGCAAGTACAGGTGTATTGGGGAAGGGGAGAGTCAGGCTCATGGAGTGCATCCTTCTCTCTCCTGACAGAGCAGTGTAGTTCCATAGTTCTCCATTCTTGGTGGAACTGCATTTGTTCTGCTCTCTGATAAGTGCTGAGGCTTTTATGCCCACAGATCTGAACATTTTTGTTTGTCAGCACAGGTCACCATATGGTGTTTCAAAATGGATTTTTTTTTTAATGTACAAGGGCTTTTGAACCATGTCCTGTAGACAGGTCATCTTAGTTTGTTGTGGAAATTCAGAGTTCCTGAAAATGCCACCTGGCAATTTCTTCTGTGGTGTCCACAATGGTAGTTCACAAGGTGTTCTCTTGAGCAGATATTGACCTGCTTGAATTTGGGATGGGCTTGTTTCCTCCTCCCTGTTTACAGAAAGGGAAGAAATTAATCAGCAAACTATGCTCCTCCAGCAGTGTCCAGAGACTGTAACTGTGGCTGGAATGACTCTGTACCCCTTGGCCCAGTGCTGGCTCCCTGGGTTCTTTCTGTTGCTGGGTCTGATTTCTGTCGTTTTGGCCAGTGCCTCAAGGGATGTTCATCCTCAGGTCCTCCATAGAGTCAGACTCTTGCCCTGTCACCTGTAAGCTCTAAAGCATTTCCAGGTCAGGACTGGGAAGGTTAATCCAGTACCTGCAAACGAAGTGTCCTAATGTTTCCACTCTAATGGGGGTGGGCCTGTCTCATCTGCCCATCAATTACATTGTTTTCCTGAGCCCCTCGGGCAAAATTTCTGTCTGCTTGTCAGGAAGCTTTGTCTCCTTGACCGAACCTACCTGAACTTCTTTGTTCTACTGAAAACAGGATAAACCAACATCCAAGTCTGGAAGCTTGTTTACAAAGCTGTCCATGATTACAGAGCCTGCCACATAAAGTGGTGGTTTGCTCAAAAGCTGCCTGCCATAGCTGGTGCCCTTATGTTTGATGTCTTGAGCTAGAGAAATCAATCCTGATTCTCTTATGTGCCATACCAAGCTGAAGGGGGAGCAGTTACTTCCACCTTGCTGTTTCTTACCTCATGGAAAAGTTACATGGGAGGGGAGGAATGTTTTCTTGAAGGTTTGCTTCCCTGCAGTATTCACCTGGGTAGTGTTTCTTTCCTGAGCTGAGCAGGTGCTTCTAGGAGATGATCCTCTTTCTCTCCTTTCTCTCTGATGTGTGGGAGTAGCTGATATGTTGATAGGCATTTTTAGGGTGCAGTAGGTCACTGTAATGTCTGGGTCACTTTCTTGCTCCTTCTTCCAAGTCAGTCAAGAGGTAGAAACTGCTCCTGGTCTGGAGTGAGCCTGTACTAGTCAGACTGTTCTCCCTACCTGCAGTCATCAATCTCATGTTGTCCCCTAATATTTCTCAAGCTCAAATCCTCTTCCCCTCACCACCCTCTCTCCAGTCTCTGCTATGTATCTCCAATTCTTTTTATCTATGAATATCCCTTCTAGTCTGTTTCAGTTCATTTGTTCAAAGTACAGGCTGTTTGGATGTTGCTATGGATGCAAAAGGATATTTGGTTGTCCTTCTGTATCTTGGACTGGAGTTTGTGTGGAAATCCTGTTGGGTGAGCTGCCTGTAAAGCTCACCTGGGCCTGGCTTAGAGCAATGCACAGAAGGCAAACAACCTGTGATGACAGGCTGGTTTAATCATTAAGCAACACCTTAGGCTACTCAACAATGGCCTGCTGCTAGAACCTGGTGTGAGATTGAAAAATGCAGCTTTCATGTTCTCTGATAAAATCTGCCAACTCAAGGCCCTTGTGAGAGAGCACTCTCACTGGGTGATGTGTTGGAGGTGAGACTGAGAAGTTCTGGTTGTGGAAAATTCCTTCTAATGGCTTGGCTGCTTCCTAAGGTCAGGCCATATTTTCCAGGGTTTTATTTTTTTTTCAAACTATTAAGAAAAAAAAAAACAAAACAGGAAAACTAATTATGAAGAGCATTTTAGTAGCATGAAGGACCTCCTGGTTGCAGGTGGACTGAATTAAGTAGCATGAGAAAGTGACTGTGATTTATTCCCTTTCTTACCCATACTCACCTTAATAAAAAATTAACTGTGCAGCTGCTGTTAAAAAGTCAGTATTTCTCTGTTAATAACTGGAGATGCTATTTGCCTTTGCATCTGGGTCTACCAGCCAGAGAAGAGGCAGGAAAAAAAAGAAAAGCAGGTCAGGTAGATGGATGTGTCCTTTCTGCTCTCCTGCCTCCTCCTTGCTGCTGACCTTCCAAAAGATGTGAGGCTCCATCTGCAAATGTCTGAGGAGAGCTGGGCTGGGTGCTGCCTGGAAATCAGGCTGCAGCAGAGAAGACAGTAAATGTGAATTCATATAACTGTAATATTTCATCCTCCAGACAAGTAGGAAAGGGTGAAGATCTTTCTAATCACTTCAGTCTTTGACTGCAGGAAGGCTAACTAGGGAAACATTTTTATGGCCTCTTTCTTGTGCCCATTTTCTCATGCAGATCTCCAAGAGAAAGCTGGTTTTGGTACCCCTTGCTGGTTTGTATTGAAGTGTGAACAGATGCTTGCTCATGGAGCTGCTTTGGTGCCAGTTGGTGCCTGCAGTTGAGCAGCCCTGTCCCACATGGAGCTGACACTTTCCATAGCAATATTTGCTGACCTTCTCATGCTGGGCTTCCCTCCTTTTCTTCCCCCGCTGTGGTCTGCAGGGTTGGAAAGCCTGTGGAAAAGGTTTCTTTAGTTCTAATCTTGAATATATTCTGTGCTAAGTTTCTAAGACTGTTTAGGATACATGAGTTTCAGGTGAATTTATCAATGTAGTAGTTGCACAGATATGAAAATGAGCTGTATGAGTATGTGTGGTGCTCTGCAGCCCAGGAACTTAATGGAATTTTCCCATCTCTGCCTCATGGTTTAGCACTCCAGGGTGGATCCTGAGGAGCTGTTCACCAAGCTGGAGCGGATCGGCAAAGGATCGTTCGGTGAAGTGTATAAAGGGATCGACAACCGCACCAAGGAAGTGGTTGCTATCAAGATCATTGATCTGGAGGAGGCTGAGGATGAGATTGAGGACATTCAGCAGGAGATCACAGTGCTCAGCCAGTGTGATAGTCCCTACATTACCCGGTACTATGGCTCCTATTTGAAGGTAGGACAAACCGTGGTGGTACCTTGCCAGTAGTTTGGGAATGGGGAGGGCTCATCAGTGGATGGTGGCACATGGCACTACAAAGTGATGTGTGAGTGGCAGCATGGCAGCAGGAACAGTGGTGTCTCTGCCCACTGCATTGATGTGCACTTAATAGCAGACTGGGCTTTAAGGCACTTGCTCAGCACATGGAGATGAAGTGCCCTATACTTTGTGGTACCAGGAAAGGGCACTTCATTGGAGAGCAAATTATTTGTTGAAGACTGAACTTTCCCTGGTCTGACAATTCTGGAAGGGAAGTTGATGGAGTACTTTTCTAGAATAGCACAGTCTTAAGGCAGTACCACTGAGGGATATGTGCCTCTGAAAAAAAGAGGAAGTTGAAACTACTTCATCAGAAGTGATGAAAAAAATACGAACTGAGTCTGTGGAGGAGTACTAGTACTGCTTCCATTGAGAACAGGTTTAGGAATCCCTAATGAAAGTAGTGTTGAGCAGAAGTGGCCTATGCATGCTGGTTGCTGGTGATGAATGTAGCAGTGGGACTGCAGCAAACAACTCCTGAGCTCTTTGGATCCTGAATATTCCTCTCTTATTTTTCAAAGGCCATAATGCATTTTCTCAGCCTTCTGCTGTAGTTTCATGGACCTGCTGCTTATCTTCTGTTGGGACCCTGTGAGCCTCAGCATGGACTCTCTTCTCTGAGGAGTAAGAGTGTCTTGCCAATTGTACTCTACAAGCTGGCAGCCCTTCTAATGAGATCAAAAGCTGCAGTGTTCCCCTGCCATTGCCAAGAAGGACTTAGGCTGGATGAGCTGTTGGAGGGATGTTAAAGGGGTCCAACCTGGGAATAAGCTTACCTGTGGGCTGGAAAGCCTGGTGCCTGTAGGGGCACTTGTCCAGGTAAAACTGCAGACTGAGAGCTAGAAATGTGCTGGAGGCAGGTCCACCCCTGTAATTGCTGTGTCAGCAGAAAAGAGGGAGCTTGGGGCTCCTTCCTTAAGCCTTTGAGAGCTGCAGTGTGCAGCATCTCTTGGATTGTGTACAGGAGTACTCTTGTGTCTTGCTGCCTCATGAGTGTTTCACTTTTCTGTCTGCTTTTATTACCATCTTTGCTCTTGATTTGTGTTTTTGCTTGCAGGGCACTAAGCTGTGGATAATCATGGAGTACCTGGGAGGAGGTTCAGCCCTGGATTTGGTAAGTGGCAAGTTTTGGACTATGAAAAATACTGGCTGAAGACTTGGTCTGTGAAATGCTCATAAGCCAGACACTCACTTGGCACACACCATCATTTTGGCAGCCCTGTGCCCGAGGGGTAAGCAGGACAGACATGTTGGTTATGCTTATCCCAGGACAGAGGGAATGTTTTTATGGAGCTCAGCTGTCCCAGCACTGTTGTCCAGCATGCTGTTCTGGCTCTATGATGGAAAGAGCCAATGAACTGAAAAGTGAGCACAGGCAGTTGTTTTTGAGCATTGCAAATCTGGACTTCACCTCATCAGTCATGGTATTGCTCAGTGCTCGCATAGCTCAGTAAAGACATGGTCTGTGATTAAGTTACCCCAGATTTTGAGAGAATACAAATGCAGAATTTACCCACAGGCAAAGGTCTGCTGCACTGTATTCTGTCACAGCATTTTTCCCTTCTCTTTAGGACAATAATGCCCATTTTTCCAGAGAGGTAACTAATGATGTAGGGAAAACATCAGAAACATCACTGAGCTTGCAGTGACTTGGAGGAAGGTGTAGTGGTGGGCTGTCATCAGCAGAAGTTTTCTGAGTGTCAGAACCTCAGTTATTGCACTGAGAAGGCAGGACTTCGTTAGAGGAGAACTGATGGAAGGGAGAAGAGCTTTGATGCACTACTCCACAGCCTGAGTATTGATTTCTCAGAGGCTGAAATTTAGTACTTGCATGCCAGCAGAGAGACCTGAACAAGAGAAACTGTTAAAATGTTCTCTTGGCCAATGTATTTCCAGGCCAAAGGGAGAGATAAACTTCTGTTGGTTTGGGAAGCCTTTAACAGACTGATAGACTAGCAGAAAATCCCCCAAAGTTTTTCCATTGAATGCTGCCAGCTGCATTCTGCTTGTAGCACATGCATCAGGTGTGCAAGAAGGTGCTTCCTGCTGAGTATGACCTGCTTGGCCAAGGTTTCCAAGTAACCAGCTGAGAGCCTGGAAAATCCAAGGCATCAGTCACCCTCTTTTAAGTCATCTTTCTGCCTTTTATCAGCTGAAGCCAGGACCGCTGGAGGAGACTTACATAGCTACTATCCTGAGAGAAATCCTAAAGGGTTTGGATTATTTACATTCAGAGAGGAAGATCCACAGAGACATCAAAGGTAAGATTGGCGAACTCAGCTCCGTTTCTTGTAAGGGATGTTAGTAACATAATACTCAGAGATATTATATTCACTGTAATCTCAAGGTTTCAAAGACTGTTTCTCAGTGCTGCTTTTCTAGTTGGGTTGCTGTTTCCTGAATCTGATGCTTGTCACTGTATCACAATTCATGCTTTTCATGTCTGTATGGTTTAGAGTAACAGTCAGGATTTGTAGCTGTCCTCTGGCACTTGGAGTTTGGACAGTCAGGGAGCTAAAGCAAAGGAGTCAATGAAAGGCATGCTCAGATATTAGCTGACTTGTGTCTGGACATTTGCTTTGCTACTAGACTCCAAGGGTGTGTGTCCTGGTTATTGTGGTTGTAGCTCACAGAAGTGAGCTGTCCTCATGCAGGGTTCACAGTCCTAGAAAATTAGGGCAGCTTGTGTCAGCTTATCGTGTTGGTGTTTTTTATAGTCACTGGCCACGTGTATTGTAGAGAGTGCTGGCATCTGCCTCTCAAAGAGCAATGTCCCAGCAAGCCCAGAGCATCAAAGTACTGCAGGAGGATGGGAGGACAGTGTTGTGGAGCTGGGCCAGTGCCGGGTGCTCAGTACTCCAACCCACTGCAGGAGGGGGTGTGAGCAGGCAGGGCTACCAGAAACCTCATGAAGATTGGGAGAAAAGATTTCATTGTGTATGTAAGACTGCACAATTCTAGCATTGCAAGGTGTGTAGGGGTGTTGGCTGCCAGTGGTGGGGAAATGCTGAAAGCTGTTAGGTAGGGTCTCAGAAGGAACAGTCCTGTGGAAAACCTCCATTCCCAGACTTTCACAAAGTTACAGTCTTAGGAGTGAGTGAGAACTAGTACAAGAGTGGAACTTGAGCTCTTTAGAAGGAACTGCTATTTCACCTGTGCTGAATGCTACTCTGGGAAAAAAACACCAAGAGTATTAGAGACTGTGTTACCCGTCCTTCTTTGTGTGGCCAGGAATCACATCTAATTGATGGTGTGGCCATTCCCATCTATTTCCTGCATTACCTAGTGGAGTTCAAAGCATGAGAATGAGTCTGAAGCTGGAAATCCAGGCTGAGAGTTATCACTGGGTTTAAGGAGAGTGCCATAGGAGGGGTCTTCTCAGTATTCAGTTCTGTGTGGGTTGGAGGTGATTCAGAGGCCAGCAGATTTAATTGCTTATCTGTGTGTACAGCTGCCAACGTGCTGCTCTCAGAACAAGGGGATGTGAAACTGGCTGACTTTGGGGTGGCTGGACAGTTGACAGACACCCAAATCAAGAGAAACACCTTTGTGGGGACTCCATTCTGGATGGCACCAGAGGTCATCAAACAGTCTGCTTATGACTTCAAGGTAAGCTGGGAGCAGGAGGCTTGCTGCTTGGGGCTACTGTACATGAGGTGGTGCTAGGACAGAAAGAGGGATTGGAAGTGCTGTTAACTGCAGGAATTATTCTTTTCTGTTATGATGCAGAGTCTGCTGGAGAAGTCTGTGTATCAGACATGAAATGCCTCATTTGATTTATGTGATTAGCTGTCCTAAAACTGTGTTTTCATGCTGTAGAATTGCTCCTTGCTGTTCTGTGTTCTTCTTCTCTTTTCCAGGCAGACATCTGGTCCCTTGGGATTACAGCCATTGAACTAGCAAAGGGAGAGCCTCCAAATTCTGACTTGCATCCTATGAGGGTTCTCTTCTTGATCCCCAAAAACAACCCCCCAACACTTGAGGGTCACCACAGCAAGCCCTTCAAGGAGTTTGTGGAAGCCTGCCTCAATAAAGATCCTAGATTTGTGAGTATTGCTGCCTACCTGTGAATTTGGGTAAAAATCAGCAGAGGTCAAAAATTCCTTCAACAGGAAGGTTCCAGAATCCTGGAGAGAGCGAACTGCTGAACTTACAGGATGGACACGTGAGCCTGGCAGGACTTCCTCATGAGGGGATGTGGAGGGGCGAGCGCTGATCACTTTTCTCTGATGACCAGCAATGGGACCTAAGGGAATGGCATGAAGCTGTGGCAGGGGAGGTTTAGGTTGGGTATTAGGAAAAGGCTTTTCCCCCAGAGGGTGGTCAGGCACTGGAACAAGTTCCTAAGGGCAGTGGTCATGGCCCCAAGGCTGCCAGGAGTTCAAGGAGTATTTGGATAACGTTCTCAGGCACTTTGTTGGGGATTGGTAGGTTTTGGGGGCTGTCCTATGCAGGGTCAGGAGTTGGATTTGTGCATCCCTTCCAGCTCAGGATATTCTGTGATTCCAGTTGAAGTCAGTGAGTTGCCTGTGTGAGATGGTTGGATGTGACATGCTTTTCCTTATCTGCTCCAGAGGCCGACAGCTAAAGAATTGCTAAAGCACAAGTTCATCACACGCTACACCAAGAAAACCTCATTCCTAATGGAGCTGATCGATCGATTCAAACGCTGGAAGTCAGAGGGCCATGGAGAAGATTCCAGCTCCGGTGATTCCGATATGTACGTACGTGTTTTACATGGAGGGATGTCCCTGCTTGCCCCAGGGTAACCTACTGCAAACAGCTCATGTCCTTTCCCCACCTGAGATCTTACCTTTGAGCTTTTGTTTGTGCAAGTGAGTGCTGCCTGAAGAGCCAAGCTGTTACCTCCTGTTCAGTGGGACTCAGTTCTCTGTTCTAGTCTTAACCTGTGGGAGCCTCTTTGCTGAGTGTAAGGAATCAGAGTACTGACACAAAACATTTAGTCTGTGTGTCACCAGTAGAACAGGGCTCTTGTTGCCTGTATTTTATGCATCTTTCATTAACTACAAGAGCTCCAGGCTGTGTTGGTGTGTATGTGTACTCAGGGGTAAATCTTTGCACTGCCATGCAGGACAGTCAAGTTATGGGCCTTGGGTGTGGAAAGGGCACTTCATGGGCAGAATAGTGTCACAGAGCTGCTCTTTACCTGTAGTGGCAGCGACTCAAGTGACCAAGGACTTAGGGAGATTGGCTTGTAACATCTAAGACTGGCCCCTCACATTGTGAACTTGGGTTGTCTTGAAATTCTCCTAAATTTAACTAGCACTGGAAACTTCTTTAAGCTGGCTGGATCAGAGAGGTGAATGTGGTGATTTGGAAACATGATTAGTACTTAGCTCAGATCTCTTTGATGCTGTATATGTGCTGTAGAGACTAGGGTGGTTTCTGTTCAGAACTTTTTCTGGAATAGGGAAAAGCCTGAAGGCCTGCAGCAATATAGCTGTCAGGTGGGGAGAACTTGTGATTCTGGGAAAGTATGGGCAAACCCCCAGTGTATGGAGCTGGGGCTTTGTCTTGACTTTCCACTTTTCATTTGCAGTGATGGAGATGCAGAGGATGGAGATCAGGGTCCAATCTGGACATTCCCACCAACCATTCGCCCCAATTCCTTGAGCAAGCTGCACAAAGGAATGGCTCTTCATGGTTCCCAGAAGGTCTGTGTGCTCTCTGGTCTTTCTGAAGTGGACTGAACTAACGTGAGCTTTGAGTGTCTTGGGGAAGCCACCAGGCACTCGTCTTCTGTCTGAAATTTACTTCAGTCTGGCACCAAGGCCTGGTGCTCCAGAGCTGCCTCTTCCACGTCATCAGGGTACTGTGACTCGTGGTTTTACCCAAGATCTGGTGATGGGATTGCCATGGAGGTGCTGTGAATTCACCAAAGGCTTCATGTGCCCTGGGAGCTTGTGCCTGTGCTTGTAACTTCTTTCCTTGTTTTCCAGCCTACTGAGCCCATCAAGCGGCAACCACGGTCACAGTGTCTCTCCACACTTGTTCACCCAGTTTTTGGGGAGGTGAGTAGAACCTTCTTGGTGTCTCTGCTGACTGGAGATGAAGAGATACCTGACACAGATAAGTAAATGTGAAGGATTTGGAGAAGGGAGGTGTGGTGAGGTGTCTAGTAGGGTTAAGGGACTCTGAAGCATTTGTACCAGTTCAGAAGGCTAGGCCATATATGGGGAAAGTAAGTTTGTCCCTGGTGTGTCCTCCTGAAAACATTTGTGGTTGGAAGAAAGGCTGGTATTCTGGTGTTATCTTTCTGGTATTCTGTGTTCTGGTGAGGATCTGATAGAGAGGTATCTGTCTCTTACCTGTATCTTAGGCTTGCTGATGCCAGCTCCAGACTCTGATGTCTGTGGCTGAAGTGCAGCTCCTGATAGAGCAGGTAGGTACTTGAGCTGACCTGTCATTGTGCATGTCCACAGCAGAGTCACTGAGGGGAAGGTAGGTGGGTTAGGGCAGGAATTGCCTTTGCTGGTTACTAGGCCATGTCTTGATCTGTACAGACTGCTATTGGTAGAATGCCAAGACCAAGATATTCCCTGCCACCTAGCTTCTGGAAGGCAGGCAGAGAATATGTGTTTAGAAACACATTTAATTCCCCTGCCTTGTGGTCTGGATGGGGATGTGGTATTGAAGTAAGAGCTGCCATTAACAATAGGATGGTGTCTGTATCAGCAGAGGTGACAGCTCACCTTTCCAGCTGGGTGCTGATGTCAGAGAAGAGGAGGATAATCATAAGGGGGCTGCTGGCTATGAGCTCTGGTTGCTCTTTCCAGCAGAAGGATAGGAAAGGAGGTTATGCTTTAGAAGAAATCAATTAGATGCTGCATGTCAGGGTTCTATTCTTGAGATGCTGGTGACAGACACCCTTTCTGTGGTCCTGAGGAGTTATTCTTCTGGATCCTGATGGCATGGCCCAGCAGAGAGCTGTGCTATTCCAGGGACAGTTTCCAGACTTAAGTCTCTTTTCTCAGGTCTACTGCTACGTGGAGTATGTGGAAAGAGGGTTTGCTGCACAGCAGGAAGCAGAGGTCATGCTGACAAGCAGGCTCTTGGGACCACTCTGCTTTGGAAATTGAGAGGTTATCTAACTGGCCTCTTCTGTGCTCCATGGGGCTTGACTTTCTGAGGCCAGTGACCAGGCTCTTGTAGGCACAGAGCTATGAGATGAAACCACATTAAAACCATGTTGGTCTGTGATGCAGTTTGTTTGTGCAGCACAATCACTGATGCCTGGGTCTCTGTTCAGTTTAGAGGCCTCCAGTGCTTAGGGCTGTGACTATAAATGCATTTTTGTGCTTTTCCTTGCTCATCTTACTGCACCAATTCCAGGGAGGAAGTGGCTTCTCAGACATTCATTTCATTTCTGCTAGTTTGACTCCATTGCCCCAGTTTCTTGATCCCCTTTTCCTTTGATTAGACTTTTGCTGGCTCTGCAGATCTCACTGAATGAAATTGGGAGTAGAAAGGGTTCTGGGCAGTCTCTGAAATAACCTGACTTTAGTGTGCAGTAGAGGGGGCTTGAAAGACTTCTTCAGGTTGGAAATCTGCTTTGCTGCTGATTGAATGTATTATTCTTTGCTATTGGTGGAAAAGTAGGACTGAAAACTTTGTCCTCCTCACTATTGTATGATTGCATCTTAAACCAGCTAGGCTTGATCCCCCCTTTCTCTAAAGGGGCTGAAGCTGGGCTTTGTGAATGGAAGTCTGACTGAGATGTTCTTTGTTATCTTTTTTCATCTACCATCCCTGCATGTGTGTTATTGGATGTTCATACTGAAAATGGCCCACGAGGAGTCATTAGCAAGTGTGGACAGCTGCAAATCTGGAAACATGGTGGAGCAGGGAGGTAAAATGACATTCAGGCCTGGTAAGGTTGAGCTCAGTGCAGTGCTCTAATTCCTGCAAGCCTCCAGAGAGCTCTTCTGCAGTGGGAAGAGGCAGCCCAGCACACACTGCTCCCATCACAGGCTGCTGGGCAAGCTGAAGGTCAGGGGCTTGGCATCAAAGGCTGATGATAAACTGACATCTTACCTTCAGGATAGACCCTGTGCTTATTCTGAGGTGAAGCAGCCTTTGGTAGGTACACATTAAATCCTTGGCTTTAGCATCACAACTATTTTTGGCCTAAGAAATCTATATCCTTGATGTGTAACTGAGTTGCCCTCCATGACTGTGCCACTTCTGACTGAGCAGAGTTGTGCATGGATTGTTCCCACAGCTTTGTGGTAGGGAAAGGGTGCCCCACTGAGGAGACAGTGGCCCTTTTTGGCTGGGAACTGTTTGTTCCCACCAGGGGACTTAGTGCACAGGAATGACTGCATCTGGGGATTAGCATTCACATTGTTCTGCTTTCCAAGAAAAGGTAAGCTCCAACAACAGGAAGGGCTGATCCTACAATTGGGGATGATGTAAAGCCCTTTAATCAGCAGGGCCTAATGAGAGCTTAATTGAACTGGACAGTGGTAAACTGGCAGATGTTGCTTGTTCAACAGGATGCTTGATTGTTGTTAGCTCCTTGTGTGATGGGGAAGGGGCTGTCATATCAGCCCCTTGTGGGAGGAACTGCTGCTGGGGCTGGAAATGTAGGATTTCCAACAAGGGACTCTTTCAGGCTCAGCACCTGTCAGGCATTCCTTCTCAACAGAGCTGTAGCTATTTCAACTTTATTTCCAGCTGGAAACATGTGCAAGTAGAGGCCAAGTCAGAGTGCACTGACCATGAGAGATGCAAACTGAGGCAGGTGCTGTGTGTGCAGGTCTTGGTGTGTGGACTTTCTTCCCCTGCCTCCCCTGGGTAAAGCTCTCTTAGAGAGGAGTGTTGGAGGCCAAGAAGCTCAGGATCTCTGGTGTGGCAGTTGTCTGCTTTCCCAGTCACTAGAAGCAACCCAAGTCTTTTTTTGTGGTTATTAAAAGTGGTGGTGACTAACTCCTGGCGTTGGATATATTCTGCCCAACCTGCCTGTGAGCCTGTGTGTGTCTGGGTGCTGGGCTGTCATTAGCAGCAAAGGTGATTGTACTGCTTCAGACACACCTGGAGTTCTTTGTGCTGTTGCTACTGATGAGTTTTCAGGGCTGTGGGTCCATTTCTTATTACGTTTAGTTTTAGAGTACATCCGGTAGGTAAGGGCTTCAATTGCCATTAGTACCTGGAGGCAGATTTGAACCCCAGACATTGGACTTCAACTTTCCTGACCTACAAATGAGCTCTTTATTTAAGTGGAATGTATGTGTCCTCCTACACCCTGGTGGAGTCATAATAAGAGGGAAAGGGCTTTAATGTCAGTGCTGCATTTATTGACCAGTGCTTTGTGCAACAAAATGACCTAGTGCCTTGTTTCTGGGTTGCAGCTCAAAGATAAGCACAAGCAGACTGGAGGCAACGTGGGAGCCATGGAGGAGCTGGAGAATGCCTTTAGCTTGGCCGAGGAGTCCTGCCCAGGCATCTCTGATAAACTGATAGCACACATGGTGGAGCGGGTCCAAAGGTGAGTGAGTGTCCTGAGTGTGAGCTGGGGCAGAGCCAGCACTGAACCATGTGTCTCTTGTGCTCCACTGCTGTGCAAAGGTCAGGGCTGAGCAGTCAAGAGAGACAAAAGTGAATATTGATGGCACATGAGTTCCTATGACACTTCTTTTAATTGCTTTCATTTAATGGAAACAGTTCTTTTGCCTCAGAAGTCTTTCCTTACACTGGGTAGGTTTCTGTAGTGTAGATGTATGTTGTAGGGCACAGAAAGATGTTGCTGTTCACCTTAATTGTTGTGACTGCAGTTCAGGGCCTGGCACTTGGCCTTGGTGAGCCTCACACCATTTGTCTTGGGGCAGCCTGTCCAGATGCCTCTGCAGAGCCTTCATGCCCACCCAACTTGGTGTCACCTGTGAATGTGCTTAAGGGGGGCCTCCATCTCCTTGTACAGATAATGGATAGAGATATTAAACTGGACTAGTCCCAAAACTGAGCCCTGGGGAACCCTCATAGTGATTGGTCCCAGCTGGATGTAACTTCATTCCCCACCGCTCTCTGGACTCAGCCAATCCAGCCAGTTTTTAAGCCAGCAAAATGTGTACCTGTCCAAGCCATGGGCTGCAGCCTCTCCAGGAGAATGCTGTCTGAAATAGTGAATCACATGCAGAGCCTTCCCCTCTGTCACTAATTCAGGTCACCTGGTCACAGTAGATCAGATTGTGGTCATGCAGGACCCACCTTTCCTAAACCCTGAGTCTGGCTCTGTGACCCCCTGGTTGGCCTCTACATTCTGCTGTAAAGGAAAGAAGAGCTGTAGATATTAAGGACCAAAAATAATGGCCACCCTAGAGGGCTTCTCTTTCTATGTCATTAGAGTTTCCAAGCAAATATGTGTGGGACTGAGTAGAACCCTCACCTAATAATCACTTAATGCCAGGAGGAAAAAACTCATTCTTCTGGCTGACCCATAGAGGTCACAGAAGGTGTCCTGTGATACCTGTAAAACCTGAGCCTCTGACTGAGCAGGAGGATGTGTGTGGGTGACTGCAGACAGGTAGTTGTTTCAGCATCATTCACTTCTGTCAGCCCAGAAATTACACTGCTGGACAGGGCAGAAGCACAAGGTACTTGGTTTGGGAGGAGGAGGGGCTTGCAAAACCTCAAAGATGTGGTTGCTTTCTTACCATAAAACACTACTGCTGAAAACTTATTAGGTCAAAACTGAATCTTGAAAGCCTGAAGAAGTGTCAAACCATTCCAAGTGAGAGTTTCAACCAGCCAGTGCTGACCAGTTCTGCCTTGTTAATTCTTCCTTGCAGGTTTTCACACAGTCGGAACCACCTGACCTCTGCCCGCTGACACTCACATTCCCTGCTGTTGTTGTCAGGGGGGAAGGATTTTTTCCAGCTTCATAAGAACTACATCTCTAATCCAGACCACCATCTGCCGTTGGATGTGACATTGTGATGGACCCCAGGACATTTCAGAGCCTTCATGTTACCGTGTTTCCATGATAACCCAGGGTGGCGTTTGCAATGCAAGTACAATTTAGACCTTTTGCAGAACCCGAGATGGGTGGTCTAATTGTTTTTACAATGTAATCAATGCAGTTTTTAATTGTTTTCCTACAATGGATGTGTCCATTTTGGCTTGGTTTGATTCGCAGCTTGTTTCTGGTAAATGCCTGGCTGCTGGAAAAAGGGAGATTCTCTTCCACTGATATATGTTTCACAGGCAAGTCTGATGGGTTTAGTCTCCTGCCCTTCGTAAAGAAGTGTTTGTGAGCAGTCATGTGTGAGTGCAGGGATGTTGGGAAGCTCTCCAGGCATGTAGGGCCTCTGGGAGAGTGAGACCAGCTCTCCAGATGTTCTGGAGGATCACTTCAAGCCCTTCACACACAAGTAACAGTGCTTTCCAGTGCTGCAGCAACTGAGCTGATACACAGTTGCTCTTTCCCAGCCTGTCATTCCATAGGATGATGGGTTTTGCTGATTGTTCTTTTTTTGGCTCTGGGATATCATTTTGTATTAGGCCTTAGTTCATCTACTTCAAGCAACAGCAGAACTTGCCTTGGGTCTCCAGGGAGCAGAAGGCAAAGTGTGTGTGTTTGCTGTGGGAGCTGGTGGAGTTCCTGTCCTTGGCGCTCCTGGCAGCTGAAGCAGTTCCACAGGCAGGCTGGGCAGTGCTGGTCTGAGCTGTGCAGGCCCACATGGGGCAGAAGGGCTAAAAAGGGGAGTGAGGGGAACACAAGAGCTGCAGACATCAGCAGGGCTTTGGCTCACAAGGCAGAGGGGCACTACATAGCAGTTTTTGATGCAAGAACCTGTGCTCTACAGGAAGACAAAAACTGGCTGGCTCACAGCAGTGTTGTAGGGCTGGGGATTCCCAAAAGGTGCTCTAGGCCCCCCTCTCCTTCTCAATCTTCCCTTTCTGGCTCCTCTTTCAGCCTGGGATCCAGACTTGCTGCAGCCAGGGCTCTGCTCCAGTTAACAAGCTGGAGTGCTGTTTGGTAGCAGAGAAAGTAAAGCATCTTCTGCTATGTTGGCTGCTTAAGGTATTCCAGAAGAGCTGTCCCCAGGAGCTTGGTTTTCTGTATCATGCTAGTTTATAAAGCAAATCTTTAATTCAGGTAAGCACACGGATATTAAATCTACATTTTAAAGGTCTAGAAAAACAAGATTTAGGAAAATAACCCCTGATAGCTGGTTGCTTAGAGAGCTGCTCTCTAACTGAAAAGAGATTCCCATGAAGTCAGCAAGAACTCAGTATCCAGATCTTTCTGTCTGGCTGTTTGTATGTGGATGATATGGCTCACCCCAGAGCCACTGAGAACAAAGGCTGGAGCTGTTGCAGTGGTTTCCACACAGCTGTTCAGCACTTTTTTTAATGACAGGCCACTTGGTTAGAAACAAGGCTTGATTTTTGGTACTTAAATTCAGACCTGCAGATTTTAAGTGCTGGGCTGCAAGTAGTTCAGGGGGGACCATAGGTTCCCTGATCCTGGTGTATGGTGTTTCACTATGCTTTATTTATCCTGATGGATAAATGCAGGCTCAGCAACACTATGAACTTGTACAGTAGAGAAGAGGTGCTGCTGTTGGCTCTCTGATGCAGAGCAGTGTTCTGTGGTGAGAGCCAGCTCAGAGCTTGCAGTTAGGAGGAACAGAACAAGCCCACTTTTCCCTCAGGAGGAGAAGTTCATGTATAGACAAGATGCATGGAGAGGGTGAAGGCAGAGGCTGTAGGCCAGCACAAGGGCCCCTGCTGCTTTTAAAGTTGCTGTTCACAGCAGTAGCAAACCCTGTTGATGAGGTACCTGTGTCGTTACTCGCATGCTCTGCCGTGTAACGAGTAAACTTTTAAAAAGGAAACAATCCCCACACCCTTTGTCCAATATTCAAAGCAACAATGGGTTTCGTTTTCAAAAACATTGAAAGGGATCTGCCACTTTCAATAAAGTAACAAAACAAATGAGGCTGGTGTAACTGTGTTATTAGGGGAAAAGGATTGGTTCCAGCTGCTTACCAATCAGGCACTAACCCTGCCTAGCAGAGGCCTTGGCTCCTGGCACAGCAGCCCTTGTCCACTGGCACAGCCATGGTGTGAGCACTGCCAGGCACAGGAGGCCTGGAGCCCCTGCCTGCTGCTGCTTCAGTAGAGCTAAAGCTGGGGTGGGTGTTAAGGACTTCACTGGTGTAACAGAATCACTTCTCTGAGCAGGGAGGAGAAGGGAGCCATCACCAGAACAGCTCCAGTCTGTTACATTAAATGTGTCAGGAGTTACTGCACAAAGTCTGCTTTCTTAAGCAATGAAGCAGGACTGTGTTAGCCTAGATGAAGGTCACGCATGAAGAGGCCAAACTCGTAGCATAGGGGTTGTTCAGCCTGGAGAAGAGAAGGCTCCAGGGTGTGAGACAAGGTGGGAATGATTTCATACTGACAGGGCAGGGTTAGATGGGATACTGGAACAAAATTCTTTTGAGGGTGGGGAGGCCCTGGCACAGGGTGCCCAGAGAAGCTGTGGCTGCCTCATCCCTGGAAGTGTCCAAGGCCAGGTTGGATGGGGTTTGGAGCAACCTGGGATGGTGGAAGGTGTCCCTGCCCATGGTGGGAAGGGGAAGGGGTGGAACTGGATGGTCTTTGAAATAATGAGACCATGGTTATGGAGCTGTGCAGTCCCAACTGCATCTCCCCCTTACACCTTAGCAAGAAACTAATGTGCAAGGACCTGTTTTAATTCTGCTCTTCCCTAATGCTCCTGTTAAGGAAACTTCTTATGCCTTTAGTTAAGACAAAAATACTCCTGGAGAGTTCTGGAAAAAGAAAATATTTCACAGAACTGATACACCATTGAAATCTTCACCTTTTTTAAAGTTCACTGAGGTAAGCTGCTAGGAATAGCAATGTTTTTGGCCTTTCTAGCCTGAGCTCCTGCACTTTAAATGCACAGACATTTGAGCTCAGCATTCTGAATCCAAGAAGGGACTTTTGCTACCTGTCCTTCCAGAGGCTCCTGGTTTAGAGTCCCCACCTCAGCAGTTGCATCTTCAAGAGAGATGCTGAGCTGCAGGTTCAGCACAAGCAGCTGAAGGATCATTCACTCACCAGCCCACAAACTTTAAGGGAAGACTCTTGCTCATTGTGGGATAAATGGCATTCAAGTTCCACAAAGGCAGCTCTGCCACCTCCTCCACACTATCCCCACTTTGGATGGAGAGCTCTTGGTACAGGGTGAGCTGAGAGCCAGAGTCCTGGAAAACTGAGAAACTTGACCCTGGGATGGTGGGCCCAGGAATAGGGATGGTGAGCTCAGGAATAAGAGGCTGAGAGAGTTTTATACCAAGATGCTATTTACTTTGAACAGTCATATTCAGTATAACATGTCTAATCAATCCACATGGATACACCTACAACAGGTAATTAAAAAAATAATAAATGAAGACACTAATAAATTAAGTACATTTAACTTAGTTGGGACAATGGTCTTCCTGTCACCGGTGGCAAAGGCTGGATCTGCAGTTACTCCTCTAGGATGCAAATGCCAAGCAAGAAAATCCCTCTGGATTCCCCCTCCCTTCAGTCCTCATCCTGCATCTGCTTGAGACCATAACTGAACACCCATGCTGGCCTCTGTCCTTCCCATTGTTCCATGGGATCTCCACATTGCTCCATCCTCACAGCATGCAACACTTTCCTTTTGCTTTCACTGCTTCACTGCATTGTTCCTTCTGTTAGTACACAAACACTTTTCTATCTAATATAAATCAGTCCCCACAGCCCATCAAAGCCACATCCAACAGCATCTTGTGGCACTTAGCATCTGTCAGTCCTTCTGTGGAGGCACCCAAAAGTGACAGCTTTACAAAAGAGAACAAGCTGCAAACATTTCAGATTTAATACAGAAATTTAATAGAGTCCACAGACACTAATGCTCCATCTGGAATCCAGTGACTTTTACACCTTCATGAGAAACAGAAGCTGGATCCCACCCTGAACTGAAATAGAGGATGAGGGATTTTCAGAAGTCTTTGCATGACAAAAGCACAAGCAACAGTGACTTTCAGAGGCTTGTTCTCCTACAGTGCTTAAATGCCTTGAAAACAACACCCACACCAGAGTGGAGAGTGTTTGCCATCCTGTGCCTTACTTAACTCCTACTACAGGATAAAGAAACTGGAGCTGTGATATGAGAATAGTGATTGAGTTCAGAGGACAAACCATGCACCCCTCTGCACCAATCCACCAACACCTCGACAGCTCAGCAGAGACTCAGTCTTCCTTCTTCCCTGGAAAACTGCTGCCTTGGCAGCTCCCGAGGAGCAGAGCTGTTCTGGGAGAGCTGCAGTGTCTTTTCACAAAGAGCCAACACATGATGTGTTCCTGTGTGTCTGAGGCAGCTGTGCCAGCTGATGCTTCCAGCAGCAGGATGGATTTTGCCACCAGCCCCACAGAGCAGCTGGGACAGGGGGTGTCTGGAAGCCCTGGCACCCGCTGCTCCCAGCCAGCTACACTACTGGAAGCTGCTGGTTTTCTCCCATGTGTGCTGATCATCCAGTCAAAATGTAAAAAGAGGATGGCACCTGCCTTCAGGGCAGGTGAAGGTGTCACTGTACAGGTACAATGGAACCCTTCCACGATGTGTGCACACTGGAGCACTGCTGTTGTTGGGGTCTCTAAGTAGGTTCAGCTGGAACAGACTTGACCCTCTTCCACACCATCGGGAACGGATGTGATCTCTGTCTGCTGCCCCCTCACTCCCACTTCCCATACTGGGGGAAACGAGCCTCCTGGGTCTTTGCTTTGTCAACTCCAGAGACTCCTGTTCCCACCTGCTTCTTTTGTTGGTGTTGCCAGCAGAGATCCAGCTCTGCCTCACATCAGTCTGTGTGATTGTCCTTCTCCTTGGGAAGCAGCAGGCTCGACCTGGCCGGGGAGCTGGTGGCTCTTTTGATCACCTCCATCCACCTGCCAAGAAAAGACATGAGAAATGCTTAACCCTCACTCACAGGTAATCTTATCCTTTGTTATGAGCTGTACCCCTTTCCCAAACCTCCCAAAACAGCCATTTTCTTTCTTTAACACGTCTTCTGGAAAATGAACTCTTCCAAGCTTGAGATGTGGTAAACACCCTGCAGAATGTGGTTGCCTGTCCAAGTCTACAGTGCTCTGAGCTCCAGAGAACTCTCACGAGAGCTCACTGTGTTCTCAGTGTTATCAAGGATGACAAGCTGACAATAATTACTGCTTTTCTTAATAATAAATTAGGAAATAGGTAACAGCCTTGCTCTTGTGAAAGAAAGCAAAGCAACAGTGAAAAAAGCAAGACAAATCCACTGTGCATTGGGTATTTTTCCCTTGAAATCCCTGCATGAGCCCAGTGCATTAAAGAGCACAACTTCTGGCTCAGGTAGCTGATACCTCAGCTGTTTACAAGTGCGTGACACTCTCCCAAGGAAGGGGAACATGTGACACCTCAGTCAAACCACATTCCAAAACAACCAATACAACCCTGCATGGCAGGACCAAGTGCAGGGTTCTCAACATAGCAGAGTTTTGTACGTGGTGCATTTCACACACAGTTTAGACCCTCTGCAGAAGCCCCTAAGAGCAATTAATTGTAATTATAGAGGATAATAATAAAATGTAATTACAGAGAAACCAGACAAGTGAAAGGGAACCCTGTACTTGTTACTCTCAGCCTTGTGTTGTAACTTCTGCTCCCAGAGATGGAAGATGAAAACCAAGAAACTCTTTATAGAACCTGGAAATGTGACTCCCAAGAGCTGGTGGGGCCACAGCCCTTCCCCTCCCTCATTCCTCCTTGGCTCCAGGGAAGCCCCAGACTCCTGGGGCTCACACAGCTCACAGCTCTAGGTGTATCCCCAGCTCTCCCACACACAGAGGAGGGTTCTCCAAATATCATCGGTGGGGAGAAGGAGGGAATGTTATTCCTGAAAATGTGCTGGAAGATCACTCAGACTAGGAGGAAAGAGAGGGTGGGATGACCAACCACTGAGTTTAGAGCAGGTTATAAGCCAAGAAACAGAAAACAGAAAATTACCTCTCAAAGGTGTATTTGCTCTCAGCCCTGAAGAAATACACGTGGGACTTGAACTGCAGCTTGAAGACATAATCCTTCTGAATCCCATCTGCCTCCACAGGGCAGCTGACTATGTAGCCAAGCAGGGGGAGGCTGGCCAGGGGATAATCATCCTGCAAGAGACCCAAGAGCGCAGCCCTGAGTGCAAGGCACCCCAGCCATGCAGCCCATGTAGCACAGGGGAGGGCTGTGCACTCTTGTTCAGGAGACAACAGGAGAACTCTTCTGCAAGGCCACCAACAGCTTCTAATTAAACCTTTCCCCACCTCCTTTCATTTCTTTTATAGTTATTTGCTTCTGCTCCTCTGCCCAACGCTGCCTCCTGGGCTCCCTCCTCCTTCTCTGCACCCTTTCTATGGAACTCGAAGCACAGGTCTGACAAAAAAAAGGTAAAGTAACTCTCACAAAAGAAATGTGCCCTCAAGGCAAGAAGGCAGAATAACCCAATTACTGGGTTAATAAACACAGTTTATTTGGTTAATAAGATGAAAAGATTGCACTGCACCATGGTTCATTATCAAGCAGTTCCTGAACGCACCAGCACAGAGAAGTGGGCAAAGAAGATACAAATGCTGCTGTGTCACTCACATCCTTCAGTCACTGCATGAGGAGAAGTTTCCCCCTTACCCACAGAAGGTCAGTACTGTCTGAACTGGAAATTCTGATTAAATTGCACAAGAAGTGCCCAGAGCCTTTCAGAGACCAGTTTCATTATGAACTACCTCCTCTTCCCCTTGCTGATCTCCTTCACACAGCAGGGATTTGCCCCTGGAGCTGAAAGTCAAGGATCCCCAGGTCCCCCCCAACACCCTGACCATCATCCCCTCATACACCTGCCCACCTGGTGTGTCTTGTAGAAGAACAAGCAGAAGTTGGTGAAGACGACCCACAGTTTCTGCCAGCCATTGCTGTTCTTGAACTTCCTCAGCAAGTACCCAGAGAGCTGGTTCTGGCACAGAAGGAAAAGAGGAGTGCCATGAAATCGCAGGTTGCCATCCTGCTGCAGGTGAGCAGCCCAGCACTGCTCCTGCGCTTGCTCCCAGCCATGGTGACAGCCACCAGGGCCCATCCCTTTCAGCCACCCTTTCTCACATGCAGGAAACCCACGTGGAACACACTGTGTGAGAAGGGAAATAAAGCAGGAGAGGAAACAGAGGACTGCAGAGCTGGGAGATAAACAACACGTGGCAGCTACACGAAGCAAAGCTGGCGTGGAAGGGGGCTGCAGGGAGGGGAACACCACTGCCTTGGAATCAGCCAGTAGGATAGGGAAACCTATGGCATGACAGTGCAGGAATTCTGTAATTTGAGAAAATGACATTCAACATTTGAGAAAAAGAAAGGTATTTGGCAGATTTACAGAGAAAACCATTTTTTGAGGCATAAATAGGAAGAAATCTTGTCTTAACAAGGCAATGGTACATGTCTGCCTCTGAGGACGAGGATCTTCACATGAGCAGTTAGAAGCAGGACATTTTCCTGGGAATCCCATGGCTCCTCCCCACCAGCACAAAATGTGAGAGGCATCTTTACCTGGATCATGCACAAGTAATCAGACAGGGAAAGGCTCTGGTTCCGGTACCAACAAACATGGGTGATTGTGTTGGGCCGTTGGGCCTGGCCCAGCAAATAGCGAGGAGGAAGCTCTGGAGAAACAGCAAGAGAGCAGAAAACTGAGCAGAGAAAGGGGGAGAGAAAGAGAAAAACAGAACGTTAGGGTGAGAGGAGTGATGCAAGAAAGGTGGCTGTCAAAGGAAAATGGATTGTGAAAAAAATGATAGTGTTAGAACATGGAACAGATCAGAGTGAGAGCGAGTGCAAGAACTCACACATTCAATCCCAGAACCTGTAGCAGGATGGGCTTGTTATCCATGCACAGAACTGTGAACTGGTGTCTTTCCCAAGGTGTCAGCAGGGAAAGGCCCATCCCCTCCAACAGAAATCGCAACAGAAGCCAGCTCAAGTGCCCCATGTCTGTACCTCAGGCCCAGGTCACATCTACAGCACTTCCCTCACCAAGCTGATCAACAAGGTCTCTCTGTCAGAAAAACACAGGAGCTCCAGTGCCCAACCTTTTAACTCCAGTTAAGCAAGTGCCTCAAGAGCAGAGCAGGACAGGCAGGCACAGACACAGGCTGCAGCCCCCTGCCCCATTGCTTTTGTCAGGTCCTTTTTCTCTCCATGTTATTTAGGTCCTTCCTGCTTCTGGAACTCTTCTAAGCATGCCAGTCTCCAGGAAGGTGTCCTACCCTGCCAAACTGCCTAAAGTAAAACTGTAGAGTTGGTGCAAGCAGTGTAAGGAGTGCTGAGCTGATCAGTCTGGAAATCTGCAGGATTCAGTGCCCAAATGTGCCACCAATGCTTCCTTGCACTGTGAGTCACAGCAAGACCAGAGGTACCAGTGGCTCATAGAACCCCAAAAAGGTCTGGGTTGAAAGGGACCTTAGAGATCATCTGGTCCCAACCTCTGCCATGGGCAGAGACACTTTCCACTCAAGCAGGTTGCTCAGATTCTCACACAGCCTGGCCTTGAACACCTCCATGGGCACATAACAAACATCTCTGCTCAGCATAAAATGATGCTGCCATGAAAAGACACTTGGATGCGCAGTCCTGTCCGCAAGGGGAAGACAGAAAATTCCAACTGAATTTCCTCTTAATTCTGGGTGCAGTACAGCAGCTAACCAGAGCTCAGTACAGCACAGCCAACCTCGAAAGGAAAATATCATGGTTAGAGAACTTACAATCATAGAACCATTAAGGCTGGAAAAGACCTCCAAATCATCAACCTTTGACCAAATCCCACTGAACAATTTGGTGAAGTGCTACATCCACATACTCTTTGAACATTTCCAGGGACAGTGACCCCACCACTGCCCTGGGCAGTCTGTTTCAATGCTTAACCACTTTTTCTGTGAAGAAATTCTTTTTGCTTCCCAACCTGAACCTCCACTGTGCAAGCTTAAGGTCATTCCCTCTTGTCCTGCCCCTTGTTCCCTGGGAGCAGAGCCTGACCCCCACCTAGCTGCCCCCTCTTTTCAGGGAGTTGTGCAGAGCCAGAAGGTCCCCCCTGAGCCTCCTTTTCTCCAGGCTGAGCCCCACCAGGTGCTCCAGACCCTGCCCCAGCTCCACTGTCACTCTCTGGACACACTCCAGACCCTCAATGTCCTTCTTGTCATGAGGGGCCCCAGACTGACCCCAGCATTTGAGTCACATCAGCAGTGCCCAGCACAGGGGATGCTCAGTCCTCCAGCAAGCAAAGTGAAACCCAAAGGAGCGATTCAGTCCCAGGATATCCTGGGTTTCCTTTAAACCTTCCCTGCTTTGACCCCGCTGAGAAGCAAAGCCCTGCTGCACGGGGAGCGGAGCGTGAGTACGGACACACAGACAGGCACAGAGAGGACAGCATGCAGTGGTGTTGGATGGCCCAAGCTCTCCCTGGACACAGAACCACTGCCAAGGCCAAATGGGAGATGGAGGCCAAGGCAGGATGGACAGAGTGGGGCCAGAGCTGCGCCCTCGGTACCTCGACGGCCACACTGTGGTCGGTCATGGAGACGCTGGTGTTGCGGTACCAGCACACGTGCATGGTTGTGTTGGCACGGTGGTGGCTCTGCCTGTCCAGGGAGCTACGAGAGGAGTGAATGTCATCTTCGGACTCCTGTTCTACAGAGACCTCATCAGAGGATCCTGGGGGAGGAGAATTGGGGAGTGATTGAAGAAAACCGTGCAATACAAAAATGCAAGAGAAGCTGGGATTCCTGAGAAAGGCGGTTTTCTCTTGCCATGGTGTGGTTTTAAGTACGTCAAGCTCAGCTGGTTACACAGCTCCAACAACCACTCTAAGCACATCAGTCTGGATTTCATGATCCACTTCTGCCTGGGGCAGCTGACTCTCAGGATCAAAGGATGGTTTGGGTTGGAAGGGACCTTAAAAATCATCTGGTTCCAACCCCTGCCATGGGCAGGGGCACCTTCCACTAGAATAAAAGTACAGAGTGGTTTGAGACAGTGCTGTGTCAAACAAACAAAAATGACCAAACTTCATCTTGAGTCAACGAACAGAACTGAGCTCTCCAAGAAAAAATACTCCATGTTTCAGCACAGCCATAAAACCACCAGACAGGCACAGGAATACTGGGCTGTAAAAGCTGACCTCCAGAGATGCTACAATTTGGACCAAAAAATTCACCACATGGTTAAACTGAGAAAAATCTATGTAAAGAGTGACTAAGCACTTTATATTATAAAATTAACAACTCTGCAATGGGAGAATCTCTGCTGCATTTAAAGCTACCTTGAACATCAGTCTAGGAAGACAAGCATATCTCTTTTGATTAAAACCAAAGCCCAATTAATTCTCCATTATCACATTATAAATTATAAATTATAAATTATAAATTATAAATTATAAAAATGTCATTTATGTCATCAAACTCACTAAAGGAAAAGCAGAAAGGACAGGACAACTTCTGCTTTTGAAGGAGGCAGGGAACACCACTTACTGTTGGAGCGGTTGCACACGGAGTTTTCCAGAAGCATCTCGGATTTCTCAGTAGATTTCTTGGCCATTTCAATTGCCACATTTAGATCTTCCATCCACTTGCCCATCTCCAGGCGGGTACTGCAAGGGAAGCAGTGGGAATGGGGATCTGCCAGCCCAGAGCTGTGCCCGTGTGCTGGAGGCACAGGTCACTGCCCAAAACAAGGGACAGAATCCTTCCATTAGATAAATAAAAACAAATTTAGAATTCCTCCAAAGCAGGAGCTTTCCAGAGAGGAAACTGACCTCCTACAGCCTCCACCTCTACATACAAGCCTTGAAACAAGACTAAACTAGCAATTAAACACTTGGACTTTACAGAAAATATAATGAACAGACAGCTGGCAGGGCTCAGAAGAGGAATTCTGGAGATGGAGGATATGAGCAATGATTTTTTTGAAGGATAAATGGCAACCTGAAGCAGAGCCCATATTTTAAAGGGCATCTGGGATGTACCTGACATCACAAGCAAATAAAACCCAGAGTGCAGGAAGATTCCTTCCCCCTCCCAGGATCCACTACAAGGTGAGACCTTCACAGCCCTTCAAGGTGTATCTGTATCCATGGGGATGCAACAGTGGAAGGTTTGGCTTTAGACACACCAAAACATTTCTTTGTTTTGGTAACCATCTCTTTTTTCTGAAAGTTTTTAATTTAGACTGAAAATTCCACACGTGGTCTAAAGCCTAGCAGCAATTTTTATTTTTGGCAGGTAACCTTGGAGCTATTTAAAGTCATGACAAGGTAAAAATTCTATTTATTTTTCCAAATTTAATAATCTTTCAAGCACTTTATGACTCACAGCTGCTGAGAAGTGGTTGATCTTAAAAAAAAGTTGCATTCTCAGGTGTTATGTTGGAATTTAAAAAAAATACATCTGCATACCAAATGTATTGACTCCTGTGCCATTACACATCTGATTTATAAATACACTGTAGTGGTTATTTTTCAAGAACAGGTCATCAAGCAGTAAAAAGCCCTGTGATTTAAGGTTGAGATTTAGTGCTCCCACCCTGCATTGTTTGCATTCCTGATTCCTGCTGCCTTTTCACAGACTTACAGAAAGACAAAAACTCCTAAAGCTGATCCTGACACCAGGTATAGGAGACATCCTAATTACAAAAAGGCACCAAACTCACTGTACAGGGGTAATTTAGGCTGAAAAGAGATTGTTTTTATTTCCAAGTCAGCCTTTAATTTTTCCTCTCCCCAGCTTCCTCCATGAAATTCTGCAGGAACTCTCCCCTCCTCACAGCAATTTGAATGTTCTGAACTTTAATTCTTTTGGGTCTCTAAAATATTTCTGTTTAGATTTTGTCTCCTGAAGTGGTTTGAAGGATGACACTGGCAACTCCCAAATAAACAAAAACAATGGCAACCTTATTGCTACTGTTTGTATTTTGGGTCAGAAAGAAACACAGAATCACAGGATGGTTTGGGTGGGAAGAGACCTTAAAGCTCATCTCATCCTACCCCATGAGGGCAGGGATGCTTTCCACTATCCCAGCTTGCTCCAGGCCCTGTCCAAGCTGGCCTTGGACATTTCCAGGGATGGGGCAGCCACATCATTGCTCCTCTGGGCACCCTGTGCCAGGGCCTCAGCACCCTCACAGGGAAAAATTCCTTCCCAGTATCCCATCTATCCCTGCCCTCTGGCAGTGGGGAGCCATTCCCCCATGTCTTATCCCTACAGGCCCCTGTCCAAAGTCTTCTTCCATCTTCCTTGTTGGCTCCTTCAGGCACTGCAACGCCACACTGAGCTCACCCCAGAGCTTCTCTCCAGGCTGAACAATCCCAACTCTCCCAGCCTTTCCTCCCAGCAGAGCTGCTCCATCCCTCTGCTCATCCTGGTGCCCCCTCTGGACTCTCTCCAGCAGCTCCACGTCCTCCCTGTGCTGGGCCCCAGGGCTGGGGCAGCTCTGCAGGTGGGGTCTCACCTGAGCACAGGGGCAGAATCCCAATCCCTTTCTGCTGCCCACACTGGGGATCAGCCCAAGATAAACTATTCTTTCCCAAAATTCAACACTGAAAAAGGAGCTGTTAAGAGTCCTGGGCTTATTTTGAGGTCCAGAGGATGCATGAAATACCCCTCTGGCTCTGCACCATTTGAGCAGTAACTTTCTGGAGAAGGAATCCATCAAAGCCACAGGAAAACTAGGATTACCTGGCTGCCACCACTATGGTTTTCTGTGCAGAATAGATTGTGAAGCAGTGTGGGACAGACCATTCATTCTCACTCTCCTCCACCTGCAGGAAAAGAAAAGATTATTTCTCATCAGTGCTCAGTCACCAATAAATACTAAAACTGTCATGTGCTGGCTGGGACTGAGGCAAACAGGATTCCAACCTGGTAGCAGGAAGTGCAGAACAGCAACTCTTTGATGAATACCACTTACTTTCAAGTCTATTTTGGCTCTATATGAAAATCTATGGTGTGTTTCTACTGCAGGGGCACAACAGGGCAAGGAAAGGAAGGGGCAGGAGCAGATTTGGCTCCTTACTCACCGGAGGGTCGAGCACTATCAGCTGCAAACCAAAGACAGAAAGAACAATCCTGTTAGAAAAGGTGTGGGCAGGCAGAAGGATTGATTACATGCTGAGGTGTGTGCAGGGGGAGAAAACACCAGGGTAAATAAATCCCTGTTTCCAGATCAGCCTCTCACAGCAGTGTGAAAATGAATGGGAAACAGGGTGTGCTCCAGCTGTTTTGCTAATGTGGAAGGAAGGAACTCCTCACCTGCAGATAAAGAAAGCTTTGTTTGACACACTCAAGGTCAAATTGCTGCTGAGATTGACCTTGGAGCAATTTGTGGCCTTGGTCCTTGTGCCCTGAAGGATTTCCTCAACCTGCCTTAGGCAAAGCCATTTCCTTAACCCTGTGATGCAACATGGAGCCACTTACCAACATGCCATGCAGAGAGAGGTGTCCGTGGATTTTGAACTGATTTGTCCCTGTGACCCCTTTGCTTGTGTACAGTAACATATCTGAGAACTGGAAAGGCAGGAAGAGAACAATCAGCGTTCTGAAAGCAGCAGGCAGGGACAAGGATTTTTTGACATCTCCTTAAAAATCTGTTGTTTAAAGGCCACCGTAGATACATGAAAAATGTGATTTCTCAGTCAGTTTGGCCAACTAGCCTTCAAACCTCTCTTTTGTTTACTTATAAAAGAGGAAATTATTTTTTTTTAATTCTGTTACAACTCTGTGCCATTATAGAACCAAGAGAGTAGTGCCACAGCCACACTCTATAAAAGCATTGCTCAGAGTGAGTTTTCAGTTTCAGCTGCTGATTTTCAGCGCAAGAACATGAAAACACACTTCCCTCAACAACTCTCTCTTGAAGACTTTGGGTTTATAAAAATCAGAAGCAGCACCCACCAGAAAGAACATCCGCTGCTGTAAGCCCTTCTTAGTGAGCTTGTACAAGCAACCTTCCCGGATAAACTCCTGCAGTGGAAAAGAAAAAGTTAGATAATGTTTGACTTTCCTGACTTGGGGGAATTTTATTTTCATGCCAGAGTACACAGATGTTGATTGGTGCCCAGCAGTGATCACTAACAGATTTCTCAGAGGCCCAATGACACTTTCCTGTCTTTTTTTGTGACATGGATCAGCTCCTTGCAGCAGCCAGCATTTAAATCAGTGAAGGAAGAGAAGGGAAAGGAGTAGAATTCCTTTTGGACACCAGCAGTTCACCTATCACACTTACATCCCACTGTAGTGACTGCCATAGCATCCCCAAAGCACATGTGATGCTCCTGTATTTATGCCCAGTACATCTATCAAAAACAAAGAAACAAAAAACCAGGCAGGAACTGCACAAACTCCTGTAATGCAGAGGCACCCACACCAGTTTAGCCCAGTGCTGTGGCTCTTGCCATCCCTCCATTCTCTGAGTTTGCACCAGGCAGACACAAGTAGAGCTGGGAGTGGATTTCGAGTGGGACACACCAGTTCCCACTCACACACAGAGTACCACTCATACCCCAGCATACCCAGAATCTGCACTGGAAACACAAAACTGCAGCCAGAGTTTAAGCAGAAGCATTTCTGATATATTCCTCAGAATATCACCAAGGTGATGACCCCATCATCCATGGCATTCACTAAGAGACAGTTTCATGAAGCCTTTACAGCTGTCCCATAGACTTGGGGGGCAGCGATGGCAAATCCATGCTTCAAAGGATGGAAATAAAACCAATACAGTCTCTAAACACTAAGCAGAGGCACTTACCCTGCCAGGTGCTGTCAGATTGTCTATCCCAATCAAGTCATGCTGCAGCTCTGTAAGCTTCTGGAAATTTTCCAGGCGGATGAGGCTGTGCTGTAGCTGTGAGGTCATTTCTGTGACTTCCTTCAGGGCATCTGTGAGGAGAACAGCAGCAATGGGAGCAGAGCACAGCAACCCAGGCCACCCATTTCACCCCTGGAAAACTGAATCTGAAATTTACATCTCAAATTTATAGCAAATTTTAGAACAGAATGGTTCATATGAAAGGGAACTAAAACAATCACCCAGTCCAACTGCCAGCTTCTTTAAGTGTATTTTAGAGTAGGGTAAATAAAGCAAGCAACTTCACAGCATTTCCTATGCTTCTGGAAATTGTCAAGCTCAGATTCTGCTTAAACAAAAAGTGTTACCATGTAACTGAAAGTAAATTTAAAAAATCAAACTATTTCTGCCAAAGATTATTTTGTCATGAATGGAATTTACTACACACACTTCTGTTGCTACAAATCAAGCATTTTTTGGTCACATTTTTACATCTAAATGACAAAAAGTTTGTAAAAAAACCTACTCTTTTATTTCCCCCTGCTAGGAGACAAGAAAAGGACCAATTTTCCAGCTTTGGTTGAAGCACTGGGATCTATCATGAGAAAATCACTTCCTGGAATGCCAGGAAAAAGAAGCACTTACATTGAATTTATGGACATAATTGAACATAAGTGAACCTAAGTATTCAAAGGCCAGGTTGGATGAGGCTCTGAGTACCCTGGTCTAGTAAAAGTATCCCTGTCCATGGTGGAAGGGGAATGAGATGAGTTTTATTGTCCCTTTCAACCCAAACCATTCTGGTCTTCTCTGATTCCATAGTTCTTGTCTTCCCAGGGCTCAGAGTTTTGGATGCCCGTGGAAAGGGGTGTGGCTGGGCGCTCACTCACTCCGGCAGTCGGCGAAGTCGTGGTGCTCTGCTGTGTAGTGCTTGCACAGCCTCCCCAGGATCAGCTTGTAGTGCATCAGTCTCTGGATGGGTTTGAGCAGGAAGGTGTTGAGGGGCAGGTAGCAAACCTTCTGCAGCTCAAACTCCTTATAAACCATCTCCAGCTTCTTGAGGCGTTTGGTTGCTTTCTCCAGTTCCGTCAGGACCTCGTCGTGCTTCTGCAGGTAACTGGTGAACTCCTGTGGAATTGGACAAAAAGTCACTTAGATCGCAGGAAAACTGTCTTTCATAATTAAAGGAAGTGGCAGGCAGCTCCCAGCCAAGGTCAAAGTAGGTGTCTGTGTGCCATTGTGCCTCCTGGGAATACTAATGCTGGTGGTGGAAACAGCAGTCCCCCACTCCTGCACTCCCCTTCAAGCCACTGGTTTTAATTAAATAATTATTCCACTCCTGCAGCACTAATGTAACTGTCCCACATGGGCACTCTGCTCCAAATAAAGTTGACTTCATTTCAGAAGAAATTATTCTGCCTTTAAAAAATATGTGTATTTTTAAATTAAATAACCTTGTGAATCAAGGTCTCAATAGGGGAGGTAAATAAGTTTTGTTTCCTGCTGAATAACCAACAAGCACCTTTTCTCAAGGTAAATGTAGGTTACTAAATAAGCAACAGTGATACAAAACCTTCCTGCAATTATTTTACTGTTTTCCTTTTAAATTGCTTCTCAGCAATAACTGTTTGCAAGTTACTTCAAGACTGACTGAAAAAGGATATGTTTAGATGAGATATTGGAAAGAAATTCTTCCCTGTGAGGAAGATGTCAGCCACTAGAATCTGATAGCTCATGGCTTAAATATTGTTAGGAAACTTTTGCCTCTTATGGCAAAACTGTATAAAGAAGCTACAGCCTCAGAAGTCCAGCCCTTCCTGAAGATGCCTGACTGGAACTTTGGACTGTGAGTTGAGATGCCTTGATAAGATAAAGGGAATGCTATTATTCAATAATCATTTAGGTCTAGGGAGAAGTAAACAAGGCAGAGAGAAAAGAATGCATGCCCAAGATAGCCAAACCCAACAGAAAATCATTGCTGGCTGGGTTTGGGTGGGGGAGGCCATAGGCAAAGAGCCCAGGTTTGCACAGAACCCCAGAACAAAGGGGAGAGGAGGAGAGTTTTGTGTGTGCAGCAAAACCTCCAGTCAGAGACAGTGAACACCCATCCTCCCTTACACAAACTGCATCAGCTGCAAAACCCCCCCAACCCTGGGAAGGCCACATCCATGGGACATGCATGTGGGAGAGAGTGGCATAATCCACCAAAGACCCCTGCAAAGTGCTCCCCAGACTTATTCCTGTGGCTTTGCACCACAGGACTGCACGTGATACAAAGTGATTCAGTCTGCTGCAACAGACTGTGTAAATCTCCTCTAGGAGAGATTCCTGGGCATTCCACCTGGCCTGAGCATATATTAATCCATTGGATTCCATACTTTTTTGGGGAACCCTCACCACCAAGAAGAGCAGCTGGACAGGATCATCAGGACGCTGGTAGGATGCATGGAGTGGTGATATTTTCTTTAATCTGTCTCTGTTCCTCTCTTTCTGTCCCCCCATCTCTTTTCTATTTCTTCCTCTTCCTTTTCTCTCTCTCTGATATTTATTATTAAACAAAGCCCATACTATTGACTTTGGCATATAGTCTCATTTGCACCTTAATGGAAGCAGAGGCATTTCTAATAATTTCTAATAATTTTATGAACCAGACTGTAACAGGTGGTGAGGCCCTGGCACAGGGTGCCCAGAGAAGCTGTGGCTGTCCCTGGATCCCTGGAAATGTCCAAGACCAGGCTGGACAGAGCTTGGAATAACCTGGGATAGTGGAAGGTGTCCCTGCCCATGGCAGAGGATGGAATGAGAAGGGCTTTAAGGTCCCTTCCAACCCAAATCCTCCTGGGATTCTGTGATTAATGGAAATATTAACCCTGAGCACTGATCCTTTACAAATCAAAACACCTCAATAATCCCCAAATTCCATGTTTTGAATCCTGTATCTACCTTCAGAGTGCGCATGTTCCTGAGCATGACATCTCCGATGCGCTGGTACTCCCCTTTCACGTGAGCATTGGTTCTGCCTTCCCTGGAACACGGGGAGGAAAGAAGAAGGCAACATATATGGGGGATCAAGAAATTTCTGTTTTCTCCCTCCATCTTCCCTTGTAATTCAGGACATAATCTTTAGCCGTTTGGCATTCCTATTTCACTGTTCAAATTGCAAATTTGGTACATTAAATATGGATGCTCTACAAAACAGCAAACACAAAGATATGCTTAAAAAACTGAGAAAGGACTAGAAAGGAACTTGTGTGAAAGTCTGTTTGAGAGTTTTAAGTTTCAGACCTCCACATAAATGTCATAACATGATCCCACCTGATTCTGTGAATTTATTTTTGTTCATACTTTGTTCATGTTGACCACCTCCTTTTGAAAGGCAGTTATACTGTAATATATAACATGTCACCTCAGGAGAAAATAATACAAAGTTGAAAAGACTAAAAACATCATCTGTGAAATAAACTGCATTGCAAGAACCACACTCCCACCTTAATCACAAAAATGTTTCCTAGATTTTCATCTGGACATTCATTAAGTGGAAGGTGTGGAAAAAACACACACATCATCTTTTTGATCTTGTTCTCCTTCCTTTTTCTAAGGCTTGAGAGACACTGTCAGATTATATCAACTATTGATGATCTTCAAGGTGTTTTCCAACCTAAATGATTCTGTGATTACAAAACCCTCGGTCTGGTGCACAAGTCATACAACTGCAGGACATTATTATATTGGAAAATGGGCTTTAATACTTTTTAGTACTTTTTTAATAGCATTAATACCATGAAAGATTTCTCCTTGCTTCTAATGATGCAGAAATACCAATTGTAGTCTGGTTTTGACGTGAGGATGTAGAAAAAGGTCCCCCTGCTTGCTTACCAGAGTGAGAGCCTTTGTTCAATCTCCTTCAGAAAGCCTCGATGGAACTCATAGATGGGGTCTATGTTGGAGAAGAGCAGTGTCATCAGACCCTCTGGCATGGCATTCTCCTTGATCACAGCACTGCGGAACCACTGCCAGAAAACCAGAAATTCTCATCAATTTCTCTGTTTCAGAAATTCAGTGTTAGTCCTGCAGTGATGGGGGATGAGAAAGTATGCATGGGGAAACAGCAGGAAGGAAGAAGAAATATTTAGGGAAGACATAATTTGTGAAAAATGAAAAGATGGGATTTTTTTCTTTGCCAGGTATTGTCGCACTATATTGGGAATGGTGAGGCACTAGGACATGGATTCTCTTGTGAGTTGAACAGGAGAGCTCCTGAGGTTTATTACCTCAGATCTTCTTTTATAGACTGATACACGAAATCCAGAAAGGTAAAACTCTTATTGGTCAGTAAACTAACACATCACTATCATTGGTCAGGGGGGTACACCACCCCTCCACCTTCTCTTGCAAGAAAACAAGGAACTGACAAACAACACTTGCAAGGCTGTTTTTTATCTCTGAGGATTGTTTTGATTCCTCCTTATGATTTCCCAGGTGAGTCTGAAAAAGTTATGCAGCCTGCTTTTCCACAGGCACTGTGCTCCCTGCATGCTGCTGGCATTTAGCATCTATAAGATATGAGGAAGATGAGGCTCATGGCTGGCTCTAGGCACAAGCTGGTTTCTGAATGCAATGATAGGATGGTTGGGGACAGCTGAGTGACAATCAGTTACCCAGTGGCTGCCCCAGCTGCTTCCACTTCCACACAGATAAAACTGCTGTCAGAGGCCTGGAGCCCTGTGCAAGTCCCTCAGCTGAAGACATCTCGCTGCAGGTCACACTCCTCCTTCCCCGCTTTCTGACAGGGATATTACAAAAATCCTCTGAGATTTTTCTGAGGTATTCCCCCTTCTGTTAGGAGAAGTTCTGGGAAGCCTGTAGGAGGAATTGGAGTGAGATGGTGCTCAATGAGCTTGCAGAGAACACCTCCACTGAGGCCATGCAGTGTTAAGGGACTCAAGCTTTTCTTTGATGAAATTAAAACAACAGCTTATAGAAAGGCAACAGTCACAGTGCTCAAACACGGAGCTCATGAACAAAAAAGCTCTTTTAGAAGCACATGAACTGGAAATTCATGCTGCCCTCCAAACCTGGAGTCACTTGTCTATTCTGGGTGAAAGGAGGAGGCAGAAACAGAAGCAACAAAAAAGAAAAATCTCTTCAAACCCCGACAGGTTCAATGGCCTTTGCAGCTGTCATCTGCTCACAGATCCAAAGGCACAAGGATAAAAGCTTCCCAAGGAAAACCACAGAGAAGACAGCCAGGTTATAAGCAGAGGTGGCAAATATCACTGAAACTGAATGCAAAATGTTTTTAGGCTTTCCTTGTTCACAGTTTTTAGACCAAAAGTCATCAGCATGGCACAGGATGTAGCTGCTGGAGCAAATGATGGAAGTCCAGAGGAGGCATCTGCTCTCCCACAGAAGGAGCTACGGAACAAGGAAGGGGACAGCTACTTGGCTCCTGGATTATGCTACATCACAAGAAGAAATTCCAAGTTTTTCCAACCTAACAATCACAAATCTGTTAAAAAAGGGAAAAGAAATAAAGTCAAACCCACTTACTACTGTAATAACCTCCAGGTCCTTTAAATAGGTGCGTTCTGTGGCAAGGATCTCCTTTGCTATGAAGTACGCCTTGTCGGTGGGGTAGCGCTGAAAGGACACACAGCCATCAGTAAATACTGGAACACAAACCTCTATTTCCTACTGGCCATCAGCCCAAACCTCACAGCCACTTCCCCTTGCTGTGTGCAAATGGAGCAGCTCGTTACCAACAGGACATCTCTTCATTCGGTATCACATTCTCACATACTGACTTTACTATAAAATATTCTTTATATTGAAAGAGTACTAAAAATTACTGTCAATTATCATATAATCACAGATGGTTTAGGTTAGAAACGACCTTAAAGCTTATCTCATTCCACCCCCTGCTGTGGGCAGGGACACCTTCCACTACACCAGGGTGCTCCAAGCCCTGTCCAACCTGGCCTTGGACACTTCCATTACATGAACTTCCACCTCAAATCAAGGGAGAACTTTACAGAAACATGGAAACACTTAACCCAAGATTCCTAGATTTTAAACACTTCTCTAACCAAACACAGCCCAACAGATTTGCAAACAGCCCTTTCCCAAAACTGTTTATTTCCACTTACAGCTTTCACTCAAGCTGCTCCTTTGAAGACCATATTAATTAACTAAGAAAAAAAGAAAATCAAACCACAGCAGTTGTTGGCTGCCTGATTGCTCTGGGCCATTCTTTAAAGAGAAGACAGAATGGATATGGAAGAACAAAGGAATGCAGTGGTGGTAAGAGATGCTGTGCAGTTGCAACACAAAATCAGCATTAGCCTGAAAACATGTATTACTAAAAAATATGTAATATTAAGAAATTAGTCACTCTTCAAGGTAAGGAGTTGCTTTTTCTCCTTAGCTCACTATGCTGTGCTGCAGTTCCATGCAAAATGCCACTGAGCTATGTCAAAATTTAGTCTCCTCCATCTCTGCCCCTCTTGAGGGAAACACTGCTTTGAAAATTCTTTCTTCTGTTTCCTTGTATGTTCTGAGTTAATTAAAAATTCTCTTTATAGATTCACTTTGAGATGCCTCCAGTGCTGTCAGCACAGCTACTGAGGGCTTCCCCTCAGCAGTTCCTTACATGACAGGAGAGTTTCTGCTATCAGGGATGTTTTTACACAGCTCTGGCTACATCCCCTTCTGGACTATGTCCAGGGTCTTATTGAACCTCTTTGAAATCTTACAGAGCATTAAGGTGTGTGAAAACATGGGAGCATGACTTTTACACAGGCAGGTAGAGATGGGGGAACCTTCTCAAAAGCTAAAAACACACCATGGTCATAACCTGTCACTTCTCATAGCCTGCATGAATGGTGTTTTTCTCCACCTCTGAGCATTTCTGCAGGTTTCTGCTTCATTCTCCAGCTGACTGTGTGCTAACCTGGGGTACAAGAGGGCTTTTCTTTTCCCAGACACCTTCTCTTCCTTCCTCCCTCCCCAACACATCAGCCCTGTTTATTCTCAGAAGTTCCTGCTCTTTCCAAATCGCTTCCTGGTGGAATTTAGTGCCATTAACTTGCTTTTTTTTTCAGTCTTGCACCAGTCCTAACTGCATCCCCTGTGCTGAGTGCTGGCAGCAGCTGCTGGGCAGAGGAGTGGAAAGGCTGTCAGTGCACAGGGGCCCTGCCAAACACCTTCACTGCTGCTCAGGCTCTGCAAGGGGAAGGAAAATCCGCTCATGCCTCACAAGCCAAACACAAGAACTCTCTGAGGTGGCAGTCTCCTTCTAGAGTGCAAAGAAAATATTTCTACAACCACAGCAGGCATCAAGGCAAATTTCCATTTGGAAAAACTGGTATTTCACCATATAATGTACAAACAATCCCACCTGGAAACCTTCAACACTCACCAGATGCAGCAACCCCAGCTTGTGGGGAGTGAAGAGCTCTACTCTGAACTTGTAATGGCCAAAAATGTTTAACTTTTCACTTCAAACACCAGGGTTCAGAAGTGTTAAAAATAACTCTGAGAGGAGGAACTCCCCCAAAAAGCCCTTTTTAAAGTGGGTTGCTACAACCAACCTCCATTAGAAAAGGAACAGGGAGAAATCTACCAGTAAGATGAAAGAAAAGCACAGAGATTTAAAAAGAAAGAAAAAAACCTCATCTTTCTCAAGGTATCAGTACTGGACCAGCAACAGCACGGCAGCAGTGAGCAGAGAGCACACATTGTGAGGGCTGGAGAGTTTGCAGGACATGCCCTGATTAACCAGATGGAACTAGAACAGTATCACCTTCAAATCAGAGCTCTAGTCAGAGAGATAGTGCAAGATTACGTTTTTCTTGTACAACAAAGCTGTAAAGCTCCTGTGAAATGTAACCAATTTAACACTGGTTTCCTCCTGCATCTCTTTCACTTAGAACATTATCTCTGAATAGACATCAAAGCCCTGGAATACTCAGGAGCTGATCAAGCTTAAGATCAATATAATAAAAAGAAGTTCCCTTCTAAGGAGTCTCACTTTCATAAATCAGTTTCAGCCTGAAGAACACAAGCTGCCAAAACACCAGACCTTGCAGAATGTGGCAGAAAGGGCTGGGCTTCAAGTTTAAGTCAGCTAACAGAGTCTCTGCTCATAATTTCCAAGCTATAAGGATAACTGACAGGAGTTATTTTTAAAATAACTATGGAAACTAATAGTAGAGTGATCAGCCAAAGCTATAAACTCCACTTCAAAAAGTCTAAATGAGACAGGGAAGCTGCCAGCTGGGTGGGTTGTCTGCAGCTCAGCTCCCATTCACTAGTTAAACCTTCCTCTCTCTGGCACTTAGATCATGTCTACACCATGGGTGTTTCTCAACAGCATCACAGAAGTGCCTGGAGATGCCCAAGAACATGGTAAAAACACCAAAGAGCAGGGGCCTGTGACCTCCTTACTTGAGGACCCTGATCCTGACAGAGGTAGGACAACCAGAGCACTGGATGGGGCAAGCAGAAGAGCTGAAGCAAAAACCACACGAAGTGGTATCTTCTTTGTGGCTATTTGGAAAACAGTAGATCCCAGTGTGGCTACTGACTCCATGTGGAACGGAGTTTGGACAGTGGAGCCTTCCTTGCACTCTAATGGAACATCCTGGATCCCTCACAAGCACCAGAGCCAACAAACCTCTCAGCAAGCAAGGAAAGGAGAGCAGAGAGTCTTCCAGAAAAAACAATCTACTGCTGGAGTGGACTTCTTTATCCTGGTGGAAGAAATGCAGCAAATCCTGAGCTCTACATGGGGGTGACGAAAACCCCACATCATGTGGGGGAGTGCCTGGTTAAAGCAACCAGTGCTCACTGGTAGGCAGAAAGAAAGCAGCCCAGGTATGGAGCAGTGCCCAGACACAAGCACATTTTGAAGACCCAAAGCTGTTCCTGGTTTGAGACTCACTGGACTTGCAAAAAGTCTGGGGTATTTTTGTCCCCCTCTTTCCAGAAAGTGAGAATCAAACTTTTGCAAGGCCAGAACCACTCTCCAGACAGAAGGGTCAGCTATGGAGAGGACAACTTCAACAACACTGGCAGCTCTGCTAATGAAAATGATGAAATGTATGTGAGAGAATTCACACTGAGCTCAGGGGTTCAAGGGGAACACCTGAGGACCCCTCTAAAGGTCCTGCCATGATCAGAAAGCATGACCTGCAGGAACAATGTATGGTGAGATGGATCAGTGACACCATGATGAGACTGCACGGGAAGGAAGGAACCCAGGAAACAAACACCTTACACATTAACAAATCAGGATCTCTGAGGATCATTGGGTCCAGCTCCCCACTGCTCCCAGACCCACCTGAAAATAAACAATATGACTAGGGGCATCATCCAGATATTCCTTGATCTTTGTTAGGCTTGGTGTCATGATCACTGCCCTAGGGAACTGCTCCAGGGATCAGCCTCGGGATTAAGAACCTTTCCCAAATATCCAACCTGAACTCGTTTCCATTCTGGGGTACAAAATGTGGATTTTGAACACATTTGCCTGATACACTGCTCCTGCTAAAACAGAGGGAGGTGGTCCCAGTGGCCATGGCAAGAAGACACAAGAAGATGCCAGGAGGGCACTGGGAATTCCTGCCACACCATCCAACCAACCTTCAGCACTGGAGTTTTGCCACGGAATAAAACACAATTGGCATTCAGCACCCAGCAAGCACAGCTCCTCACCTGGCACCTTCAGTGCCCAGCACAGCTCCCACATGGCACAATCATTCCCCAGCTCCATGATCTTACCTTCCTTTTCATTTCGTCATCCTCTTCTATCCTGGCCCCACCAGCATCGCTGAGGACGGGGCTCAGCAGAGGGGATGAGCCCTGAGTGGCTGCATTCAGGTTCACCTGAAAGGCTGGGGTCAAGCCTAGGGGACTCTTCAGCACAAGGGAGGACAGCTGGGGCTGGTCCACAGGGAGGCCTGGGTGGGAAGACAACGAGAAAATGGAGTGGAAAAGGAGAGAAAATTATTTCAAACACAGTGCAAATAATGTGATTATCCACTGTTACAGCAAACCAGAATTGCAATCTCAATTATTTTTAAAAAGAGAAAAGAGAAAGAGCAAAAAGGCATAAAAATCCAAAGGTTTCAGTGTGTATCTCACAGCACAGGGAGTGTTCCCTGCATCCCAGGGCAGTGCAGTAAGGACAGACACACCGACAACCACAGCTAAGGGAAGGATAAATTGCTTAATGCCAAGGAAAAAATGCTGCTGAGTAGCAGCACAGTTCACAACACAGGGTTATACTGCAGGGACAGGAATACAGCTTTTAATTTTTGCTTTCAATGTAAGAGTCACTTTTCAACACAGGGAAAAGCTAGGACAAATTATTCCATGATTTGTCACTCCAGAAGACAAACTATGTTAGAAGTATATTCAGAAATATATTTTAATTTATTATTAATTTTTTTTTATTATTTTTTTTGTGGACTCTTTCCAGATTTCTGACACATCACAGTGAATTTAAGCCTTCTCTTTTCAGCTTTTTTGGACCAAAGGAAGGTAACAGATACACTACACCCACAGAATTCCTCCTAACCTCACATATTATTTTTCTGATATTCCCTGTCATAAATAATTGAGTTTTTTCCTATCAGTCAACTAAACAGCTATCAGCACTTAAGCAACTACAACTTAAACACCTTCCCAAGCCTCCCCAGCAGGATTTGTCGTGTCACAAATGCTAAACCGCCCACTTAAAGAAAAATGGGGAAATCAACAGCCAACCCCAAACTGCCAAATCATCATTTCCCAGACTATTTAGAAATCATCACAAAAAAAAAAAAAAAAAATATTGCTTAAAAAATATCAGCCCTTCCAGATATCCAGTATCTCCTCACACCATGATGGGTGCTGCAGGAGGAGTTTTGATTGCCAGCTGTTGAGGCTTGGAAAGCACACCCAGGGCGAGGCAGCCCCAGCCTGTAATTCCACATGGACAAACGCAGGAAGCTAAACAGAGCTGCACTCGGTCACCTGGAAGAGATTCAGATCATCCAGGCTGCTGAGTTAACTATTTGTACACTAGTCCAGCACCACTTCTGGAGCAGATTTTTGCTTCTCTCTGAGCATTTTGTCCATTCACATTGCTTTTAACATCACCCCAGGAAAGCAACACTAAAAAAAGCATTTGTTTCACCTATCCAGGCACAGGATTCAACTTTGCTTTTAAATGCCAGGAATGCTGAAAAAACAGCTTCCAAACAAATGAGTTTGCAGGGGTGAGGAGTTTCCTTAAGTTCTTGGAATTTAACATGAAGTAGCAACAAATTCCAGAATCTGTAACTTGAATTGCTTCCAGACAGCTTGAAAGCAAATGAAATATAACTTGCTATAAAGCACCCTGCTTTTTTGATTGGGTTGTTCTACCTTTTTTCTCTCCCAACAGAAGATGGCCAGTAAATTAATTGCAAACATTGAATCTGAAAGCAAGATCCCCTCCCCAAAGCCAGAGTGCCTAATGGAAGTGAGAGGCACATTCACAGAATCATAGGATGGTTTGAGAGTGAAGGGACCTTAAAGGCTGCCCAGTCCCACCCCCTGCCAGGGCCAGGGCCACCTTCCCCTGCACCAGGCTGCTCCAATTCCTGTCCAGCCTGGCCTTGAACACTTCCAGGGATGGAGCAGCCACAGCTTTGCTTGGCAAACTGTGCCAGGGCCTCCCCTCCCTCACAAGGAAGAATTTACTCCATCTAAAACTTCCCTCCTTCAGCTTAAGGCCATTCCCTCTTGTCCTGTCACTTCCTTTCTTTTTTTTTTTTTTTTTTATTCTAGAAGAGGCTCTAAGAAGTCACAGAACAGCTCAAGTTCACTTTTTGGCTAACATTTGCTTAATGAAATACTTGATGTAAGCTCAGTGCGATGGTGTCTTGGCAGATGGTGTTACAAGCGAGGACTGCAATTTTCATTCTCATAACCCAAGTTTTCTCCACCAGTGAAACACAGGGAGACTCTGGGCAAGAAGGTAGGATGTACAGCAATTCTCACTGAGAAGGATGGCAAGGGGAGAAGCTATTTCAACAGCTGTTCAATGTAGAAAACTCCTAATTAGGTAGAAATATTGATGTGAAGATCAAAACATGTGAATGATTCCCTTTGACATCAAACCTTGGTATTGCAAGGTCCTCCCTTCCCCACAGGCAGCATCCTCCAGTTACATTAAAATGGATTATTCTTTCAGAAGGATATTTCTGTGTTTCAATATTCTGCATGAAGTGGAAATTTGTTCTCTATAAGTCACACAAGCGTCCCAAATTGGTGTCTGTAAATGCTGTAAGCACAAGCCAGGCCTCCATGCAATGATGTGGGAATTCAGTGCTGTAGCCCAGACAGTCAGACATGGCTTGAATCCTGTACACAAGAAATTTCTGCCTCCACATCACACACAAATGCACTTAAGGCAACATCCAAAAATGCATCAGTATGGTATAATATTCCACATACTCAAAGATCTTCAAGTATACTAATACTTCTTAGTCACACCACACAGTTAGAAATGTATCCTTAAGCAAATAAACCCACAGTTTCATAAAGACCAGCATACACCTAATAGAAATAAAAAATAAAAACTAATCAATAAAACATTCCAAAAGCTCTGTAGTATGCAAGAGCACAGCTACAGAATCTGGTGAGAATGCTGAGGATATCCTCCACAGCTACTGTGCAATATTGGTCATGTAGAAGCAGGCTCCATTTAATTTTCACTGAGATAACAAGCAGAATAATAAGATAAAAAGCTTTTGGAATCACTTTCCAGTTATTTTTTCAGCAGGTATTTCCATTCTTCAATCTAAATTCAATTCCTACACAGAAAGCCAGATTTGAGTGTACAGGCTGGCCAAAACAAAAAATACAGGTTCTGTAAGCTTGATGCCTGGATGCTTTAAATAATTCAGACTAGTAAAATAGTACCCCAATAATACTGAACATTATGGGATGGACAAAAGCTGTGTGAGGGTCAAATGTCAGCAACAGCTCCTTATCAAATGGAGTGTCTCTTGCATGTCACAGAAAACCTTTGGAGATACAGCTTTATTATTATATCATTGCTATTATGACTGCTTCAAAAGCTGAGATGATTTTCAGGCTAAAGCCCTGCAGAGACTGACTAGAGGACAATGGGAGCCTGCTCTGAGCCTTCTTTCCACCCAATGCCCTGCTGAATCCATCACATGCACAGACCAAATGGTTATTTCTAGAGTGAAAATACACAGTAGAGTGAAGTCATGAGCAAGCTGATGTACTACAAGTAAAATCCTGGATATTTTCCCTATTTCAAAACATGACAACTTAGCAGATTTTCCCCTCTGCAAAAATCTTCCATTTAAAAAGATGAGAAGTAGTTGGGAGATAAGAGAATCTCAAAAATTATCTAACAACCTAAAGAACCTATGCAAGAGACTTTAAATTTAAAGGTCTCTTTTTATCCTCAAAAAAAAAAAAAAGTGAAAATTAAAGCACATTTACAGCACTTGGTGTGTGCCCCAGTGCTGTGTACCTGTGAAGTCACATCTCCAACCTACCAGAATCCTAAGGTTGGCCCTGGTTTTATGGTGATGCCCATAAAACAGGTGAAACAATCCAAACCAACCACCCTTCTTTTGCCACCTTTCCACCTTGTAAAAGCCCTGTTTGCAGGGGAAAGGATCTACCTAAACATTGGCCACAGACACCTGAAGCTAGAAAACATGCAATCACCTTCACATGCTATGTTTGCAGAACAGGACAATCTTCCAATGGAATCAGATATACAGGAAAGAGAGTTCAAGGGATATATCCAGTCTAAAAGAAAAGGTCTCCACAATAAATATAATTCCTACAAAGAAATCTGAGCTTCTAGACCTGTTTGTATCCCAAGCAAACGATCTGCACAAACCAGGAATTTGAAACCCACACACCAGTGTTTGCCTACTGTGCTCTATTTTCAACTAAGTGCTACAGGGGGGGAAAACTGTGTGGAAAAAGCTGGGAATAAAACAGATAAGATGCCTTGGCTAGGAGAACAAGTATTTATTCTATTTCAAAGGTAAGGGAAATGAAAATAAAGCTAAAAAGCCCGTGTTGTCATTTATATCAAAGTTTTCCTTGTTTTATTGCATAAACAATTAAAATTATGAATTAGTACAAATCTGTAGGTTCATAATTGGCAATCTGAACAGACACAAAGATACTCAAAACCCCAACATAGAATTCAATAAACATTTACCATATAAAAGATAAAAGTTCAAGAGATCAATTAAAAAATTCCAGCTCTCTTTGTTTGAATGTAATCTTTTCCTGGCAAGAGTAGCACCTATGGAACTGGGGAGTCCCTCTAACCAAGGCACACGTACCCCTGTATGTACCGATAAACAGGAAATTTGGCATTCGAGCAACTGCAGAACATTATGACTTTTGAAAATGTACAGGAAACCTTCCCACAGACCAGGTTCAATTAATCATGTTCCAAATTTGAACTTGCAAACTTCCAGCTCACCCACTGGAACAATCCTATGGGAGCCCATGGGAAGGTAATTAATTAAGAGTAATTAATGATTGCGTTTGGAAATGTAAAGTCTCCCCATCTTCAGAGAGAGAATGTATATGTACAGACATACATATACACACAGCCCTTGTGACAAGTGAGGTGTAAGAGTCCCTAAAAATGACAGCCAATGACAGCTAAAGGACTATGTTGAGACCTGTGATTACACTCATTCAGTACTGAGTAATTATGGCTTAGAACATTTTGTAAAATGACAATAATGGGAATGACTTACCGACAGGTTTGCACCAAAATAACCGTAAAATTATAACAACTTTTAAGAGTGTCTTCACAAAATCTTACTCCTACCAAGACTTGCAACTAGACAAAATCTACCACCACCAAATAAAAACACCCAATACCATAACCAAGCCACCAAAAACACCAAAATAAAAATCCCTTAAACAAAATCACCTATGACCACAATACAAATAAGCACAGGAAAAAGGAGATCAATACTTGGTATTATCCAGATTATTCAGCAACTCTGAAATTTACTGGAAATTAAAGTGAAAGTTGAGGGTAGATTGATATATTGCCCTATTCCACCCTAAGATAAAATATGGCAAGTCCTGGGAATATACAGCATGTATTACTTTACTAATGAATACTTTAAAATTACAAAGTCTACGCAAAATAGATAACACAGGTTAGTAAACTTAACAAAGCTTAACCAGGTGGTGGATAGGTCAGAGAATATTCCATGACCCATGTTTTGTGCAAATTAAGTTTCATTAACTGCATAGATGACAAACAAAAATGCTCTGATGTAGCACTTTCCATTTAATAAACGTGTTTAAGCATCAGAAGGGCTGTAAGTACACACATAGAGAAGTACAGGTGGGGATTAAATTGCTCACTCAAAACCCATTTTGCTTTCTTTCAGTCACACTGCAACGTTCAGCTGAGCACTGCAGAGAGCTAAGCCCAGCAGCCTGACTCACTGGGAAAAGCCACTAATACTGGCATGCATCCTACAGCTGCCTGTGTTTGCTAAAACTGAACAGAGAGACATGGAAGGATGGAAAGGAGTCCTGCTTCTCTGTGGGTTCCTGGCACACTCCCTTTGCTGAGCCAGCGCTGCAACAGCTGCTGGGAGCACTGTGTAAAGCACACCTGGAAAGCCCTGTGGTTCTCCTAATGGAAAAACACAGCACTAAAACCTCTGCACTGGTTAGAAATGTTTGTACCTGTGTGTGTCCCCATCTCTCCACGGGCTGGGAGGCACAAAGCAAATGTGCAAGGATGTACCTGCAGAGGGGCAGGGGGATGACTGCTTGCTGGCCACAGACTCATAAAGTTTACACCTAGGTTTTATCTGCTCTACCACAGCTCCTCAAATGCTGCTTTCTTGCATGTGATACTTGACAAAGATCTTCTTGATCTGGCCATTTTTCCTAAGTCATTTCCCTTGTTTTCCATGCCCTTGTGGTTCCCACAGCAGAGGTCAGTGCCTAGGGTCTGCAAGGCTCCCTGGCCCTCACACTGCCAGCTCACCACTCACCCTCATGAAAGGAAAGCTTTTTTTTCCTATTTCTCAGGAAATAAACTGAAATCAGTACCAGGAACTAAGTTTTAGTATCAACACCATAACAAGAAAATAAAACAAACCACAGGGAATAACACTGGATTAAGTGACACTGCCAGGACTCCACGCTGCTCTCCAGGCCATCACTCCCCTCATGCTACACAAAAGTAAATGAAGGGGACAGAGCAGGGAAAGACATTCCTTGTCTCATCTTCTACCACCTCAGGAGACAGCCTGGGGAGAAGAGGACAGCTCCACTGCACTGAAATAACCCACACATGGTACTCGAGCTCCCTGAGAAGGTCTGAGCTGCCACGCTCCCTTGAGGGCAGCAGATTTTCTCTCCATCTCCGCTGGGAAGTGAATCTGAACTTATGTCTCTGAAGGAAATGATGAAGAACCTTTGCTCACAGCTTTCTTGCTATAATAAAAGCTCTGCTTATGAACCAATTTTTCTGCTCTTTTCTGTCTGTTGGGAAACCTTGAACAAAACAGCACAGCTCAGCATGCAAAGATATCATCAGAGGCCATATGGCTTTGGAAATCAAGTGAAGCACAGAAGGAAACCATGAGAGCTCTATGCTATCAGTCAGCCAGAGCACATAGAACTAACAGAGGAACAGCAGCAGCTCTGAACTCTCATTCTGTACCTAAAACCTTCATCTAAACAGATCTGTACCAGGGTCAAAGCTTCTCTCAACTCTTCCTCACCTGTAGATCCACACAGCTTGCCCTAAGATAGAAGATTGAAATCCTAGTCACTACCATTCCTTTGGAAAACAAAAAGGGCACTATGTTAGAAATCTTATTGTTTTCTTGGAAAAAAAAAGAATCCCTGAGAGTTAGAACTGCCAATAAAGATCTGCACAGTTTAAAATTTCAAAGGAAGAAAAACACTGAAGATGCCTTTTCAAATTAACTATGATGCAAGAAGGCAAATTGGCAAGCCTGTACATTGAAAATACAGCAAAAAGGCAGCTTTTTCCCAAGGGCTTTTGAAAACTAAGGGAGTTTAGTTGGATTTATTCCCTGTTCTAACACATTTAAAGGAATGCTTGTGACTGGGGCACAGGACATGAAACAGAGGCAGACACAGTTCTATGTCATAGCTGAATCCTGATTATTTTTTTAAAAGATCAAAGATATCAACAGCCTTTCTCTACATCTTTAGCTATATACTTGTCCCTGATGCTACCACCTGTTATAGAATTTGCAGACAAAATTCTGTCTTTTTGCTGATTTTCTTTATCTTCCTTAGGTTACATACTGTAGTTCATTCTGGGAAGAAATCAGACAAATCACACAGAAACATACTTAAAGGCTCTCTACACCACTGCAGACCTCCTCCAAGTCCTGTTTCAAAATGTCACACCACACACCCACAACATCATCTCCACAGCCCTGAATAAAGTCCCACAAAGAGCCAAAACACACATTCAACAGGAAAGAAATAAAATAGAGGTAACATACAGCAAAAAAAAAAGAGCACCTTGTAGTGCATTACTGGAGGTCTGAGCTAATACTTTGCTCTCAATGTGTTTTGTCTTTCTGTGCTGCTGGCAAAGGGGACAGGATTCCCATGGGACAGCACACATTCCACTCAAGCACAAGATAAAAGCAAGCACTGTGCAGAATAGTTATACCTTGGTAAAACTAACCTGTAAGAAATGGATGACTAAAGGAGGTTTTATCTCCTCGAGTTCTGCCTCATGTTGAAAAGTATTCCATCAAAGTTTTAGTGATCAGAATTTTGAGAAACAATAGTATATTTTTAAATGTCTGAGTAAACAGTGAAGGTCTTTAATGATATATCAAGACCATATTTAAAGTGGTAGCAATAATATTGACCATAAAGTTATGTTTGTAACTAAGCTGCTTATTTTGGAGGCATCAGCTGTATTAGTACTGCAGTCTCTCTGCACAGGACTGAAAACTAGGCAGAAGGGAACCCCAGAACCAAGTGGCTGAAGGAGATGATGCTTTCCATCACGAGATTTGGGTCAGGTGCTATGGATTTCCCATTCTTGCTTGTGTATAGTGTAAAAAATGTTCTTACAAGCACAGAATTTCACCCCCACAATCCATGGCAGTTGGGAAGGTCATTTCACACCTTTTGTTGCTTCGTTTCAATAAATGTTGCTAAATTAAATGTGACCAGTTAAGCAACAATTCAGTTGTCTTTCCATTACACTTCCAAACTTACAGCTCAAGCCTCACATCAAAGTTCTCTGTCTAAAAGAATTTACAAAAGCCCTGAAGCTCTGACTGTTGTCTATAGTATTTACCTCTCCTAACAACTCAATTTCTCAGAAAAATTACAGTATTTTTCTGAATACAGTCCATATTTTAAAGAAAAAGTTAAAGGCAACACCAGATTTACCACCAGCTGTTCTCCACAGATACAGGACACTTTTCTGAATTAATTTGTGAGGATTTTTATGCAGAGTGATTAATAATGAGAAAGAAGGGAAATGTGATGGGGATTAAGTGCTTTTATAGTCTCTGTGTATCTCCAAAGTGCTGCAAAATGTTTGCTGCTGGATTGCTGAAGACACCTGGAAGTCAGCAAATAAACTTGTCTTCACAAGAAGTTTGGAAACTGCTATTTCCATCTGGTTGTATACACATTCCCTCTTCCAAACTACCTTCCAAGGTAGGTATAGGCAATTTATTCTTCAAAGAATACCACAGATGTTTTGAAGGTTGAACCTTTGCATAGGTTGGTATTTTAAAACTGTCCTTCAGAGATGATTTGAAGATTGTTCAGGGCTTTTTTTTGATTATGGGAACAAAAAGAAACCCAAAATGAGGATCTTGCTACAGCACAGGAAAACAGGCAATTTAGTGGATGCAGCTGCAGGTTAACAAGCATGTGCAAAAGTGACTGTTTTATTTGGATTTTGGAGGAACAGCGTATTATATGAGACTCTTACAGACAAATTTACAGCTGAAGAAATCCTTTAGTAGACTGTAAGTTGTGATGTCTGCATGAGCCAGTTGATAGTTACAATTCCCTGAAATCAGTGGTTTTTTTCCCAAATGTAGTATTTTCCAACATTGTAGCCTATTATAACCCCTTCTTGACGTAGTGTGATGCAGAAACACAGCATCCAAACTTGGATGCTTTGAGAGACATTGAAGAGGCACAGAAATTTTAAAAAAATTTAAAAATCAACTATGTTATCTGATTTAAAATCCAGCCACTGGATTGACTCATATCACACCCTATTGACTTCCAAGCCTGAAAAGCATACAGGGGGATCCATCACAAAAAATCAAGACTAATCAATTGATTTGTGTCTTCTCTGTCCAGTCTTCTTGCGTGAGATTTTTTAAATTATTCTGAAAGTCAAAGGCATAGCTGTCACCCGTGGTTTGAGCAAAGGGGTTACTAAAGAAAAGGTTCACATCTGGAGGCGCAGCTGTTTCCGAGTCCCAGGAGTCGGTGTCGGTGCTGCTGGAGTCTTCTGTGGTGGTGGGTGGACAGCTCAGCTGCTCCAGCTGGTCGATAATGTCCGTGATCTGGAAGGCTGAGCTGGACTCGGAGCGCACGGAGTAGGCGGGGAAGTTGAGCATGGAGCTGGCCTCGGAATGGTTGGCAGAGCCGTAGGTGTGCAGCGAGGAGGTCCCGTTCAGCGGCAGGTTGTTGAGGGAGCTGCTCTCGGAGCGGTTGTTGATGAGGGAGCTCGTTTCCGAGGGGCTCAGGAGGCTTTGCATTCTGCTGGCTTGGGCCTTCACCTCAAACAGCTCTGAGGTATCTGATGGCCTCTCATTGCCGTTGAAATCGCTCCCTTCTTCAAATTCAAACTCTTCCATGTTCATATCCACGGCCTCGGTTGAGTACCTGTCAGGGCTCGACTGAGCAGAGATTGTGTTTTGCTGGAGGGCATGTGCAGTTAAACCAGCTGACTCTGACAGACACTTAGAAAACTCAGAACCTTTTAATTCTAACCCACTGTACACATAGGAAAATGCCTCAGAGCCCCCAGCAAAAAAGGACATTTCTGCTGGGTCATCATCAATGAACTCCTCTGACACCTGTAACGGGGAATTTGTCAGTGTGAAAAGAGGGGCACCTCGGCTGCCATGCTGCTGCTCTTTTTCAGCAATGAATACACCTGTGGTAAAGTCATCCTCATCATTGTCATTTTTACAACCAGCAACCCTGCTCTCCTTACTACTCCTCTCTACATCTACATCTACACCGCAACCACTTTCAGCAACAGGACAAGACGGGTCACAGTTTTCTGCAACACTACCAAACCCAACACCTTGGAGCACAGGAGATCCAGGCCGCTGCATCAGCTTCCTCCCCGCTTCTTCCACTGGTGCTGCAGTGCTTTTGTCTGGAGTCCTCGTGTACGCTGCTCGGGGGTCCAAGGAGGAAGGGCTGGATTCAGCAAACATGGGCAGAATAGAAGCGGGACTGGCCAAAGAGTGAACCGAGTGGAAAGGGGCAGCTGTTAAGGCAGGAGACCCTGGAGTTCTCAAGCCCTCAGTGAATGGGACACTCTAAAAGGGGAAAAAAAAGCAGAAACACAGCAGATAAAAAGGTTTTTGGAATACATGAAAACAAATGTAACATCCAGTTACATCCATATGCAGAAGGAGTTTACACTTCACAGGAGCTCGCTTTACAGCAGACACTGTACAGAACCTGATCCAGCAGCCCATGTAAAAGGCAGAGGCTTTTTCCTTTAATTCTGATAACTGGATGGAAAGTTATAAGCATTTATTTTATAACTGTACAAGCATACACAAAGAAAAAAACCAAAATGACAGTGAAATTCTGTGATGCTTCCTGAACCTCTCGCATGTAACACAAGAGCATTCAGTGAAAGGATTGTTTCTTGCCCCATCCTGCAGAAGGCATCTTACAACAGCTCTGAGACTGCCAGAGAGCAGTCAGAGAGTACCTGGAGATAAACGAATCCTCTGAAATAACAACATCCTAGAAAGTCCAACACTTCCTTTTCAGTTCAGCGGAACTTTGAGTTAAATATTAACTTCACACTCCACTGACTACAACTATCAAATCAGTAACACCAATGAAATAAACCGTGCAGCCACACAAAGAGCAAACAGTGGCAGCAATTCTGGTGAGTTGACTCCTCCACTATCAGCTCAGAAAGCTGTTTGTCCATGCCCCTGACCACAACACCAAGAGTGCTGCAGAACTGACCTGCTTTGGCACATCTGTGTTCGAGGTGCGAGTGGATGCTCTGACCTTGCTGTGCCTCCTGTGGAACAGAGCAGCCTGTCAGCATCCAAGACATGCATCAGCCTCATTCCTTCCCCCACCACTTATGGCTGAGCCAGTAGCCAATAGAAACATCTCAAGCTCTATTTTATCGGGTTTTGTTAATAACTAGTTTGAGTTTTAAAAGGTCAAAAGAGTTATAAATTAAATGATGCATGAGTAAGAAATGTACCAAAATGGAATAAAGATCCAGATCATTCACAGAATCAGAGAATCATTAAGACTGGAAAAGGCCTCTAAGATCAGCAAGTCCAGCTGTTCCCCCAACACTAACCCATGTCCCCAGGTGCTTTATCTCCATGTTTTTTGACCACCTCCAGGGATATGACTCCAACACTTCCCTGGGCAGCCTGTGCCAGTGCCTGACCACCCTTAGAGAGAAGAAATTTTTCCCAGTGTCCAACCTAAACTTCTCATAGCACAACCTGAAGCTGTTTCCTCTTGTCCTGTCACTTGTTACCTGGGAGTAGAGACTGACCCCCACCTGGCTGGTGGGGGTTTCTTGGTACCACTGAAGGAGACTTTAAGAACAATTTGGGGCTGAATACTAACTGAGTATTAAACAGCACATTTTAATTTAAATGCATCATTATGATAAACATCAACAGAAGAATGGTTTCAGAACCAAAATGAGCTAATCCACAACAATTTTATAAATTCACTCAACCATATAAAATTTTTTATGTTAGACCCCAAAAAGTGGTATCCTTCATTACACTCATGGTTAGATTAATTCTATGTCAATAATTACATAGAAAATCAAATTTTCAAATAGAAAAGGAGCTCAACTGGAGTCTGAGACATTAATAAAATGAATAATAGATTAATGCAAAAATTTTTAAATTACTATTAAATCCGTATAATCTTTTGGATTAGGAGTGAGAGTTTCCCACACATCATTTGGATTAGGATTTGGAGTAGGAGGAATTTCCCACATGTAGACTGGTCAGCTTTGGAGTCAAGTAAGGAAAAAACAATTTTATAATGAAAACACATATTTTTAATTTATATATTTATATGTTTAGAAACAATTGAGTATTTAAGGTCACAGTTTCAAACTTGCAGATCCCAAGTTCCACTATGTGCTCTGCTGATGGCACAGCTACAGTGGCACAGACAGGTCCTCACTGACATTATGGAATCTTCAGTACATGCTGAACTTTCAGACAGCTAAGCCACACATTGTCCACAGACATCAAACCATGGTACCAAAACTTTCCTAAGCTTCTTTTATCATCACAAAATAATACTTTTATTTTTTAGCTAAACGTTTTAGTTTAGCTACCTTAGGTACCTGAGAATGAGCCTGCCTCCAAGCAGTATTAAAATACTGAAATTTAGGCAATAAGGACACTGTGAAAGTCTCAGTTATGTTTTGCCTTACAAAGCTATTTCATCTTACCTTTCATATGGAGTTCTCTTCATCCCACTGTCCTTAATATAATCCACTAGTTGTTTCTGTGTTCGCCCACTGTGAACCCACAGAAGTACAAAGGTTATCAAACACAGGGGATGAGCATCAGAGATGGAATGTCTTTAGCATACTTCTTCCTTTTTATCTCATTTTCTAAGACACAATGAGTGTGCTCTGTTTCTCCCTACCTGTATCTGAAGGATGAGCCTCTGGTGAAGAACACTGCTTTAGCCTTTGGCTTTGGCTGGTCAAAGAGCCTAAAGAACGTGTGATACTCAACACAGATTTTCCAGAAGTTTTTACACTCATCCCTACTTCCCAAAAGAAACTCCAATGTATCTTGATAAGGGCCCTGGGGAAAAAACATAGAAGTTCAGTGGCTCCTAAAATGACAGTAAAGAGAACAGGAAGGCACAAATGTGTGCCAACAAAACAGCTGAAGTCCAGCAAGATGCAGGATTTTGCTAAATCACTTCTCATCTGCCTTAAAACAATGGGAGTGATTCTGAATGCAGTTAAAAAATATTTAATAGCTGTCAAAAATGCTTGCTTACCTTGAAACTGTAAAAGTGTTTAAAAAAATCACTTGAATTTAGAAACATGCTCAATATAACCCACCTTTAGAAAGTTCAAAGAAATTTAAATATTTAAGTGAAATAGTAGCTGTTTTAAAATACTATTCCTTTTTTTAGGAATTCTGATGCTTGTCTCCTGGAAATCTAGACAAAGCTGGAAAATACTGCATATGTCAGAGTACAGTTATCACATTAAATTTCTGAGGGTCTCTTTGTGAGACACATTGCTACATAAGCAGTGTGTCCTGTTTCAGGTACCCTTGATACATGAAATTATATTATGTGCAAAGTTGATTTTTTCCTCTATTTTAATATAAATTAAAAACTGAATGTAATTTAGTCAGTGTGCAAGCAATGATTTTGATGACATTTGCAATCAAAAACATCTACTGTAAATTAGCTAAGTATGAAAAATAACACTTGTGCTATAGAGATGTATAGAAAAGATGAAGCAAGAGTAATTACACCATCCTTAAAATTAAGCTACAACAATTTAGCTTCAGCCACCTATTCCTACCTGAGATGTATCAGGTAATTCTCATTTGAATCAAGAACGTGGGTGCAACTTTTTCAAAGCAGAAGTACTGAGACAGGGTGCACCAAATACTTGGTTCTGTCTTATATTTATACATGTGTAAGCTTGTGTCAAGGATAAGTTGATATTGAAACACAAAACCTAAAGATCCTAATTTGTGGGGAGAGAAAGGAAAGATCTACACTTGAATGATGCAGCCAAGCCTGCCTGCTGAGCCTATTCTATAAAATCACAAACTCCAGAAACATTCATAATAAAATGAAGCACAGGTATTTTTTCCAACAGACCAGTCTATATTACAGTAAAAGTTACACAGACCTCTGGGTGGAGCTTAATAAGGAATCTTTTCCTCTTGAAGCTCAGTTTACGGACCTTGGACCAGTTGAAGGTATTGATTTTCGTGTTACCCTGAATTAAAATGAGAATGATCAAATGTTAGCAAAAGTTTCAAACAAAATTCTGTTGTGGGTATATAGATGTGTATGTGGACACATCCAGCTGGATTTTTAGTTCTGGTGACAATATTCTCTTCAACAAGAGAGGCCACTGAGCAGTCTGAGAGATACTGCAGGACTGCAGGGGCTGATCCACCTCCAAAAGAAGCTGCCCCAAAGTAACCAAAGAGCAGGTAAGACACAGCTGAGCTGCCAAACAGAAATATTTCAGTAAATCAGCAGCCTCTGTGTTTTGGGGAGAGAAAAACTCTATCATTGCATTCATAAACAGGACTCTGAGCAGCTTCTTTAATACAACAAACAAAGTAACACCAATTGGTCCAATCACTCCAATCAATCAGCATTCCTATATAATAATAGCAACATTATCCCAGCAAAAATCCACTGGAACATTAAAGGAAGAGAAACCAAACCAAAATTCCAGGATGACAGACCTGTTCCAGGGCTGTTCCAAATGAATTGATGTTTTTCTCTGATCACATACCTACCTTCAAACAAAGCCCCTCTACTTTACTGTCACCTGGTTTTGATGCTCTGCCCTCTGCACAAGAACAAGCTGCACCAAACAGTATTCTCTGGGGGCTTAAATGACACTTCTTGAGCACAGAACACATTAAATTTTCAAGACACCTGATGTTAAAATGAGAGACTTACTCCAAGACATGCTAAAGGACAGACAGTCTGCCATCCCTGCCGTACCTGGAACACCAGCACACCCATGTGTGAAACCGCCAGATTGATTTTGGTGCCCTCACGGTCGGAGGCAAGGTGGAATCTGATGCCATACATCTCCAGTTTCCGGGCAATTTCAAGCACTTGGAAGTCAGATTCAGCAGGAGTTTGACTCCTATAATGAGGAATTAAAACAAAGTTTTAAGAACAATCTGATTCTACAACACTGCTGACATGGCTAACACACTTAAGTCTGAACTTGAGCACTAAATTAGAATTTTCTGTCTCATCTAGTTGGGTGGTTTCACTACAGGTCATGTGTTACACAAAGTTCTGTAATGACACAGCCGATGGCCAGTGTCAAGTGCATCCCAAGACAGATGCTGAAAGATATATTAATTAGCTCAGAGTTTTTCCAATTGAGAAACTATAAAGTTGAACAAATCCAAATTCAACCCAGTACTCCTCCTTCTGCTTGCTTGTGTACACATCAGCATTAACTAAGATAAGGAGTGAGAAGTGGTGAAGTTGCATAGCCAGCAAAAGAGAAACAATGCAAATATTGCAACAGAATGACCCTTTTCAGGTCAGGTTTTGGGACCACAAAATTATTACTCTATTACTACCAGGTGCAACACATTCCCCCACCAGCCACTGGCTGGATAATTCCCTCCCTGCCAAGGAATCCAGAGAAGGATCTTTAAAATGAAATCTCATATGCTGTCAAAATTACTCTAAAAACAAGAGAAAGCTGTACACAGACAGGAGTAACTGCTCTGTAAGGTTGCACAAAGTCCAGAACAGAGAGATTAGTCATGACTCTGGCACACACCTATCAGTTTCAGCCCTCACTAACATTTTGCTCTCCTCCATGAAAACAGTCCTTTTACTTCCTCAATCCCCCTTGTTGTTTTTTTTCCATCAGAGGGAGTGTATTAGATTGTAGTGCATTTTCAGTGGGTACTTGTACTGACAAGAGATTTTCCCTGTAATTCAAAACACTCTGTAAGTTCATGGGTCCTGACAAGATCCTCCAAGAACGAGCAAATGGTGCTGTGGAAATGAAGGAATTCTTAGAATCATAGAACCATAAAATCATTAAGGCTGAAAAAGACACTGAAGATGATCAAGTCCAACCATTGCTATTGATCATGCCTCAGTTGCACTACAAAGCAAAAAAGTCTTTATCACAAACATAAGCATGTCACCCAAGTAGGTCTCTGAGCTACAAACACCTTGCAAGAAAATGCTGCCACCCAGTTTTAAGCATAATATGGTCCAGGAGAACCAGGAAAAGCAGGAGAACCTTCTCCTATGCTAACCACAGGGAAACTCCACTGCAGGACTGCCTCCAGATCTGGGGTCCCCAGCATAAGTGGACACTCTGTAAGATGAGTCAAGAGCAGAGGATGGCACAGAGATGCTCCAAGGGCTGGAGTCCCTCTGCTCTGGAGACAGGCTGGGAGAGGAGAAGGCTGTGGGGAGACCTCATTGTGGCCTTTCAGTTCTTAGCAAGGGCTTTTTAAAAAGAGGGAGAGGGAGTTTTAATATGGATAGAAGATAGGACATGGGAGAATGGTTTTAAACTAAAAGAGATGAAATTAAGATTACATTAGGAGAAATTCTTCCCTGTGAGTGTGCTGAGGCCCTGGCACAGATTACCCAGAGAAGCTGTGGTTGCCCCATCCCTGGAAGTGTCCAAGGCCAGGTGGGACAGGGCTTGGAGCAGTCTGGGATAGTGGAAGATGTCCCTGCCCATGGCAGCAGGTCAAAGCAAGATTAAGGTCCCTTCCATCCCAAACCATGATGGAATTCTGTGAAACATCAGCACAGCACAGGACCTGCTGGGGCATTCAGAGCAGTGAGGCTGCATCAGCCACAGCTGGATAAACTGACCCCCTACATCACTACTGACAATGACTAGAAATAATAAATAACAAATTACTTTCATGTGCAAGTTCACCAGGATAAATGTAATGATACAAGGAAGATACAGTTGCTAAAAAATTATTATTCTATTTACAAACAGTCAGTGCTGAAACCGGATTAGATTCCTGCACACACAGACTAAGCAAATTTTACAAGCCTCTTTTTTCAAGAAGATAATGGCCTTCCTTCCATAAACCTGCATTTCATTTTAGTAAAACAGATGACAAACTGTTTTTAGCATTACCTATTTTTGTGTACTACACACTGCCAACCACAACATAGGTAATAAATAAATTCTCCTGCTTCCTCAATTGGCTTTTCTAGTCATACTCCTATAAAATACCTCCTTCTACCTACCTAGAGTAATGTGTTAAACAATTGTTTAGCACCATACAGATTTTTTTAAAATACAAATAGACAATATTGAAGTGAATTATTACTCCATTTGAATTTAACAGAACTAGGGATGATACAAATTAACTCCAAGTAGGAACTGTCTCTACAATTCAGAATACAATTATGAAACTTATTTCATATGCCACCGTTTTAAAAATTGAAGTTGTTAGAAAAAGCAATGCTTCTTTTATACTTACTAAAATTCTCTTTAGTGTAAAATACACATGTACACAAAATGCCCTGAGAAAGAAAGCCTGAATGCACACGTTTGACAACAGCATTCTGTTGCCTTGTTCATTCTGGAGGGGAAAACAAAGAATCTAAAACACTACAGCAGGAAATCACAAATTTATTTTGCCAGCTGCAGAAGGCAGGGATTCAGTGACATTCCTGACTTTACAAGCTCAGTCTGTAATCCACCCTTATCCAAAGGTCAGTATTCTGTGACCATGTCATATAAAGGGAAGAACATAAGAGGCACAAAAACCTCATTTCAAATGGAAACAGAAATGCCAAACCATAGAGTCTTGTAGCTGCATTTCTACCAGAGTTATTGCTATGTGTACTAGTCATGTCTAAGAGCTTCAACTGGTAAAGCAGATTTGTCTTCCCTTCACTGAAATGAGTAACACTGGAGTAAGTGCCTTTAATATTAACTTTAACTGTTGTTTCCATTTCCACCACAGATTCCTTAACTACGTCAAAAAAGCTGGAGTACCATGGTTCCTATTTATTAAACATATACAAGACAAAAGAGGTAGATCATAAATCCTACTTTTGGCCAGGGCTTCCTGAGTTACACTCTGAGAGCACTGTGTGCAACTCCCACCCACACTAATTCCTGCTATAATTCTTCTGAATACAGCGACATTAAGAATGAAAGCAGGGCTTTGTCTTTTAAAGAGGGTGCTGAGGTTGGGAAGGAGGGCTGGAAGGGAAGGAAGGCAAAACCAAAAAATGGCAACTAGAAAATTTGAGCTCTACAGTACTAAAAATTCCTCATGAACTGTCTGGTGTAACTGATGTAGAACCACTGACTGTTATTTCGTGTACCATTAGATATGACCCAAAGCACAGCATATCTTAGGAAAAAAAATAGAAGTAAGATACCAGCCAATTTTAAGAGTATTCCCTTGCACACAACCTGTCTGTACCCACCAGAAAAGGCTGAGCCTGGTGTGGAGGAGCTGGGAGCAGAGCCAGGCAGCTCTGCCTTTACCACAGACAAGTACAAAGAGAAGCAGCTACAGAAATTGCCCTCAGATGCTGCCTGCAGGCTTAACTGCACAGCCCAGCCCCAAAACAATCTGCTCTAATTTTGTTCAGCCATTAAGCAGATAAATCTACTTAATCTTCCCCAGGTCAATGGACAACACACTAATATCAGTATTTCCAGCAAAAACTGCTGTCAGTGCAATAGGTGTTAGTGTAGAGGTTCCTTACAGCCATCCAGATAGATAAATATTGGTTGTGATATAAGATTCCCATGGCAATGGACTCAAAATAAATGCTGTCAAGTGTCAGGTGATTTACAGAGCATTTAAACCTAGTGATTAATATAGAACTTTAAAGATGAAGTGTCAAGTTAGAGTTTTTCTAATTTACACACAATTTAAAGGATTTAAATTCATGGACAACTAAACTAACAAGAGCTTAGTTGAGTGAAAGGATGTGAGGGATAACAGTAAATGTAAATATCAATCTATTAAATTTTCTACTTCTTTACTGGTTTATGTATGTACAGACAAACAAACCACAGACATGAACACAGGAAATACTTGTCATGTTGAATCCTGCACTCACCTCACAGCAAGTATTCTACTACTCACAGGAAGGCAGAAAACATTGTATTTTGAGTGTCTGAGTGTCAGGAATTAACTGCACCAGCACCAATACACCATCTACAAAACATACATCTTTTTTTTTTTAAAAACCATAGAAATAAAATAAGTTAATTCAGGTTCTTGCTGGAGCAATAACTAATGTGCTACACCAAAAATATAACTAATTTTGTTTACCGTTACTACATGTGCAAAGTATAGAAACCATATTCCTATTATTTTTTAAAGTCAAAGAAAGTATTTACAAATGTAAAAGAAAAAAAATATGTTTAATAGAAAATAAGCATTCAATTGCCATCCTTCCAATTACAACATTCTCTATTTACTGAATGGGTTGGATACACAGGTTCTGTTTTATTGAGGGTGATGACGTTCTACCACTTCTAATAGCTACAGTGAAGCAATTTAAAAAAACAGAAAGGGAAAATGGGCAAAAAGAAAGTGCCCCAGAAACAATCTGGAGGAGATGAGCCACCCTGTCAGAAGTGGGTTTCTCTTCCTGGACACCTGGTTTGTACAAGAAATCTCTGTCAGGAGCAATCATCAGTGGAAGAATCACAGAATCCCAGGATGGTTTGGGTGGGAAAGCACCTTAAAGATCATCCAGTCCCCTCCACCTACCGTGGGTAAGGACACCTTCCACTACCCCAGGCTGCTCCAAGCCCCACCCAACCTGGCCTCAAAAATATAAGTTTACTAAAGGCAAGTGGGGGAAGAATAAGGTAAATTAAAGGAAATAAAAAATTAAACTAAATGGAAAAAGTGAAAAATATGACACACCAGGATAATATGAGAAAGAAGCATTTTTGTCTGTCCAACTGCACTAGGCATCACCAGGAAAAAGCCAAATGTCCAGGTCCCTGCTCCTGCCTGCTCATTGGAACAGAAATGAGGAAAAATGTGTCTACACTGAGAAAACTCAGAACTCTCTTCAACTGCTGAAGTTGGGAAAGGGTGGTCAATACTCCCCGAGGAAGGGAAGAGGGAAAGGATGTGTGTGCTAATTTGGGCTGAGGTTAATTTTCTTCACAGTAGCTGGTAACAGGCTGAGATCTCTGTTTGAGCTGGGAATGTGCTGATAACCCAGGGGTGTTTTCCTTATTGCCCAGCAAAGCTCAGCCAGAGGCAAGGCCTTTTCTGCTCCACACACAGCTCTAGCAGGGAGGGGCTGGGAAAGGAGGAAGGACTTGGGAGGAGGCACAGCCAGGACAGCTGATCCCAACTGACCCCAAGGATATTCCATCCCGTATGGCTTCGTGCTCAGCATATAAAACTGGGGGAAGGAGAAAGGGAAGACATTTGGAGTGATGGTCTTTGCTCTCCCAAGTCACTGTCACCCATGATGGGATCCTGCTTTCCTGAGGATGGCTGAACACCTGCCTGCCAGTGGGAAGTAAGGAATGAATTCCTGCTTTGCTTTGCATGTGTGTGTGGCTTTTACTTCACCTATTTAAACCATCTCAAGCCATGAATTTTCCCACTTTCACCCTTCCAAATCTCTCCTTCAACCCACAAACTGGGAGCCAGCAGCAGCATGGGGCTGAGCTGGGGTTAAACCATAGAAGCCACAGCTAATTTTAAGACTGCACTGCCTACAAAATGCCATCTCTCTAACAAAAATGTTTCCAAAGGCGCAGGGGAAATTTGAAACGTGCCTTCAAGGTACCCAGGTGTTGCTAACAATCAAAGGTAACCTTTTCTAACTTTGTGCCTCTGCTGTTAATCTGAATGTGGCTTGTATGTACTTTTCTACAACACTGCCTTAAAATAAGATTTACAATCATTTTAATAATATGGCTGCATTGAATGCAATTCTCATTAAACTAATTTTGAAAAGCACATTTAGGAAGCAAGGAATCTTAACCTATTAACCTTCTTCTGACTCCTTCCTGACAGGCAAAAATACAAACTTTCCATACTGCGGCCAATGATTAGAAGTAACTAGTTTGAAAAATAAGTTCAAATCTATTTAAAAAAACTACCAGTCCCTGACTCAGAAGACAGTCACAACCTTTCCATCAAGAGAAGCAAACCAGGAAAATTCCCCACAAGCAGAAGCAACTCAACAGAACCCTGGTATATGACTAACACTGGGCTGTTCTGTCCATGCTCTGGGGGTTAGATCCAAAAACCCCACATTTTACCTCAAATCTGAGAGCCATCAGCCTACCCTGCATGGTGTCATCAAAACCTTGCATGACCCATTTGCAGCTTGAGGCTCCACAGCACCTTGCAGCAGTATCACAATGTCACTACAAGTTCTGTGAAAAGGTTCCCCCTTTTAATCAGCTTTGAAATTACTAATTATTTCAGCATTTTTCTTCAGTCAAGAGAAAAAGAATGAAATTAATGGTTTCCCTCCTCCAGCTACCTTCTCCCAAGGTGAAGAATCCTAGCATATATTTTAATTTGCTTCAAAATTACTTTACATCACTTAAAAACATTTTTTTTGTTTCTTCATCATTTCCACATGCACCTCAAAGGTTCAAAAGCAGAAAAAAGTACCCACCTGATTTCATGAAGAATTGATGAAGTTGAAATTTCATCATTAGCAATAATTTCAGAACAAATCAAAATGACTGATCATAAACAGCAAATAGTTAATTACTGAAATTCTCAGGAATTAATTTTCCAACACTACAGGATGTGTCTTTAAACACAGATGCTGCCCTGAAAAACCTTTGTTCTGTCTTAAAAGGAAATCAGCAACAATCCACGAGTTCACCCATGGAGAGCAAAGGAAAATCTAGGTTTGGATTAAAACACAGAACCATGAAATAAAATGTGTGTGTGGACTTTCACAATTTAGAAAATAACTTCAAATTGCCAAATCCTGATATGCAAGGTCTCAAAAATTACAGAAAAATAAGCTCCTCCAGTTTCTGACTCCATGTTGGAACTAATTTTTTATTTGTGGCAGAGTTTCTTTGTCACCAATAATCTTCCCTTACTTCAAAAATACCCAGCTGTAAGGTATTGCATGAATTCTGATGGAAGTTATTTCTTCCCCACTCCTTCCATCCTTCTCCATCTCCCTTATGCTTAATGTGTAGCAAAAGAATACAATGCAATTGATTTCTAATTATTTGGACAAAAGCAAGAGCTCTGCATATGCAGGCAAAACTGAGCTTAAACTATGTAGAATGGAAAATTCTGAAGAATTATTTTGCCTTAACCCATTATTAAATGATAGCTTTTTCTTTGGTGCCTTATTAAAGGTGCTTTACACCTTTAATGCTTCCTGTGAAACTCTAGGATCCTCACTTACACATGCTTCCTGTGAAACTCTAGGATCTTTCCTTCAAGTTTTTCCTGGTTTGGCAAATACCGGTTTGTTTTAAGGTGTTCTCGATCTTCTGATTCATCAAAATCCCCTATTTCAGCTACAAAAGAAAAACAAAACAATGTTAGAGTAAGAAGAAACAACAGAAAAGGAACAATAACAGAAAATAAGGAATGAGAAAAGGAATTTTAAAAAGGAATTGGAGAGACCAGAAAAGCCTTTAAGTGCTTCAAATTTGTGCATGATGCTTTGCACATTCATTTTGCCAAACTCACATTTATCCCAAGCTGATTTCCTGGGGATTATAACAGTATTTGAACATTGACTGGAAAATTTAGAATTCTTAAGGGTGCAAGGTGTGAGACTTGTATAAGACCTGTGAGGTGGTCTGAACATTTCTTCCTTACAGATACCTCATACCAAATAGCATACTTCAATTTAGTTTCCACTATATATGTAAAATAGTAATAGCCAAGGCTACTTGGGAAGATGGCAAATTACATCTGGGATTTTTGTCTCCACATATCCATGTCTTTCAGATGCAATGCTGTGAATTTAAGAAGATTCTACAGAAGAAAAAAGCATTACTGTAAAGTGCAGAACAGCTTCCACCTGATAAAAAACGAAATGATCAGAAGTCTTTGGCTTGGAATATAAAAGCACAAGGCAGGCAGAACATATGGCAAATGTATATCAAAATTACAAGTTGAATAAATAAATTTTAAGAAGCCATTTACTTTTTCTGATAAAAAGTATGAAGTTCCAATATTAAATTTCCAAAACAACAGGTTTTAAAATATAAAAAGACATATGTTGTCCAAAAAAACTTCCCAAAAATGATGCTGTGAAGCTCATCTCTGTGGAAGGATGCCAAAAATATAAGCAAATTCAAAAATTAGACAAATACAAGGGCAACCAAACAGGGTTGCAGAGTAAGTCTGTGATGCTGTATGTGCAGTGATTATGGGATGGATGCAGCAAAGGAAGACCTGCTATATGCTTGCTCTGTGTCTGAGGGCATCTGCAATCAGCTACTGTCAGAGAAAGGGCTTGCTCTTAACAAGAACACAGCAAATTGTGTTTAAAATCTAGCCAGCACATGAAAGAGCAAGTAAAAAATACTGAAAGGTGTTTTTATAAAATAATTTCTGTTGAAAATAAACCTGTTCTTTCTCACAGCCTATTTTCCAGAAGAGCAAAATCAGGCTAAGCAAGGCCTGATGGTGAGATTCACTCATCAGCTCCACAGTGCTGGAAAATCATGAGCAGGTTTCAATGGTCTCACTCACTGATGGCACACACACAAGGTAGATTTGCTCTCCCAATAAAATCACCAGAAGTAATACTTTTATAACTGTATTATTATATTGCATTGCAGAATTAGACAAACAGTAACATGTGAAGAAGCATCATTGATCAGCTTTTGCTTCCAACCAGCAAAGAGTCACCAAAGGCCCTGTCTCCAGGTTGAGATGCAGACCTGTGAACATTTCAGCTGCTGCTCCAGCAATCTGGTGTCTGAACTCACTCAAAGTTTCCAACCTCCTCCTGTCTCAAAGGCCACATTTTAGACCTTTAAGCATGTACAGACTGAGCCAGCAGCAGCATGGAGTGCTTCCAAATAAACTGCTTCCCATTTCCATTTTCAGTCCCAGTGAAGAGGAAAGCTGCTGACAGCCCCACTGCAGAACCTGTTCCAGCATGGTTCTTAGCTGTATTTCAGCCCAGCTCCTGTTCAGCCATCTCCTCCCAGGTACAGGGAAAGTGAGAAGTGAAGCTGAGGGAGCACCTAGACAGGTGGGAACAGCTGTCTGGAAGATGTGGAGTGCTGGCAACAGAGCTTGCAGAGCCAGGGAAACAGCAAGGGGATGGTTTAGTACTGACCCCCCGATGACAAATTTAGCTCATACATAGGTACCAGTTGTTCCTCCCAAAGACAGCCCTGATGACCGTCCCAGGGTTGAAAACCAACATATTTAGAGTGTGTGTAGAAGTAAATACTGTGAGAGACAGACAGCTCTTTTAGTTACCAAAGCTTCTATGTCAGATTGAATGTGGCTTAGCACTGGCACAATCAGCACTGTCAGCCCAGCTGGGATACTCACACTGCAGAAGGTGGGAGACCAGCAGAGCAGCCGTGTTGTCACTGCAGGTCAGTCTCTCCTCTGCCAGGTCTCTCTTGATTTGCAATGCAAACAGGTACCTGGAGGAGAAGTAAAAGAGCTGGAGCTACACAGACCATCCTGACACATGAAAGGACAACAGAACAACTGAGCAGGAGGTTATAAAAGCAGCATCTCCTGATCCTTCTGCTCTCCAAATAACACAATAGCCTGGCTACCAAGAAGTGTCAAATCAAACCAAAATAACCTGTGACTATTCCAGTGCAATTTATCAGCACAAAAAGGCTCAAAGGAACAAGGAAGCAGAAGGAAAACCATTTTTTAAGCAGTCTCTGTCTGTGACATAACAGCAGCTGTCATATTTTGCTGGAAAGAAACTTAAAGAACACTTCAAGTGATATTATCTATTAGAAAGAAAAAGTTGGAAGAACATTATTGATTCCAGTATTTTATTAGGAAAACTGATAAGCGTTTCTGTTAGCACTCAACTGATCTACTCAGCAGTTGTATTTTCCAGAACTATATTAGCAGCCTACAAAGACAGTAAGAAGTTCAATTTACTTTTCTTACAATGCTATATTAGTTTAACTTAAATATTTCCCGTTCAGTTGTTAAAGAGGAATCATTTCCTTTTACTTGGAAAATGGTACAGTAAGGACTACAGTAAACAAGCAACAACTCACTACTATAAACCCTCAAACTGACTGATCCTTTTTCTTTACTGAATTGCACCCTGAGAGATAGCAGTAAGATTTTTTAACAGAAGGATTTATTTTAAAACTTTATTCCTAAAGTAAAATATACTAAAAGTTATAAATTTTGAATGATAGGGGTTTTTTTTTAATTTTTAAGTATTGTAAATATGAATTAAAGGCTTCTCAAAAAGTATGCTCTGCTTTCATCATCTGCTAGATGTTCTAAATGCAGACCATAAATACTCAATAAATAGGCAAAATACAGTTCCTGTTCTAAACATCTGTATTCCTAATGAATTTCCTATATGAAACATCATTTTAGAAAATTCGGTGCAAAGGAAATATCTAGATAGTACTTCTCTTTACAAGAGACAATCACAACAATTGTCATGCTGGTTTGTTCTTAAGCACTTCTGAAAGACAATGAGGAACCTCTCCAAGAGGAATTTCAATTAAAAGTAGTGAAGCTGTGAAAAGCACTAAATGAGTTCTTTAAACACCAACATCAATGTCCTTGTTAGAGGCACAGACTTCAAACCAGGTCCCCAGGTGATAGCAGGTGGATATGGCTGCTTAACTGACCACAGATCAATTAGCAATCCACAAAAAAAACACCACAGTGAGCATGGTTAAAATTGTGAACAGTAAATTGCGTTTGCAAGTATGAAAGTGTGTTTGGAAGTTTAAATCACTTATCAAAGTATATACAGATTATTTTATATTTCTTTCTTTTAGACACTGCTTATAAACATAAGTATTCTCTATATACTGTGACTCCCTTGACACCATGATGCTGGAAAGCCCTAACCTGTGCTGTTTCCTTTTTTTGAAAAGTATTTATTTCTGATAGCATTCATCTGCTAACACATGTCTGCTGAAACTGTAACATTCACTCTAAGTGCTCTTTCACTCATCTTCTGCCTCAGTTTTGCTTGGAAGTAGCTGTGCTGCCTTCCTACTCCATTAATTCAGTACATAAAGCAAGTCCAATAGTTCTAAAAATACTTTACCTAGTATATTCCTCTTGAAGCTGACCTGGGTCTGGAGGGAAAAACTTTACAGCCAGACGAAGCATTGTAGTCTTTGGTCCTAGAAGAAAACTTGGTCATTTCACAAAAAAAACCCCCTGTGTTCTTAAATAAACACATGCATATTCTGTTTGCCAACAGGAAGAGAAACAAGACAAAGAAATTCTAGCCAGATTTCAAATCCCAGCTAACCACAGCAGGCTCTGGTGTAGATTGTTCATGTCAAGAGAGACAAAGCAGCTGTAATCTAGAGGAACTTGGATACCATTGACAAGGTGAGTCTTGTGAAAAAGACTGGAATCTGGAAAAAAAGTGAAATCTGTAACACACCAAAGCAGCTACTTGGATCCATAAAAGACCATCAGAGGTGACTGAGGGACAGGGTCTCAGCAGGGAGACACATCCCACAGGCTCCCAACACCCACCTCCACCACCAGGACTGATGCCAGCAGACCTGGCTGGCTCCCCATGGAGATAAAAGGGTTTTTGCAGCCTGCTCCCAGCATGCCTGGTAATACCCATTTCCTCCCACTTTCAACACTATTCTTGTACCTCTCAACAACAGGCAGAAAACTAACTTAACTTTCAAAATTAAAGAGAACCCGTGGTCACTATTTGGAACAGTTCACAATGCTCTAAATTAACAGTTCCAGCATCACAACTCAGCCTGTGGAACCACAATCCCAGTTTCACCTGGATTTCTGAAGGAATTACTACAGGGTGCAACAGTCTCTCACCACGCCAGGACTGGGCACCACTGTTTTTCCATTGTTTTTCCTGCCTGAAAGCAAATGAGGCCGAGTATTCTAGAGGCAGGCAAAGCACTGGCCAGCCTGTGCTTACAGGAGCCTGCTGAGCTTCCACCTGATGTCCACAGGCACCCTCTGGACCACAGCCAGGCAGTGCCCCCTGGGACTCCCCATGTCACTGCTGTTTCAAAGTAAACACAGCCAAATTGTAAATAAATCAAACTTGTTGGAGCACAGGCAGCCTGTTTTAATTTATTTTAAGCACCAAGACCTCTTAAAGCTTAACTAAGTCCAATTTAACCCCATCAGCCCCAAAGTACACTGATTTCTGCTGTCTGGAATACCTGATTCCCACAGGCCAAACATTCCTTCACTCATCCTCTCGTTTGCTAATGAGAGAATAACAAACTTTGCTTTTTGACAAGTAGCTGGGAGAACTCACAGACTATCACAGCTGTGACAAAAGCAGCTCCAATTCCAAAATTACCAAAGCTTTGGTGAGCAAAAAAAGGAAACAACTAAAATCCACATCCTAATTACAGTGTAGTATCTAGAAATGAAAGGAGGCTGGAAATAACACTCTATAATAACACAGAAAGCCCACATTTGGCAGTGACTAAGGACTCTACAGTTCTAGAGACAGAACAAGCGAGGAAAATAAATAGTTTAAAAGCAGGTAAAAGATCAAAACTTTACATCAAATTTTTGAAAATATCCTGAGCCTCTGGAAGACCTTCACAAGGTTAAGAACAGTCCTGCACATTGCTGATGCCGATCAAGTGGAAGTATTAATGTGAGAGCAATGTTGGAAGTGTTTTAAGCATCACTTACATTAAATGATAATAAATATAAAAAAATTAAAAACATAATACTGCATATTTGCTTCTATAGCACAACCTTCCTTTTTGTTTGGCCAGTCTTGACTTTCCTCTGTGAACAAGTTCCACTCAAATGATGAAAAGGAACACTTGCCCACTCTTAACTAAGATGCAGAATTTACTTTAAGCAGCCAAGTCTGAGCAAAAGCAAGAAACAAAAAGGATTTGAGGAAAAATCACCCAGACAGGAATGGTGAATACAACACTGTGCTATGTTAAGTGGTAGCACCTCAGAGAAGGTAACCAAATGTCAACCTGACACTGTGTGCCTGTTAGGAGGCTGAAAATTTGGTTCCAAACTCCTTCCCATCTGGAGTGGTTCAGAAGTAAAACTGATTGCATTCATTTGAAATTAATTTAAAAACTCCAAACCTTATCACATAAGACAAAGTTCAATGGGTGTCACAAAGCCCAAACTAACTGGGAGTAAAACAAGAACTTTCATTTTTAGAGAGGATGTCAAAGACTCAGAAGTGCCTTTTTGCAGGTAGACAGCAATCACCAGCAACATCAGCCAACAAGTTTGAGTAAGATCCCCTTAAAGCCCATAACATCTGTGTTTCCCTGCCACTGGACTAAAAGTTAGTAGTTTAACTTCAAAATCATTACATTCTACAGAAAAAAACCCCAAAACAACCAAACAAAAACCCTAATATATAGAAAATAGGACATTTCAGTCAATTTAAAATTGATTTCAGAACATGAACATTTGCCAGACAACTAACTGGTATCTCTTACAGACTAATATTAATTTAAAAAAATAAGTAAATCTTTCAGTTTCACTGGCAACACAACATGGGTGGTAGACTGTAAAGCAGTCATAAATCTTAGTACATCCCCATGATTTTACAACAGTATTTGTATCATCAGGGAACTGTGGTCTTTTTGTGGTCTAGATTCCACAGTTTATCTAGTGCAGGAGAGGATACAGAAGGAATAACCAAGCAGCACTGCAGATCTATGATCCACTGCATCTTTAATTCCTTCTAGCCAGGAGCATATAAAAAGACAGCAGTCCCAGCATCTTTTTGGCAGGGAAAGTAGAGTAAAAATATTCTGTACTCTCCTAAGGGAGCTTTATTGTATAGATGATTTGGCTCTTCTGCTTAAAGAACAATGTTGAAAAAAAGTCAAAAATCATGACCTTAAAGTTAGAAAATTAGAACTGATGACTTCATATTTTCTGGCAATCAATTTTAGATGGAAGAGTAGCTAAAAGCTACTTCCCAGTATTCATTTTCAACATATTTCAATCAAGATTTGGAAAGGAGTAGGAATCCACCACATCATCCTGATCTTGTTCTTCCACAAAGCCTCTACAATCAAAACCACAAAACAAACAAATTGCTTAACTGTGTTCTACAGAGAAAAAACAAAAAGTTGGATCTAATCTTTCAACATCTGAAGAACCAACCAGCATCCTGCATTCTTCAACTAATTTGGGCCTTTAAAGTGCCTGCCACATTAACAATTTTTAGGTGGTATAAAGAAAAGACAGCATCACTATTGCAGGATCCTCCTGGCCAGGCAGCACAACCACACTTCACAGCCAAGGCAGAGGCTCTGACACTGCAGCCACCACCCAGGTGGGAGATCCCCACCTCTGCTCTTCCAGGAAAGCTGCTCCTGAGCATGTGCAAAGAGCTGACATGGGAATCAGCCAAAATGTTCCTTTTTCTTCTCACGGTACGATAGCACAACTCCCAAAAGCTAACACAGCAAGTGTTATATTTCACTTCAGAGTAACACCAGCTGACCCAACCTATCCAGATATTTATCAGAGAAAGAGCCCTACCCACAGGAAGTTTCCATTCCACCCACCACATACTACCTATTAAAATGTCAGGTTAGCATGCCCCAGCAGGAACCACTCTCACCCCTGCCATGTGTATTCTACAGGGAAGCATAACCAGTAAATCAAGTAGCAATTGTGAAAGCAACCCACATAAAGAAGATGCAAATTAAGGAAAACTTCCTTTTTTAAAACTACTTACTCCGTACTTGTTTAATAACAGGTTTCATAGGTTCCAGCCAAATCTGAAATTGAAGAGAAAAAAATTACAAACTTACATTCTTATTTAATATGAAAACATCAAAAGTAAATTCAAATTAAACAGTAATTTATGAGTAGCATTTCTTCCTCAATGCAGTAACTCCTTTGCTTTACAAAAAGTGTATTTATCTGCTTGAATTGACATTTCTCATGCTTCAATAGAAAAGCCATTGATCTGTGCTTAAAGCTCATCTGGACAGAAGAACAGTCAAGTTAGCAAAAGCAGAGCCCCAGTGCCAAGAGGGCAGGAGTCGTGCCAAAACTCACAGTCTGACAGGAGCCAGGCTGCAGAATTACAGAAAGTCTGCAGAACATGAAAAGGTCCAATGTTTTTTTCCCTTCCATGCTATTTCTGTCACTCTTAAGGGTTTTACTCAATATTAACTTCCCACCATTTTTTCTCTTTTGACAATCATATTTTAAAAGAAAGACTATTGATCTAGTAAAAGGAGCATCCATAAAGATAATGCAAAATATTCTGGAAGCTCAACCTTTTCTCCACTCTTCCAAACAGAAAATTGTTACAAGACAATTATGTTTGGTCCTTACAAGTTACTGCTCTGTTTGTGAGACAGCTGAGGATTTAAAGAGCCTTACTAGCTGCAGGAACAGTTTGGGCACCATGCACAAGAAACAGAAACAAAACAAGCTTTAGTCTATTTCCTCAGCTTGAGAGCAGCATGGATTATTGCCATTAGCATTCCCTATGTTCTCAGTCATATTCTCTGCATGTGAGTCCTAAAAATATAAAAAGTAATTTTGAAATAAGTTGAAAAAACCAAACCAAAACAAAATAAAAGGAAAGTTTGGAGAACATTCTCTAGTTTAGAAGTCACACTGTCCTCCTTGCAAGGATAAGTGACTAGGAGGCTTAAAGGTGTCAGCACTGATCTAGATCAATGATTTAAAAAGCTTGCAGGCCTGTGTGCCTGCTGAGGTTTGTGTTGATTAGAAAAAGGTTTGTAATGGCTCTTCAGGAAAATTAATTGAAGACTGAATTAACTCAGGATAAATATAAACACTACCAAAATTACACACCATAATCTGATTTTAGAAGTGCTCTGCAGAGTACACTTTGAGTTCATGTTTCTCCTTTCAAAGTAAAGTAGGATTTTATTTCTGTCCCTGCAAGTGGTAACATCAGCAGCTATTTAACTGCTTTTTACAATTTCTGAGATTTAACAAGAAGCAGGATCTGATTCCTCCCTTCTGCTTTAACAACTCTCCTCATTCTGGTGAGTGAAACAGATTTACAAGAATCCAAGAGATAATCCCACAGGAGACTACAGGAAACTGCAGCAGACTGAGAAATTTTTGTCACTCAAGGAACTGCATTCACCGAACTTTTTTATTAGAGCAGATTTGTCAGGGAACTGTACGCACCCAATATGACTGGATATTCTGGAACTCAATTCCAAAGTAATCTGATTCAATCAAATTCAGATGCTTGTAAACTTCCGTCAGTAACGTCTGGCCATAACATTTTGACTAAGGAAGTAAGAAAAAGAAGTTACAGTGAGATTAATAAGAATAAACAAGAATAAGTTTACAGCAAAAACAAATGGCATCTTTATAAACTGGAGAAAAATATCACAAAGCTCTTTCACATTGTTCTTGTCACTGTAACACAAATATCCAACATACAGACAAAACTCCATAAAAAAATCCTTCTGAGAACCAGAGGAACTGAAGTTGCAAGGGGCCACTGGAGGTCACCTACATCCAGTCTCCTGCTCACAGCAGGGTCAGCAGAGAGCTGAGGACAGCAGCTGCTGGCTATTTGCGGCTCCTTCAATAAACCCACACATTTGTTTGTGTAGCTGAATGCTGTGGCCTGCCTCAGCTGCAGCACACAGAGCAGGAGCTGCCAAATCCCTGCTCCACACAGACCCCTCACTCCTTCCCACAGCAGGAACCCCAGGGCCACACACAGCCTTTGCATCAACCAGGCTGGAAATGCCTGTGGACCCAACCAAACCTCCTCTCACACCACGCTTGCTGGGGAATCCCTTCAATGAATCTCTCCCTCAAGAAACTCACTCATTAACCCTTTCTGAGAGCCAAGTTAGGGGCAAAGCCACAAACATCAGCAGAAAGCAGCAACAGCAACACAGAAGAGAACAGAAAACTTCCACAACACATCCTGTGGATGCTGAATGCGAGAGATCAGGCAGGTAGCACAGCATCTGTGTGAAACTAAGTCACATAACTTTCTCACACTGGCCTGAGAAATTGTGAGGAGGAACTCAAACAGTCCGTGGAGAAGGAAAACAACCTTTGCAGGTGTTGGTTGTCTCCTTGTTGTTTCCTTGCAAGAAGCAGTCCAGGGGTGCTGTTCCTAACTGTCCAGTGATGGTGATGTGTTGGTTTGATGGCAAATGAAAGCTTTATCTTTTCAGACCTTCTCAGAACTGTCTATAAAGAGGATCTGGAAGAATAAAACTGGCTCTCTTTGCAACTAAGCTTGAGAGTCTGTGTCATCACTATCACTGTTCCTAATACAGTGCGACACACACCCAAACCAGCGACACTTGGGGCTGCTGGTTCAATCACCCAGCTTGCTCTCAAGCATCTCTCACTGTGTGAGGCACCAGGAGAAAAACAGCATTTATGAACCCACACATCAATCCATCTGCATCACACAGGAAAGAATCCAAAAGGCTGGCACAGCCCATTCCAGCAACATGCAAAACCTAGCAGGGTGCAGTGGGAGGCTGTGTGGCCACCAAGCTCCACCTTGGGCCATGAAGCAGTCCCCCAGCTGTGGTGACAGGGTGTGGCAGCATTCTGCTTGGCCAGGTTATCCAGCAGAACACACTGGCACCATTGGTGCCACCAGGGTTTTGTCTATTTGGAACAGTCCAGTGATGGAAGACTCTATGACTTTCCCATCAAAGCAGGCACAGTGTTCTGTAATGACTCTATACACTCAGTATAGTACCATCTATAAAAGTATTAGGCATTATAATAAATTATCACAGAATCATTGCTTGGTTTGGGTAGGAAGGGACTTTAAAACTCATCCTGTTCCACCCTCTGCCATGGGCAGTGACACCTTCCACTATATCCCAGGTTGCTTCAAGCCTTGTCCAACCTGGCCTTGGACACTTCCAGGGATCCAGAGGCAACCACAGTTTCTCTGAGCACCCTGTGCCAGGGCCTCACCTCCCTCACAGGGAAGAATTTCTTCCCAATATTTAATCTAAATCTACCCTTCTTCAGTTTAAAGCCAAATTAGTGATAGAATTAGAATAATTAGAATAGAATAATTTAATACAATGAAAATTAAAATACCTGAGAGCAAGAATGTGCTATTTTAAGCTTAAAAGATAAAAAAATAAGGTGAACATTGGGGAAATAGTTTCACATGACTGAGGTGCATAAAAAATTCAAAAGTAATTGCCTCTTATAGGAAAAAGATATAAACTGTCGCTGTTTTTAGAATTGTACAAATGCCTCTACTTTAAAAAATCCCAAAATTTCATAGATAAAAGGTCTGACAGCCCTGCAGCACTGGAAATGAGAAATAGCTTTGGTATCTGCAATGGTGTGAGCAAAGCTGACTGAATCCAACCCTGTAACCTCAGAGAAAAGCACAGAAGCGGGGACAGAGAACGACACAAGATGGGTTTGTACCTCTCACTCAGGCTTTCCCCAGCCATGGTACCTGTAAGAGCAACCACAGCTTCAGACAGGTGAATTCATCTAGTGCAAACAGAAGTAGTTCAAAAAGTTTCTTGGTATCACACTGGCTCAGGCCACTAATGCTGAAACCCCCAAATACAACTGCAAGTCAGGAGAAATGATCCAGTTCTCAGTGACTGCAGATGGTACAGAGATGCCAGGCTGGGTGCTGACATGGTACATGAACATGAGTACTCATCTCTTTTCTGAACAAGTCTTGTAATGTCTAAATAAGAATTTTCTTAGTAAGAATACGATTGAACTTCTTTAGCCAAAATCTGTGCTTGCAGAAGACTCTGTGGGTATGGTTCTGGTTTTTAAGTGATGACAATGAAATAAGGAATTATACAGGTAATGGCAAGCCACATCTCCAGTAAATTACATTCCTTCTCTGCTGTCTCCTGCACATTTCCCATGCAGGTTACAGACTCTGCCATAGGTGACACAAATGCCTGGAGAAATTGGAGCATTTTGGAAATTAAATTTTTTAATTCCAATTGAAACACATTTCCTGCTATGGACTTGTGCATAAATCTTCAAATAGTAACAGAAGAAAATATCCTCAAATATAGTAGGACCCTTGTTTTTTAAGGTTCATACCCACACATCTGTTACTGTACACCTCCTTTTCCCAAACCCCACAGACCTAAGAAGGAAACACTTTTCAGCCAGCAATGTTTGTGGGGAGGTAGCAATACCCTGACCAACCTCATGTGCAGAAAATGGGACAAGAACCTTGCCATCTATAAACCTTTAGAAGCCTCTGAACAGGACCTGTGCTGTGACCCAGATCCCTGAGTTCTCATTCACGAAACAAGAAACGATTCTGGTTCCAACCACCTCCTTTTAGAACTGATGCACTTGGATTAACTCATGAAAGATGCCTGATAACTATCAGGTATGTTTTACAGCCCAAACTGTGTGCTGCACTGATCAAAGAATCTGTGTGCAGGGCTAGCTCCATACAGGCATTAAAATTATCCCAACTGGATTGTAATAAGCTTTCTTCCATTTAAACTGAGCCACGTCTCTTGGCTCCATCAAGTTCCGTGCCTGAAGACAATCTAGCTGCCTTCATCCCTCCCAAAAAACAGGCTGTATGGCACAGATCCCAGGCACTTCTCTCCTTCCAGTCTCAAGTCCACACTCCTCCAAGAGAATCTGGAGATGAAGAAATTTAGATGGTTAAAGCTGGAAGTACTTGGCAACCGATTAAATTATAAAGGTGCCATCCAAATGTTAAAAACGAAAAGTAATTTTGCTTTGGCTACCAACTGTAATTTTGGGAGCCATTTACAATGAAAAATAAAGAAAAAACCCAGTTTAAGCTCAGTATCATTTTGCATCCTTCAAAAGATAAATACCACATTTTGAAAGAACAGTATTAATTTTATTTTAAAATAAAAATGGGGTTCAAAAGCTTGAGACAGAACATAGTCTTTTATTTTTATGCCTCAAATTCTTTGGAAAAACTCCTCCTAGAACTATTTGGTTCCTCAAGTTGTTTATTACATTTATAACCATCCTTTTCAAAGAGATGAACATTTTGAAGTAGACAGAAATGAAAGTAACATAGTGGGCAGTTCCATGTCATTGTTTAATTTGCATAAAAGCAGCACAAAGCAAAATATTTGAAGTAATTTCTAAATTACTGTAATTTTGACATCAGGGCAAGTAGCTGCATGAATGCATTTCATTAAGGTCCTGCTTTCAATACAAATTCACAACATGGCATACTTTGCATTCCAAACCTCTCAATTACTCTTTATTTTCTGCCAAGACAATGACTACTGATATTACGGAATTATTTCACATTTTTAAAAAAGGAAGAAAAAATAGGGTAAAAATACTAAATAGGCAGATAACAACAGCTTTCCTTGTCAACCCTGCTCCACCTGTAATGTAGATAATTTTAACAAGTCATCATTAGGAGACGGTTCAGTAGAATAGATTTATTTCAAATTGATTTCTAGTGAGATCAAGCTTTAAAATTTCCCTCAAGAGCTGTGAAAGTGCCTGCAGGATACCATGACAGGCAGTAAAGGCATGGAGAGCCCTGTATGGCAAAAGAAGCTACACCTTCAGACCCTCATCAGTGCTAAGACAGCACCAAACAGGAACAAGCATTCACAGCTGAAGCTTCTTGCTTCAAGGAGATATCTGTATTTTTTACTTTATAAGAAGAATAAACATATTTAATATTAGGAATGCTTAAGACAGAGGAAAGAAATATAAATAATTTTTTAAAAAAGTAATAACAGCAATTACTTTTGTTTTATGGAACCATATAATCAAAGGATGGTTTGGGTAGGAAGGGACCTTAAAGTTCATCTCATTCCACCCCCTGCCAGGGGCAGGGACACCTTCCACTATTCCAGGTTGCTCCAAGCCCCATCCAACCTGGAGTCTGGAACACTTCCAGGGATGGGGCAGCCACAGCTTCTCTGGGAAACCTGTGCCAGGGCCTCACCTCTCTCAGAGGGAACAATTTTTCCCCACTATCCCATCTAACCCTGCCCTCTGGCAGTGTGCAGCCATTCCCCCTTGTCCTGTCCCTCCATCCCTTGTCCTCAGTCCCTCTCCAGCTCTCCTGGAACCCCTTAAGGCACTGGAAGGGCTCTAAGGTCTCCCTGGACCTTCTCCAGGTGAGCACCCCCAGCTCTCCCAGCCTGGCTCCAGAGTAGAAGGGCTCCAGCCCTTGGAGCAGCTCTATGGCCTCCTCCAGACTCACTCCAGCAGGTCCTTGTCTTTCTGATGGGATCTCACCAGAGCAGAGCAGAGGGGGAGAATCAAGCCATGTGTTATTTGCTATGTTCTCAAATATCACTCCCTACACGGCAGATTCCCCCTCTGCAATAATGTCAGAGCTCAGGAAGAGAGAAAAAACAAACTCATAGTCTAGGATTTTCAGTAGACCATAGCTCAATATTATCAAAATCAACACCTCCTCTCTATCTCCCAAACTTGTCTTCCAGAACATCTTAACTTTCTGCTTCTACATATTTTAATTTAAAAACAAAAAAAACCTCAGTATTTTCATAAGGAGCAGTATTTTCATCTTCCAAAACTGGCAAGCTGCCCTTGCTCCAACTTTCCAAAAAAGAAATCCACTTTTGGCAGCAGATAAGCTGGAAGGGAAAATCAGACCAGAAGTCAAGAGTTTGGAAAAAAAAGCATTATAAAGCTGAGGTATAGAATGGAAACTCTTGTGCAGCCAGAGCCACTGGACCCAAGCACCAGCACCTTGGATTTTTGTGGCATAATAATCTGTGACTGTCAGGAGACCAAGTTCTCTAGTTAATAGTGGATGTGCATGAGGCAGAAGTTTAGATTTGACGTCATCGCTCACAAGCAGCCAACACAGAGGCAACATGGAGCACCCTGTGAATGGTCAAGGCAAACTAAACTGATTTAGATAAAGGCCACTTCAACACAGATTTTTATTGTTTTTTCTGCTTCTGGGCACTTTAAAAGTCTTCCTAATAAAAAAGTGATTTTTCATTTTTTTTAAAATTAAAAAAATATAGACAATTTGCAACTAAACATAGACTTGTTATTTCCTTTCTTAATCAGAAATATGCAAACACTTTGGTGAGTTTATAGCTCTGTTTATCTCCAACCCTTTTGTAATCTGTTAGATCTCTGTCCAAATGAGGCATGAGACAGAAAAAACACCCTCAAAACTCCCTGTTAATAATCATCATTAATGCCACATATAAACAAAACTGCATTTCTGAATACAGGGTGGACATTAGAATCTTTAATAGAAAGAAGGAAATAATCTAAGATGGCAAGGACTAGCAGTCATTAACTTTGTGCTTTCATGGCTGAAACAAGATGACCTTACAGTTCCATATCTAGTACTCAATCTGCAGACTGGAAAAGCAAGAAACAACTGCCTTCCTTTAAAGTACTTCACTAGTTTTCTAAATTTTGATTGCAACTAGTAACTCCAATGAAAATACTCCCCACAAAAACAAGGACCAGGTAACAACTCTGTCAAACACTGTTTCCATGTGCTCAGCCAAATTGTTTAAATACTATTTTATTTCAATCACCTGAACATTTAACAATAACTTCAAGCTTCAAATCTTCTGTTAACTCCTTGTGAAGAAAATGGTATTTTAAATACATTTATTTTATCCACCCTTCTATACTGACAGGTCCCAGCTCAGGTTACTTTACTAAAACCACATCAAGAATAGTCTGCAGAGCATTTAACAACTTACAGAGCACAGGATGCAGCTTCATTATCACAAAATGAGATAGAGTGCACTTTCTTGAAGGTTCTTCTTTTTTAATAATAAGTTATTATGTTACAGAAAGAAGAATTATTGTGTTATAGTATTTCCACACAGCGTTGAAATACTATTTACTCAACTATAGAAGCTGCAAATCCAAATAAAAATCTCAGAGCTATTTTAAGTTCCATTATTACACTCCATACTGAAGTTTAATACATTTTTTGTTTAGGAAAAAAAAATAAAATTCTGAGACTCCCTCCCCATGATTTTTTTTTTTTTTGTCCTAAGATTTCAGTGGTTGCTTTTGATGTGGGTTTGTTGGTGTTTTTTTAGCAGAATCCACAGCCAGACAAATTATTCTAGAAATGGAAGCCTCTGGCTCATTTAATTAGGGCTAGCTTTAAAATTACAATCATTTAAAGGATCATATAAGGCAGTGTCAAAGCATATCACTGCCAAATGAACCAGCTCTACCCAACAAACAAGCTTTTCCAGAGCACCTGGACTTGCTGTGCCTGAAAGTAGGAAAACAACAATTGGTTGACATGGGAAAGCATTCCCAAGAGGGAGGGAATTACACAAAAGAGATTGGAAAATGTAGAAAATCTCTTGGGTAGAGAGAAAAAATGGTCCTAAGTTTTTAGAAATGATGCTGTGCTGAAATACCGGGACTATTTGGAATAAAACTGCTGTAGGTTACTTGGGGAAGAAGGAAATGGCATAAATTAACACCGTGGGCCACATCCTTGGACAGAGTTTCACAGGTACTGCTGGATGATGGCACCAGGGTTCCTCCTTGTTAATAACTGAACATCCAGGTGACAACAGTGGCAGTAGCACAGAGAGGAGCTGCTTAGCTGATCCCAAATTCAGGTTCATAACAGAAAATCCAAGCACCTCCACTGTTGACACAAGCTAATAAAGAGAAGGAAATAGAAGTCAGGAGACTGATCTGAGTTTTTTCCCCTTGAACTTCATTACTTGCACAAACCCCTGAACCTTTCTACAGCCATTCCCTCAGACAGGCCTGGCCACTCCACACACTCAGGCTGTCAGTGCTTCTGGCAACTTGCACAGCTTCATTTCATAAAACTTTTTTTTTAAGTCATTTTAAACACAGAAAGTACTTTGTTTTCCTCTGTTCATAGAAAAGAAAAGCAACACCTCACTAAAATTGCAAGTCTTTCTCCATTTATTAAGCTTTTGCCTCAAAACCATCATCCATGCCCACATTCACCAGATTTGATCTGGGCTTTCATAGAATTACAGAATGGTTTAGATTGGAAGTGACTTGAAAGACCATACCATTCCACCCCCTGCCAGGGGCAGGGACACCTTCCACTGTCCCAGGCTGCTCCAAGCCCTGTCCAAGCTGGCCTGGAACACTTCCAGGGATGGGACAGCCACAGCTTCTCTGGGCACCCTGTGCCAGGGCCTCACCTCCCTCACAGGGAACAATTTCTTCCCAGTATCCCATCTTACCCTGCCCTCTGGCAGTGTGCAGCCATTCCCCCTTGTCCTGTCACTCCAGAACCTTGTCCCAAGTCCCTCTCCAGCCTTATTGGAGCCCCTTCAGGTGTTCAAATACAGTGATATGGTCTCCCCAGAGATTTTCTTTCTCCAGGATGCACAATCCCAATTCTCCCAGCTTTCTCTCCTAGGAGAGGTGTTACAGCACCCAGGTACTGCACTTGCCCTGCAAGGCGTTAGGCCACTCCAGGCTAACACACTGCTTTGAGGAAATATGCCCAAAATAAATAGTTTAAAACATCTAGAAGACAGTTATGACAGACTGCACAAAAGACAAATACAAACTGGGTACAAATACAAATTTTTACAGAAAAGGCAAAAATTCCCTTTTGTTTTGTGCAAAACTGAAATTGTACCAGCTGTCCTAACATCACTCTCCACTGTACTTTGAGCAGAGGTTTGATAACATGGTGATGGGTTAATAAATACCTACAGGCCAGATTAGATAAGGCCAAGCTTTTCTAACTTCCCCCTTGCCAGCAGGAGTTTCCTACACCACTGGCTTCAGGCTATCTGCCTGAGGGCACAGCAACACTTTTCTTTAATTATTTCAGTTTAAGACTTGTCAGACAGCTTTAATAGAGTCTCTACAAAGCTTTGTGGTTTTTTCCCTTTCCTAATTCTTGTTTTTATTAATGAATGACTGCTCTGTCAGAGAGAGGCCCACCCCCCTCCCATAACCAACACTCCAGCCTTGAACAGTAAATCTCTCATGGTATTGCCACCATAGCACAGCTTTTTAAATATTCAATGCATACAGTCTCTCTCTTACCCAAGCAGGCAGCACTGCCCTTTCCAAACATGAATTTGTTTGCAAGGAGAAAGGGCTGACACACAGGTGTGCTTCTGCAACCCTGTTCAGCTAAATGCACATCCCCAAGTCTGTGCTGCTCTGAACCCTGAGAGCTCCTTGACACACCACCCTTGCTCAAATCCAAGTCCCTTTTTCCAGTAGGCACAAACCTAAAATTTCTTTGATCTGCCTCTTACCACACAATTTCTGTAGCTGTCTTTAGCTGCCTGTGGGTTGATTCTTGGTTTTCTTCCCTTTCAGTCTTCATATATTTTATAGAATTACCCATATGTGGGCCAAAACTTAAATGTCACCCACACCCAAACAAGGTTAAAAAGGTTTCCAGTGGACTTCCTGTTTTTGGTATTTTTGTGGAATACAGCATTTCCTACAGTCATTTCTGCTGAATGGCATAAGACTGATTTCAACTGATTTTCACTGTCCTACATCACTAGATTATGAAAACAGAAAGGAAAACCTGCCTATCCATACAAATTATTATTAACTCAATCCACTACATTAATATTTCAATGACTGCAATAACACTTGATCACCATTTTCCTAAATGGTTTCTGTGTTTTAAGACATATGCACATAATCAACTTTTTGTACAGGGATATTCAGACTGTTTTTTCTGTACTGCAGTACAACTCAATTTTCTTTACACATAATATGACAAGTAAGGTCAAGAGAACTGTAAAATAATATTTGTATTTAATAATTTGTAAAATAATAATTGTATAACTTTTGCTTATACAATTTAAGTTCACATTTTTCCTAAAAGAAAAAACCCAAAACCTAAAAACACTCAAATGAACAAAACACACACCCTAAATGTCTGTCAATAAAATGGTTGTGGTTTCACCTTTCCCCACCCAATACCACATTCTTACATGGCATCAAAAAAAGTCAAGCTTCCAAACACAACAGACCTAAAAAATATATAGTGGAATCAAATGGTACACAAAATGCAAAGCTTTAGTTACCTTCTTTTTAAACCCTATAATAATTGCAAATTTAAAATAGTGAATTACTAACTTTCTCTTCTGAGGTCAGATAAAAATAAGTCCTAAGGCAGCTTATTTGCCATATTTAGGAGACTCAAACCGTAGCAATGACAAACATCTGGCTATGATTCTTTCTGGAATTTTGACTATTTCTTCCTGGCTAGGGAAGAAAAACACTGAGCTGACCAACAGCACCTCAATTCCTCCAGCACAGCACTTAATAGGATTCAGCAGCAGACTATCCCTTGACTCCTCACATATTTAAGCTGTTAATACTTTCACAGCACAGAGGGGAAAAGCTTTCATGGAGGGAAGGTCTAAGCAGGCACAGGCAGAGCAAGGCAGAGAGAGAAGGGCAGTGCCAGAGCTGGGACTGGGCACCCGAGGCTCCTCACGGCACACAGCAAGTGCTTTTCAGTGCCCACAGCACTATCACAGTTTTTAACACACATGTATTTCTTACTTCAAATTGCTCAATAACAGCAGTCAAAAGTGCTGCTAAAATAATTTCTGCATCACCCCCATGAAAGTTCTAGGGGGCACTAACACTAACAAAACATTGCTACTGAGAGCAGCATTTTGCTATGTGCACGAGTGGGAAACACTCTCTCCAAACCATGGGAAAGGATCTTGCAGTCAGATTGCTTCCTCTGCCATCCCAAAAACCTCCTGCAGCCCCAGCCCAGCTCCTGATTTCAGGGTCTCCAATGCCAGGTCAAAAACAACGGGCATCCAAGGGGAAGTCACTTTCACTGCACCTTTTCAATCACAGATAACTGCAAACTGCACAGAAACCAGAAAAATCAGAGTTATTCTATTCCATTCTAAACACAGGGATGGAGAGTAGCTTTGCACTTTTATTAATGCAATTTATAAATTTCAATAAGCCAAGGAAGTGCCCAGCAAAGACAGTATCACTATCAGAGTAATCATCAATTTTCAGCTTAGTATAGCTAAGCCACTTTGGTTTTGTAGTAATGTAATAGTTTTGCAAGGTACATCAATGAACACCAAAGTAGATGAGCAGTGAGAGGGCACTAATTAATAAGAAAATAAAGGAGGGAATTACAGTGTAAACTTATCTAACTAGTCTGTTCTCAAGAACGGCAGTGGAGTGGAGCATCTCCCTACTAGCAGTGCACCAGTGTCAGAGGGAGAGAGACACCTCAGACAGTGTGGCAAGGATACAGAACATCATCACTTCACTGCATTAAAAAAAAAATTTAAAAGAAAATACCTGTTCTCAAAACAACACAACAAAGATTAGCACAAAAGAAAAAAAATCCAGGTTAAATTTTCCCTTAGAGTGGAGCAGGCAGGCAGACTCCCAGATTTCATTTGCCATCCAAGCAGAAGAAGAGGAAGCACATGCCACTGAAGAAGCACCAAGTACTCCCCAAACAATTCAGTAAACTTGAATTGCAATATTGCAAACTTCTTTTTCTGGGGCACTTCCTCATAGCATAGAGCATAATTAATGTAAAATGATTTCCCAAATGGCATGTATTTCCTACATAAGGACCAACACATAGACCAAATATTAAACATCATATGATGGCAGCAATTCCATTAAATGTCATTTTGGTGAATTCAACCCAGCCCAGACCCTCCTACTTAAGAGTCTGCCACATTTTTGTGCTGATGAAAAGCCTCCAAGTTTAATCTCTTCAGAAAATCTGGAAAGCTGGCAGAACTACTACTGTAAAACTCTGATTACTTTGTAGTGTGCCCACAGTCTGAACTAAATTGAATTTGAAAGTCATTTATCTCATAGACTGCAAAATCACCCTTTGGACAGACTTAGTTTGGGGAAAAGAGGACAGGTACCCCATAAAAATCATGCAAGATTTGAGCTGACTAAACAAGCTAGCAGTAAAAAGGGAAAGAAACCAGCTCATTAAAATAATGAATATTGCAGCCTAACTTTGAATGGATATGTTTCATTCTCTCTTCTGTTTTGGAAGAGAAAGGAGAAACCATGAATAGCCCATTTTCAGCTTTTTTAAACTCTAGAAAATGCTGAGTATTTCTTCATTCCCTAACATTCAAATCAGATTTACTGGAGAAAGGCTCTGCCCAACATACTTTAAAGAATAATTCCCTCTTAGTAATTAATAAAATTCTTACTTAGAAATTAAGCCTTATGAAACAGATGGGGAAAATGGACAGAGACAGTGAACTTAAAAGGTGGTAGGATGCAGCTATGTGGAACTTTTAGCAAACTGTTCCAGGTACACCAGGAACACAAAGAAAAGACTGTCCTTTCCCATTTTGTTCTCTCCCCATCCATTACATCACTCTTGTCAGTCTCGTCTCTTGCTCTTTGGCAAGTTGAAAAATCAAATGGGCAACCATCAACTCCTGCCTGGAGAGAAGCAACTGTTTTAAACACATCTTGGAGAAAGGAAGGGATGACAAGGTAAAGCTGCATGGATTAAGTTGTTACTGTGGTTACTCTGTTTATCCCATATGGTTAAAAATGCTACTCTGACTCACTTTAGGCAGGGAGGCAATAAACAGGGCTACTGCATCAGGTTCCCCCACCACACTGCACAGGGAAGGCTCTCTCCAGGCACTGAAGAGTGTCTGTCTGTCCTTCCATTGATACACCATTTTTCCCAGTAAAAAGTCACTTGCCATAGTTCTTACAGATAGAAGAGAAAATATTTTGAATGTGGGGGGGAAAACCTCAAGCCATTTTTTGTGATACCTACATCTCCCTGAACAGGCAGTGCCAAAACCCCATGGGAAAGGCTGTGTCCCACTGCACTGACAAACTACTGCTGACCTGAATCAAACATAAACCCCACAACATCACACCTTGTTTCCACATTTAGTGACAAAAATTACCAAAGCAAAGAGAAGTGGGGAAGTGGCATGGCAGTCTGAACCTCCACTCTTCTAGGATAGCTGCTTGGCCATCAGTTTCTCTAAATGCTTTTTGAAAAATTACTGTGCTAGCACACACCACCTATTCAGCAATGTCAATGCCATTTCCTGAGTCCTGCCCTCCATCCCAAGTGAAAAATTCCCATTTTCCATGATAAACAGCAGTCAGCAGATCCTGCTATCCCAACAGCTCACCGAAGAAATCAGGCAGAGGGTCACAGTTTAATACCTCATGACTATTTTCTATCATTTGCTACCTTATTTAGCCAAAACTGAAAGGCAATGGAAGCAGTGTTAGCTGGACTGTAATGTCACAGCTGCTGACTCTGGACCTTTTTGTGCTCAATGCTCTGAAGCTGACCCAAGGCTGACCCCTTTTCCTCATCACTCACAGCATCAGGCATGAGGTTTCTAAGTTCTTCAGTTCCAACTGATCTCATAAAGAAAAGCAGCACAATATTAATTATGGCTGCAGCATGGTGGTGCCCAAATTTGGGTGTTTCTGTGGTAGCCATAATCAGAGAGAACTTTGCAGGTTAAAAAAAAAACCTAAGATAACTCCTAATTATGGGAAACACATACAACATAACCAGCTGAAAGCCCCATAAACCTGCTTTTGCACTGAATTTCAAAATTATAGAGCTGAGGGTGCTGCTTGGTTGTTTTTTTTTCTTCTCTGAATCAAAACACAAAAACACCATCTACATCAACTTGGAAAAATAAATAAAATTATACTTCAAAAGAACCAAAGTCAGCGGATTTTCTAAAAAAATATTCTAACATAATGTAAAGGGGAAAAAAGAGGCTTTTGTGTTCTATGCAGTACATGAGGGATGGGTGGGTTTGCAGTATCATACACTGTGTACTCAAGTGGAAGGATACAGGCATGGCCTCAGTCTTAAAAAAAAAAAGCAGATTCCATGTCTGAGACTTGAACAGCTGGAGAGAATCTGTAGAAGACATCCCCAAATCCACTATTTCCTCAGAGTTCCACAGATATATTTTTCACTCTATTTAAAAAATCCTTTTAAAGTCCATGCAACAAATCAAGGCTCCAAGTGCTAATTATAAATTACAGATTAGTTTGATACTAATGTAGATTAACTGATAACAACTGATCTCAGACGAACTAGAATTAAACTCTGAGGTTAATGCTGAAAATGTAACAAAAATTGGAAGAAAAAAAGAATTGTTTACAAGCAGAATCTCTCTGATTTGTGCATGGCTCCTATGTTTTATGGCAGATTTTCCCAAGCATACTTTTAAATAAACATTTTCAGAAACACTGAACTGACACTGCTTTAGTGCATCCTTCTGAAGGTGTGCTGGCAAGCGAAGACTTTGAAACAGGAGCAAGTTTACTTGGAAAGGATACAAACCATTAAAATAATTAATATAAATCAGTAACTAAGGCAAAGCTCTTCTGCTCTCCCAGCTGCCAAATTGACAAAGCTGCATGTGGTTCAGGAAACAAGAACATTTTGGCAGGAGATGGTTGGTGTTTCCCCAAAACAAAAAACAAATAAAGACTCTCCTTACAGTATGTGCTTGTATTTAAAGTCTTAAAAAGACAAAACATCTGTTAAAGTATTTTAAAAAACAAGCCATGCAATTGACATCACTACTTGTAAGCAGGTAAAATCCCAACAGGAATCTTCATTCAGATGGTGCCTCAAAATGTCTCTAGAGGTACACCCTTGTGAGCTTTAAGTTATCAGAGGCTCAGTGTATTTGGAATCAGGTTTAAATATCTCTTACCTCAATGTCAAGTACTTCTACTGTGTTGTCCAACATCTTTATTTTGATGGGGAGGTCACGCTCATGCACTTTGGCAGGTGATGATGCCATGGCAGTCAAGAGGTTCTGTCCTGGCTCCAAGGTACTCACTCCTGAGCTCTTCTGGGCACCCAAACGAGAGCCTGGTGTCTGCAGAATTCTGTATGTACCTTCTATCTCTCCCATCTTCCAACAGCAGGCAGAGTCTGTAGAAATATGGAAGAAAATGGATGGTTAGGGTTACAGCCTGAAAGATTTTCCAGACATGAAAATACTACCCACTGAAGCACTACCACAAAATCCTTATTTAACACTCTTAATTCCACTAGCAAGAACAGTAATAAGGTTAATGAAACATAGAGCTTGGAGCAACCTGGTCTAGTGGAAGATGCCCCTGCCCAAGGGAGAGGTTGGAACAAAATGAGCTTTAGGGTCCCTTCCAACCCAAACCATTCTATAATAGCTAAAATCCAACAGCTGGGAAGAAGCAGGAAGAAAAACTAAAAATTCTGAAGCATGGTTAAGAAATGGGATAGTCAAACCTGTGCCTTCTGCCCTCCCAACTTGAACATTTGAGTTTCTGGTGAGTTTTGCTGCCTACCACCAGCAGCATGAGCACTGGGGACAGAGAAGGATAAGGCAGGTACCTCTCAGGATACCCAACCATCCCATTGACTGCACACCCAGATAACGAAAACTATTAACTTCCTGCATCCCTAAAATGATGACTCATGCAAAACCTTAACTGCTGGCAGCTCGGAGCCTTCATCAGGCACTGCTACAAGGAAACAGTTCATCACCTCACTAGCAAATCCACACCCAGTTTAAATCAGCGGGCAAAAATCTCAGTTACAGAGATGGACACTAGTGAAGGTAGGCTGACTCCTACAGCATGAGTCTTGCTGTCACAGCTTGCTGGCAGCTGTGCAGAGCAAATGTTTCATTTGACATGGAGAAAAAGTCCCATGCAGCTCTCCCCAGCTCTCTCATGCCACCAGAGCAGTGGGGATATTTGCACAGGGAATCACAGTGGGGTGTACACTAAGGTGAGGCCTGTGTGCTCCAAATGCAGCACAGCCTCTGCCCCATGCCCACTGCTGGCACCACGTATTGACAGCAAGGTGAAAGGCACCCAGCAGGAACACACAGGGAGGCTCCCTGGGTGAATTACCCAAACACCACACTGTGTCTCAGCAGTCCAGAGTATGTGGGTACTGCGGTGGGACAGCCTTCACACAGCTCCACATCCAAAGGAGTGACAGGTTATTGTTTTGTAATAAATGTGTTTTGTCAGAAAAGAAGTGAAGCATCTCATGAAAACACTCCTTTGTCTCTCTGTGCTCAGAGGAGGTAGGCAGCCTGCTCCAAGGATTTGAATGAAGCCAGCCCCATGTGTCCTTACAAAGTAGTTGGGGGTGGTTTATGCACACACATCAAGACTGGTCAAATGTCTTCCTAGCTTGCAGCCCATTACCTTTTAACATTTTGGGGGTTTTATTTTTATACTTGTAGATCCCTGTAGAGATAAATTTATCCCAGAAGGGCAGACAGATGCCTGCCCAACTAATCTCACCCACCACAAGACTTTTGCAGCCTCTGAGCCTCTGCAGAGCCCTGCCCAAGCAGCACAGCTGAGACCACCCAGAGACACTGCCAGCCTCCCAGCTGGCAACATGCAACGAGGAAGTGCGACAATCACAGAATCCTGACGACTGGAAAAAGTCTCTGACATCATCAAGTCCAACCCCTAACCCAGCAGGGCCAACACCACCACTAAATTATGTCCCCAAGTGCCCCACCCACACGTTTGAACAATTCCAGGGATGGGGACTCCACCACTGCCCTAGGAAGCCTGTTCCAATGCCTGACAAACCTTTCAGTGAAGACATTTTCCCTGATATTTATTCTAAACATCCTCTGCCACAGCTTGAGGCCATTTCCTCTTGTCCTGCCCCTTGTTCCCTGGGAGCAGAGCCCAAACCCTACTTGTCTGCACCCTCCAGTCAGGGAGTTACAGAGAGAAAGAAGGTTCCCCCTGAGCCTCCTTTTCTCTGAGTCCCCCAAGCTGTGCCTCATCTGACTTGTTCTCCAGACCCTTCCCCAGCTCCACTGCCCTTCTCTGGACATGCAGGAACCCAAAACCAAACACAGCATGAAGGATGAGCTTAACATTGTGTGCAGTGCCAACCTCCCAGCTTTGGGTGACAAATAATCAGAAAGTTTCTTTCTTGGGGTGTTTTGTGCATATTCTTTGGCTAAACTTCTTGGTACGTGTGGCCACACAGCCAAGGAGAAAAACTTTCAGGTCAAGAATTTTAAAACCACCCTAACAACAAAATTCAAGGGAAAGAGATACCCAGGTTACACCTCTAACTGCTACTCTGAAGAGAAACCAGAGCTTGATCTGGTCATCTGCATCCCCTTGATACTGTGACCCTTATCAGGTAATCACATGGTGAATTTTTGCTGTTGGCATTCAGAAGCCCGTGAGCAACTGGAGCAGCCCATGATCAGCCATACTCCTCACGAGGCTCTTTATTAGCCACATGCTCTTAAAACAAGTGCTACAGGAGCACTCATTCACCTCTGAATAAACAGCTCCTGGAAGAGACACACACAGCAGTTACTCAAAAGGAAAAAAATGCAAGCAGCAGCAGCCAAGGCAGCACAAGGAACAGCCCTGCAGCAGAGACTTCAGCAGCCTCCCCTCCAGCTGGAGCCAGCTGCTTCCCCAGGGCAAGGCAGGCAGGCCACCCAAGGCCAGACTCATGAGGAGCTCCTGGGTATTTCTCTAGCTTTGGTCACCAGCCAGGAGAGACCAAAGTCATATCAAACAGAAACTGCACATGTGAAAGTCCTTCCCCACAGGTGGTAACCAGAAAAGTGAACTCAGTGGGGCTTGACCTTGTGTCCTACTGATGACTTGTTCCGAAAAATATTTACGCCAGCCAATATTCAGATTTAAAGACGAAACGAGCACTAGGCAGAGCATATGATGTGCAGAAGCAAGAAGCTCTGCTCCAGAAGAGCAGTGGCCTGCTGTGCCAGCTGGGAGCATCTCCCCCATGCCACATCCTGTTCCCTCCCAAGGCACCCCATAATGCCAACACAACTATTAACAACCCCCAAACAGTCCGGTCTGCTCCCATTGCCTTCAACACCCAATGTGTGAGGAGAGCTAACCAAGCCGAGCACTATTTCCAGTTTTGTCACCAGAGTTACATATCATGTTTTAAGTACTCTGACTACATATGGCATTTCTGAACAAAAACCATAACATTGTGGTTTAGGAAATACTTCAGTCCAAGGGGCTGACTACATGGAAAGAGGAGGAAAATGAACTATAGACAGGCTGCAAGCTCCAAGAACACAGAATTTCTACAGGCAGAGCACAGCGTCCCACTACACCGAGAGCCTCCTGCCATGGGTGAGCCACAACAAGGTCTCAACAATGCAAAACTAAAATGTAGTATTACCACAACATTGGTGTTCTGGGGAAAAAAAATCTTCCCTGCATTGCCTCTCCCTGAACTTGCTTGCACCTTGTGCTTATCCTGATAATTTCTTACAAACCAGGACCAGGCAGTAAAGCTAAATCTGCTCCCTGAAGCACAGTGACTGAATGAGTGTTGCTCTCAGTCCAAAATGAAGGAGGAAAACAAAATTTAAAATACTTGGGTAGCTGTATATAATCTTTTTTTTTTTTTTTACTTTTTGTACCAGGTACTTTTTGAAATAGCCTTTTAGTCACCATGAGTTTCATCTTCTACATGGATGGAATAGACTTATTCTTCAGAAGCAAGACAGCATTCTCAGCTACCAGCAAATCTGGAAAGGCACCTTATACCTGAGGATATGCAAGATCATAGAAACATCAAGTGCTTTGGGTTTGAAGGGGCCTTAAAGGCAAACATGTTCCAACCCCTTGCATGGGTGGGGACACCTTCCACTAGACCAGTTTACTTCGAACCCCATTCAATCTGGCTTTGCCCAGTTGGATGATATCAGCAGCTTTCAAAGGAGCTCCTCTGAGCACGGTGTCTTTTGGACAGTGGCAGGATCTGTATTCCATCCCTCACCCATGGAGAAGGCAGATCTGAAGTGAAGCCAGTGTCCCAGTTGCCAAGCGGTCCCCACCTTCCAAGGGAAGAGATCACTACACACAGAGCAGCAAGGAAGTACAAAAAAGCAAACATTCCTTTTTTAACTTTCCCACTAAGCCATAGCCACCCCTTAGCCTTGCAACACTGAGCTGACACCAAATGATGCACCAGGAATAAATACACCACCGCAATGAAGAGGGATGAAGATTCCGAGGGCCCAGCTGTGAGAAGGAGCAACTTGTCCCCCTGCGACCTCACTCTGCCCTACGACCACCGCTGTTCCTTACGGCCTGGAAGGGCTTCATGGCTCTCCCCTGCAGAGCTGCACGGCCACACGGCTGGCTTGGAAGGGGCTGGATGGGCGGGGACAGCGGGGAATGTCCGCAGCCGGTCCCTGCCAGGTGAGCGGTGCTTCAGGAGCGCTCCTCTGGCCAGGTTCCTCGCACGGAGGCGGATGCAGGGGACGGGCTGTGCCGGGCCGCGGGTGCTCACACACTCCCAGCCCGAGAGGGCAGTGGCCAAGCCGCCCAGGCCCGACCTACGGCAGCCCCCAGCGAAGGCGCTCTCGGAACCCCGAGGAAGCCGTTCCGCAGGCCCCGGCAGCCGCCGGGAGACTTCGGCGAGCCGGAGCCCTCGTCCCGGGGCCAAGAGAGCGCGGGCCGCAGACCGCGATCCCTTCCCCGGCGCGGCTCCCACACGAGCGCCCGGCCCGGGGCCGCACCGCCCGGCAGCGGCGGAAGCGCGGCCGCGCAGGCGGGGCAGACCGAGCCCCCGGCCCGGGGGCGCCGCTCCAGCCCCCTCCCCGCACCCGCTCCCGGCGCTCCGGCCGCCGCTTCGGCCCCGGAGCCACCGCCCCACGCTCACCTCCAGGCCGGGCCCGCTCCGCCGCCGCCCGCGCTCACACCGGCCCCGAGCCGCCCCGCCCCGCCCCGCCCGCCGCCAGTGGGCAGCGGGGCCGGGCCGGGCCCGCCCCACCCTGCGGGCGGGTAACGGGGCCCGGGGCGGGCCCGCGGGGCCTTCGCTCCGCGCACCGGGCTTCTTCACGGAGAGCGACACACAGAGCGACCGCTCCTGCTGCCCCACCGCCCGGCCGGCTCCGCCGAGCTCAGAGGATTGTTTTATACCAAAGTGAAACCCGCGGTGTGGTTTTCCAGCCCGGAGAAGGATTTAAAAGACTATTTCCAAACGAAGCTGAAGGGCAGCCGGTTTACAGGCTGCTGCCCAAGGCCTGCAGCCCAAAAAGGAGGCACATGAAATCCCCCAGTGCACACCCCAAGCATCCATCACGCACACCCCACAGACCTCATTTGCTCAGTGAAACACTGCTCTGGGGGACGGCAGCCAGCAACCAGCCCCAGGCCAAGTAATGAACATCTTAGGTCTCCACTTAGTTACATTTTTCACGTATAAATTTTAAATGGGGTTAGAAACAGACTCAGCGCCACAGAATAGGAGAAACTGTGGGTGCTGCACAGGGGTATCGGGCAGTGCTGCTGGCCAAAGGAGCTGAAGACCACAAAAGCAGCATCATCCTCCTCACTCCCCAGCCAGCGAGCCCATCCTTCGCTGACACAGACAAGAGCAAAACACTAGGAAATTCAGCACAGGACAAACAGATCTTTGCACTGTCTGGATTTCATCAGCTCTAAAGCTAAGGCCAAGGCCGGCAGATAACAGGATAGCCAAGAAAAGAGCTCTTCCTGAAAAGGGCCACCTTTGACACCCCCTGAATCACCCACAGCTCACTATAGTCTCCTCTTCAAATCAAAAAGCAATAGGAATGAGAGAAATTCTTGGGTTTCTCTAGATATGGATTTTTGCCCAATAGCATGAGAAATGCAAGGAGCCACCTTGTTTCTGAGAACTTGATCTTTTCACAGCAATATGGAAAACAAAATATTAACGTAGCATATGACTTTTGGTAATAAAAAACACATAAATTATGCAAAACAGCCCTTTCAAACAGAAGCAGCTTCATTACTCTCACTCACCAAAAGGCAACTTGCAAATTTAATGAGTAATTCCTGACTAGCAGCATTCTCATCTCTTCAAAAGAGCAAAAGGCACAAGGTTTTAAAAAATATGTCCCATGATTTGTTCTCCTTAAAAAGTTTTGTGGAGCTGAAGAATCTCATGGATACAGAAAAAAAACATAAATGGGAAAGTTGCAAAAGTGTACACAACATTTTAGACAACTCCATTTGTAAGAACAATTGTGATTTCAGTCAGGTGAAGTGCTTTCATTACTGACAGGTGGTTTCAGTATCCTATTTGCATGGCTTTTTATTTGCAACTGAACTGCTAATACAGTTTCACATCCTTCAAAGTGCAGACATCTCAGAGTCATCTTCATTTCAATCACTTTCTTTAACATCTAAATAGAGCACTAAAGTTTTCTTGTGCAAAAAAAGCAGCTGCCACTAAGTCAGAGAACAAAACTGATGTGATTGCATACCACCACACTCAGGAGAGGAAGCAAAAATTACAGATGTGGCAGAGTCTTTAGAAACAGCAATGGCCTGCTGCTGATCTTTATGCTTCCCTCAAGAGTCCTGATTTTATTGCTTCCCAAAACACAAGGAATTTGCTGAACTGAAACAATGCAGTAAGGAAAAGGCACAAAGCTTCAATGTTTTTAATTGTCCTTGTCCTGAGCACCTCTGTTTCTACACACATCTCTTTTCTGACCTGTCTACACACCCAACCAAAAAGTTTCTTTTCCATCATATCAGAGAATTCCAGAATAGTTTGGGATAGAAAGGACCTTAAAGACCATCCAGTTTCAACTCCTCTGCCCTGGGCAGGGACATCTTCCACTACCCCAAACAGCTCCAAGCCCTGTCCAGCCTGGCCTTGGACACTTCCAGGGGTGGAACAGCTGCAGGGTACACTTAGGAAGGGATTCAGGTTGAATCTCTGTTCTATACACTCAATCATTTAATACATCCTCAGCAACTGTAATAAGAAATATGCCTGGGATATGGTTTTTGGTGATTTTGAAGACTAAAAGTCTACTAGACTCAGCAGGATATTCTTCATAGCTATCCACAAAGACCTCTGAGTTTCTGTTACACCCATGAAGTCAAACTTTTCAGCCATCCAGACAGTGTTTGAAGCCTTTACAGGAGGAGGAGGAAGTTTAGAGACCAAAACTAGAAGAAGAATGTCATTACACATGAAAGCCAGCTGTTGCTGTTGGAAGTATGCAGTGTCAGAACAAAGCACAACTTTCTCCTTTTGAGATAAAAAATTGATAACAAGGTGTAACTCTTACTCAAGTAATATAAGAAATAATCTGCACCACATTTTCATCTTGGCCTGAACAGAACAATTACCCTTTCACTACACTATAATATCATCTTTTTCTTTAACCACTCCCTGGATGATGGTTGAGGAAGTCCTTCAAAGCAGACTTCTTATCCAGCCAAGATAACATCTGGGAAAGCTTCTTTTTCCTTCACCATGACAAAGAGAAACTCTGCAGATTGAAAAATTACACCTATTGATGATTTTGTCAGCACATATTTTCCAAATACACACTACAAAGCTCTGTCTCTCAGAGGTCTCCATCTCATAAAAACAAGGCAAGCAGTTTCAAATGCTTACATCACGTCTTCTCCTCTGTCTACAGCAGCAAGTAGGCATAGCTGAGAGCTAAATTATTTGCAACCATTTAAGCTAGTGTTTTATACCATGTACACCAAACTAACCACATGTCACCAGTTCACTTGTAGTGTGTTTTACTGGGACTCCACAATGACAACACACATGGGCATGCCATGGATGGAAAGGAGAAGATGAATTGGTATGGATTTCATTGCAGGTGGGTCACTGAAAACACCAGAATCCCTTTTGGGGTGGTTCACAGACCTTTGACTGCCACAGTTCACTGCCACTGTCCTACTTTAGTTCAAGTCAGAGCCTTGTATGACCATCCTCTCATCTGTTCCTCTACCTGGAGGTACTCAACAATTTGCTGTAGGCATTGCTAACCTAAACCTAAGCACAGTGTCACTTAGAACTAACTGGAAGGGCTGAGAGCTTTCTCCACAAGATGATCACTCTTTGTTCCATCCTCTTGAGGACCTGGTGACACTGCACCACTTGCAGAGCACCTCAGAGGTCCACCAGGGGAAAAACTGGCTTTTCCATGACTGTGTTCACATGTTACATAAATGTCATGGCAATTAGTGACTACCCTGGCCATGTTTCTGGTCTGGAAATGTTTCAGCCCTGAAGAGTTGAGCCAAGTATTTTGCAGCCTTTAATGGCCTGTGCAGCAGAACCAGACAGAGACCAGTTATCTTGTCTTACTGACCCATCCTCTGGATTGCCTTCCACATCACCTTAGACATCTCAGTAGGGATTAGTCTGCATGGATCAACAAATCATTCTTTAAGCTGCCTCAGCACTGATGAACAAGTTCTCTACCCAACAGTCACAAAGAGCATAAGTTTGCTTCTTAAATAGCAAAATCAAGCCTATTTCAGCAATTTTGGTCAGATGGTGCTCTGCACTAACAGCCCCACACCAGACCCCAGATGGTAGAAAAACTGAAAAGAATGAAGTCATAAAATCTGACCAATCCACCAACTGTCATTAGCAAATGACAAAAGACTCAAGTCAAGGTGAACAGGAATTACTGGATAAGCAGAGATACGATCCACATGATGAGCACAAAGATGGAACAACAGAGCCATACCTGTCACTTACCAGAATTACTCCTTTACTCTAGGCTCACTTATTCTTAAAATTGAGCTGAAAGCATATGAGAAATACTATTCTTCAACAGCAATGAATGAAGATGCTTCAAAAGATGGCCAGAATGCACCTCGTTCTACTGGCAGACACGGAATGGCAAAGGCAGCAGCAGCAGTGCCTTGCTAAACCAACTGATTTCCATGCTACAGATACAGATACTTGTAGACTCTGTGGTTGTGATTTTACACTTCCAATCTTAAATAGTTCTTCCCCCCACAATCATATTCTAGCACTTCTCCCAGAAGGAAAGCTTTGGGCTTCTCAGATTGTTCCCCTTGGGAGCATTTTTCGAGAGTCCTTCTACACACTGCAACTTCCAATTACATTGGCCTTTATAAAGCACAGAGCCCACCAGCCCCAGACTGTGACTTGGAATTAAACCCTCATTATTAACCCATTCTTTAGAACAGGCCTGGGTACTTACATACAGGAAAAACTTCTGCTAACAGAAAAAACCCCAAGAGGCTGCAATCCCTTTTTGCAATCACCTACTTTGACTTTCATAATTATATCTCTATTTTAACTTGGCTCTCATGGTGAAGGTGGCAATTAGAACAAGTAAATTAAGCACAGCATATGTTCATACTTGCACACACACACACACACACACACAGACGCACTCACTCAGCAGCTTCTCTCAGTCTGACTAGTGAACTTGTCCAAGCACATCCTCCCTGCCCAGAAGGTTCAGTCTGTAGCCAGCAGCAGTTCTGAAGCCACAGGACAAAAATCAAGAGCGTATACAAGCTACAAACTGCTATGAAATAGAGCTGCTTCCAGCCACAACACTGGAACAAAAGTCCAGGCAAAATCTGACAACTGTGCCCGCCGTGTTCTTATCCACAGGTAAAAGCTGAGACACTGACAATCACTTATTGCCCCCACGTGGTGCATCAATCCTATTGCACAAAAGCACCAACATGCCCAGAATTCCTCTAAATTTGCTTTAAATTGAATCCAAAAGTTTTTTGATAGATGTTAGTTCTCTGGCTGTAACAGTTTAACATTAAGCTGCTACCAGATAGTCTTTTCTGCAATTATATTGGTTTGTTCCTCTCTCCCACTTAACAATGTCTGCACAGTGAGGGCAACCAAGTATGCCTAAAGCAGAAAAGCCACCCCCCAATAAAATTGGGAGTGTGAGAAAGCTCACCCTGCATTTTTTTCTTTTATTATTTTTAAATCCCATTGAGGTTCATCTCATTTCCCTGCCCATCAAATGAACCTGGGTTTTGTTACCTCAGAGAAGTTGCACAAAGGTTCAATTCAGTCATGTCTTGTACAATGCCTCAAAGATCTACATGAAAAATGTCTGTGTGTGTTTGGGGAGGGAGGGAAACAAGACATCCCCAGACAGAAAACACTGCTCCCTCACAATCTGAAGTTCTCACAAAAGAGAAATTCACCTCATCAGCTTCACATACCAGTCAACTTCAGTCAACAAGTCAACAAATGCACAAATGCCCAGTTAAATATAAAGGAGAAAAAGGCCTAGTTCTGTTTTATGGACAGGATACTTAGAATAAAATTGTAAATTTATGATCTCCAAACAATAGACACAGATAAGCTTGGTGATTATTTTACTGCCAGATAAACCACAGCTAAGTCTGCCAGTAACACCAACTCTGCTGCATTAAGTTCTTTCAGAAATGAGGCAGCCAAACACAGATTGCTGGCAAAACAAACTGGTGGATTCCCCACTTTGCCCACAATCAAAAGGGCTGTTCCAGCTGTTTGTGCAGGACACAGAGCACAGCAATCCCACTGCTGCCTAGACACAGCCCCTGAGCTGAGCCCAGCTGTCAGACACACGGACAACCATCCCTGCCATGCCGTGTTTCCATGTTTCAAAGCAGCCTGAGACTATTTGCTGAGCAGAAAAAGAAGATTCAAACAAGTTTTCTTGCTCTGGGTGTAAATTTTCAAAGAGACTGAAATACTCCTGGAGAGCCAAATCACATGTTCTCTCTGAAGCTCTCAACTCGGAGCAAGTACCACCACAGGAACAGATCAACCTAGATTTTGGTCTCTACTCTGTGGAAAAGCTTCTTAAAAGTAAAAATAAATCAAAAACTTTAAAACAACAGGTGAATTTTAAATTGCAAGACACAAGAGTGAACATGTTCTGAACAAAGCCTTTTCCTGTCAGTGCCTTTTTTTTTTTTTTTTTTTTAAATAAATATGCTATTGAAGCAGCTCAGAATCTTAAAGAGTGTTTTGCATTAGCTCTCAGGGTGTGTTTATTTGCCTATTTTATAGAATACACTGTGTTATCTTCACAACACTTCTGAGCTCCTATGCTTCCTACATGGGGTTTTCCCCCATGAATTTTTGGCTCCTGCTTTTAAAAATGAGGCAATTCCTCATTGTCCCACCAGCTTCAAATTGTTTGTCAATAAAATACAGCTGGACAGCCAGGCTGAGGCACTTTAAGCATGACCCCTCAACTTGGTGAAGTTGTTCATGGAAGGCACATCTTATAACTCAGATCTCCCTGATTTTTTGCTGCGTCTTTCTGGATGTGACTTACAGGGCTGAACAGAAATTTCTATCTGGCAGCATGGATCATTCTTGGAACACAGCCTTAAACCTGACACCATTTACATCACCAAAGATGAGATGTGCAAAGCTGAGAGCCAGGGAAGGCTGGGATAGAGCGAAAAAAACCGGTTCCATCAGTTCTACAGAACTGTTTACAGCACATTTCAAAAGGAATAGGGTAAGCCCCAGGCTTGGGAGAGAGAGTATGAGGGCTCCTCATTCTTTTCCTATCTAGAAGTTCAGTGTTTCCTACAGCAATGAGAGTGCTGCACTGCTTTCTCTGTGGGATTGCTCCACAAAGCCAGGCAGGATGGCTGCAGGGCTGTGTCTGCTCTTGCCAGGGTAGGTTCCCAAAAGTGTGTTGTTCTCTCTCTGAGGTAGCTGGATGCCTCCTCTGCCTTGCTGGACTGACAGGCTCTCATTCCTGTGGGTGGGAGTGAAATTCATTTGCCTTCTGCATTTCAAGTACCGAAACTAAACTTGCAAACACACAGCTACACCAGATCTTGCCTTGCTACATGCTGCAGAAACTCCACAACTCACCTGAAACTTGGGCACACCCTGCCGTGGCTATGAGCCAGGCCCAGGTGATCCCATCATGTCTGGGCTGCACTGGCAGTTTGTCTGGCCATCACACCACTCCTTAGACAAAGCTCTTCCTCCTCATTCTCCCTCCATTCCCAGTTTATGGGCTTGACCCAGAATGACATCAAATGTAACCTACTGCACATGTGCTCACCTGGTCACTGTGACAACAGCCTGGTTCCAGCACTCTTCAAGTCTTCATATAAAAGGACACAGGAGCAGGTTGACAGCAGCTCCCATTTTTGGATTACAAAGAGATTCTTTAGGAAACAACTACACACCAAAGGCTGTTCCAGCACAGGGACAACACCTGCTTCACTGGTAAACTGGCCTGCATTGCCAGCCACACGCCTTCAGGGCTGTCCAAAGGCATCACAGCCCCCAGTCTCCTTCAGCATCTCCAAGAAGAGGTGGCAGACATGGTACGAATAGGGCTTCAAGACAACTAGCTGATAATCAAACTGTTATCTCTCCTGAAAAAGTGCCCTTGGGAACCGTGGGCTGTGGGAAAATCTCCATGGCAAGCTGAGTTATGAAATGTTTTAATCACAGCTTTCTTGCACTGCAGGAATCCTTTCAGCATTTCTTTCAGGCTCTCTCTGACAGCAGGAGCTCTGTGTTAAGCTTTGTGCTCCATTCCATACACAGCGTTGAGAGAAAACAGCAAATAGGGAAGAGCACATAATGTCATGGAGTCCCTTGCACTGAGTTCTAGTACAAAGTCCTTCCAGGAAATAGTTTCAACTCTTCCCAAAGCCTTTATGGGTTATATTCTTGCACATTCAGAGCAATTACGACCTCATTTGTCCTCTAGTTCAAACACTTCCCTAAAGCATGTAGCATTTCAGGATCTATTACAAAGTGTCCAGAGAAATGCAAAAAAAGTTACATTTTCCATTTTTCCTAACTCAGATGGCCTGAAACATGGGTTTAAGGATATTTTGTTCGCTTTCTTTTTCTTTTTTGTAACTACTAAAACTGTGTAACAAGCTAGCAAAATCCTGATGGCAATCCTGCTCCGAGGCCCAGAAGCCAGATAAACCAGCAAGAGCACCTCGGAGAAGCAAATAAAACTGACACACGAGGTCAGACTAGCCCTGTCCAAATACTCAAAAAGATCCAGGCAATATTTGGCAGTGTGGAGCAGAAGAGTTGCCTGAAAACAAGGCAATTCTCTGCACTCATGCTTTCTACTGAGGTAGAAACAGCAAAGTACACAACTGATATCGAAGTTACAATCCATTAACCTGAACTTCATTTCTTTCAGTCTTGGGAGGGTTTCCTACTAAATGTCTACTGAATACAGTTGGGATTGGTAGCATTTGTTAATGAAATGCCAAACATTCCCTTCCATTCACATCACAGGAGAGTTTTCTCCTTAGTGGCTTACTCTGAGGTCATTTAGAGTGTGTATGAAGACAGAGGTGTGACTAATTCATCCACAGATGTCACACAAATGGAAAGCCTGGGAGCAAGCAGTGTCAATTTGATCTCCAGCCCAGCCATCCTAATATTCAAAACTACCTGGAAAAGGCACAACACAGGCTCTGAATGATCTTTTTCCTTATTCTTTGCCGAAGAGCCACGATGGCCAGGGAGTGAACTTGAACTACTCTCCTCAGAAAAGGGAACATTTGAGCACACAAATGTCACTCTAACCAGGACAAGCGGAACCCACAAAAATGCTATCCCAAAAGTATGGATGAAATACAAGGAAAATGCTGGGAGCTTGCAGGATCCCAGATGGAAGTAGCAAAGAAAGGGAAAGAGTCTAAAGACAGTCACAGTGCCTGTTGCTTTGCTTTCCTCCTCCTTGCCAGAGGGTGCTCTCTAGTGACGAGCACTGCCCAGTAAATGAAAGCCAGGGCTCAGTACACAGCAATAAGTTACTCCTCTCAGGACCTGCCACAGCATTCTCCTTGCAAATATTCTGTCACTTTAACAGGGTGTAAGAGACGGTCTGAAGATTCCCTCATCTGTCTCACAACCGTCTTAAGGACAAAGACTGAGACTCTGAATGTCACAAGGGACTTGGTTTGGGGGTTTGGGCCTAGCTGAGATGGATGTTTGCTAAGTGATTTTTTGCAGATGGTTGCATGGTACACTGCTCTCATTCCTGCTGGTGAGCAGAGGTTTGTGCCTGGTACCCTGTGCAATAGGTTTTCCACAACACCTTGCCCTCATTCCTACTGGTGAGCAAAGACTTGCAAGACATGGATCGCTCTGTACCCTACACCTGCTCCCCGCACAATGGAATTCATCACAATGATCATCAATCTCATTTGGCTTTGGCCCTGCGCCCCTCGCTTTGCAAAAGACTATAAAATTATACCCCAAACTTACCTTCCTTTGAGATCTCCCCAACGGACAGAAGACTCTGCGTTGTTGGACGGCTGAGTGGACTTTGATGTTGGCAGCAATAATCCCCTTACTCTCTTTTCCTTATGCTTTGCTTTCTCTTTTCTTTCCCTCTATCGCATATTAGTGCTGATGAGCACTCCATAAAGTGTGTTTTGCTGTTTAAGTCCTTGGTTTGCTGATAATCTTTTGTATTCTAAGACCGACTAAAAGAACCACATCACGAATCCCACCTTGTGGATTGTGACAGGCTGGAATGTGCTGAACCCCAATATCCAGTTCTGGAAGGGCTGGAAGAATCATTTCTGTACCTGCACCCAGATTCAGGGCCCTTAAGTGAAGGGCATTGGGGCTTTGCTGGTCTCAAGGGTGGCTTTGGGAGGGGCGTGGCTATGGGTGGAGGGGCGTGGCTTAGAAAAAGGGGCGGGGACAGGATTTGTCTCTCACCTTGCAGATGCCAGGGAGCTTTGGGGGTCGTCCTGGCTTCTTCTCCTTCTTGCCCTGGCTCTGTGGCTTCTGGACGAGAGGAGGGGTGTCAGTGGAGGGGCTGGGGGTGCCCAGGTGTGCTGAGGTGTGTCCCCAGGTGTGCCCAGGTGTGCTGTGGTGTGGCCAGATGTGCTCAGGTATGCTGTGTGCTGCTGTTAGGTGGGTTACGGTATTGAGCTGGTATTGATCATAGCCGGAGTGCGCTTCTCCTAGGAGGTTAAGGAAGTGCAGCGCTATTAGGAGCATTACGGAAGGCAGCAGCAGCAATGGGTTCCGCCCAAGGCGGCTATTGTGGGTGGCACAGCTCTTAGAGGCATTACGGTACTTGCACCTCTCTATTGCTCCTGGAGCAGTTCTTAGGAGAACAATGGTAACTGACCCCTGCTGGGAGGAGTTTTGGGGTGCCTGAACCCCAGTATTGGTGGGGCTTGAATGCGCTGAACCCCAATATCCAGAACTGGAAAGGCTGGTAGGATCATTTCTGTACCTGCACCCCAATTCAGGGTCCTTAAGTGAAGGGCATTAGGGCTTCGCCGGTCTCAAGATCTACTCCAGGAGGGGCGTGGCTATGGGTGGAGGGGCGTGGCTGTGGATGGGGGTGTGGCTATGGGAGGGGCGGGGCATAGAAAAATGGGCGGGGCCAGGTTTTTTTCTTGTGACTGCAGGAATTAGACTGTGTTTTTATAGGTCAGTATTGTTTTGGATAAGTCTACCTCTTTTGTAAATAATCCCACCTATGTACTGATTCTGACTGAAATTCATCCTCTAGGATTGGGTTGTTTAACAGACTCCTCTGGCTTTAACTTCTGAGTGACCAGAACAATTGGATATTACCAAATACAGATAATAACTGGAGATTGGCAGGGTCTGTAGAAGAGCTTCTACTCTTCATTGACCTTGAATGTGCTCCTGAGGGCTGAAGAAAAGCAGTGGTAGAGAGTTCCACAGCCAATGGTGTGGCAATAAACTACTTCAGAATTATTAGCTCTAGTATTTCATTAGGGGTTTTTTTGCGTTTCTTTAAAGTGAATAGAGGAGTTTCGAAGGCTGGGTTGGGAGTTTAAATATCTCCCAAGAAGGAGTGGCAGAGGTTGACAACTGCTTGGTTTTAAAGAAAGAAGTGAGAATGTGAGATGAAGAAGAACAGCATTCAGAGGAACACAGGAATATTTTAGGGCCTATTTAAACAGAATCTCAGAAGTTCTCTTTTGATACACCTTGGTGGTTTTGTTATACCTGCACTGTAATTCACAGTCATCCCACACACATCCCAGTGTTGCTGTGTTAATTGAAGATTTAGTCATCCAGGAAGATTATCCCAGTGTACTCCTTGAAAATTGCATATCATGTAATTAAACTAAAGTTAATGCTGGACAGTTTGTTGCAGAATGTTAATCATTTTGTCCTCCAGATCCTTGGAGAGACATGAGAAAAACCATACTCCTTTAACTATTTTTTAGAGTGTTGTATGCATTTTGTTTTTCTGGTGCTAGTGAGTGTGCATTTAATCCTCATAGTGTTGTCTTTTTGATTCTGTTGCTCCATGACCATCACAAAATATACAGCAGCAAAATGCATCAAGAAAAAAAAAGCTACATTTACCAAGAGCTCCATACTATATTAACCAAATTTTGTTATTAACATTTCATGAGCATAGATTAATAAAACACTACACAATTAAATATTTTATATTATCAACTGCTTCTGATTAACAAGATCATGAGCAGTGTGGAAAAATATGATAGGTTGAACACTCCTTATGTGATGCTGGAAGGGCAAACCTATTATTTTAGTAAGTCATAGTTGATTTGGTGCAAATCACATGTTTATTTAGCAAGTTTATTCTTTTAATCAAACTAATAATAAATAATTATGTCACTACTTGTCAGTTATTAGCTTATACTTAACTGGTGTGTAGAAGGTTTAATTTTTTAATAGGTTTCCTCCTGCATTATTTATTTGGATAGTTTTGATTAAATAATTCTCAGATTGACCTGGAGGTGATTTGTCAGCAGGAAGACAGTATTGCACGTGAAAAGATTTTGTTCATGTATTCTGGCTACAGAAGAGCTATTTCATAGGATGCCTGTCTTTAGAAAGTATTTATGAGGCAATTACATAGTATTTATTTATGCCCTCATGCACCAAAACAACCCAATTTGTAAAAGTTTCTCAGGCTGCTGAGGAATCATTTGCAGGAGTGGATTGAGCAAAGACAATCTGACACCAATAATGTCACTTCTAAATGCTGCCTCTTCCCTCAGCAATGGGGATTTTTCTCCTCTCAGTATGTTTTTTCTCTTTTCTCCACTTTTAAAGGCTTTATCCTGGTACTGGGAGAAGCCTAGTAATAGGGACTTATACTAATTAAAGCCCATACTCCTCTAGACACCTTCCTCTTCCATTTTTGGCCCTGAAATAATAAATCTCCCCATTCAGAGTTCTCTCTTCTCTGCATGAGTTCAGTTTTCACTGCTTAAAAAGTGGATATTTTCATGAATCATGTATTAAAACTTATCTTTTACAAATTGAAAAGGTTTTGGCCTTTTCTGCAGTGTTCACTGTAAAGAGAAAAATCTATGTCCTCTCACAGCTTGGCTTACTTGGGAATTCAGCCACTTTTCTGGGATTTTATATGGTCCCCTGTGGTATTTGCTGATCCTTCTTTAAATAGTGGTGTATTCTGTCATCATCTTCTGTTCCCTGAAGCTACTCTGTTTGTCCTGAAATGCTCTTCTGTTTGTTGTGGAAATTCTCAACTTTTCTGAGAAAGGGAGTGATAAAAAAAAATGTTTTTCTAGAAATTATTCATCTATTGACAATCCTGCAACAACACAGGGGCACAGCAGCAGTGGGAGGGCTTAGGTGGAGGAACACCTTTAATGAAATTAAAGGTAACTCAGACTGTCCTTCCCTCTGCCACACTGTTCCTGTAATGGTGCACTACTGATCCAATTAGGTAACTGATACAATGATAAACTTCTATCACAATTATATCATGATCCAAAGGAGAAATTCAGTACAGCTGTTAATTCCCTTTGTTTGCTTAAAACTGAAAGCGCAGTTGATGGTGGAGTAAGAAGAAAAATACCTGAAGGTAATTGTTTCAAAAGCAATCGTTTGGGAATATCTGAACATGTTTGAAAGGGAGGGTGAACAAACATTTATGTATGAAATGTGAATTTCATACCCAGTAAGAGTGCCTACAGTTAGAAAGCTCATCTGCATTTAGAAGATTATGTGAGAAATCATTTTTTACATAAATGTACTATGTCAGGTAAGTGCAAACAAAGGACAGAATTCAATGAACTAAGAAGTTATGAAAGGAGAGAGGGAAAGCTAATTATTTTCAAGGCAAGTGACCATTCATGTATCAATACTTTTTCTGGGAGAAGACATTGACCAAGAAATATGCTTTTAATCAGCAAGAGTAATTTAAATAATACAGGACATCTACTGTGTCAGGGATGTAAAATAACTCAAGATTCAAAGCATTTCCCCCTCCTGTAATAGTGAAATGAAAATGTACTGGAACTCTTACAAGGTAGGTGAATTCTAAAGAGTTCTGATGGAGGTGTATGTTGTGAACTGCTTCTCAAAGTGTGCTTTAGACTTTTTGAGTGGATGTTTTAAGTGGGCAGATGAATGCAGTTCAGTATTTACAGTCAATCCAAGTCACTGAAAGTAAGGAACATACCATGGAAAGGAAAGGTGACTTTTATGCCTCTAAAAGAAAGGTCAGAAATGAGTTGCAACAAGCAGTCAACATGTCAATATGCTGCATCATGCATGTATGACCCGTTCCTTCTAGAACAAAGCTTGCAAGGAGCAGGAGTCAACTTCAGTGCAAGTTAAACTTTGTTTGTAAAGAAAAAGTATTACATGCTCTGTTGGTGTAGAAAATGGCATTTTCCTTTGAGCTGTGTTACTTCTAAAACTATTTGAATAATGGTACACTTGCGCATCCAAATCAATTTATTAGAATAAGTCCGTGCTCTTGAAACAAAGTTGACTTGTTTAAACAATGTTTAGTTGTGATTAAATTTTATTCTTCTATTTAATGAACACTGTTCAGTCATAGTGTTCAATTGCTAAATTAATTAACATGTCTGTAAATCTAATTGTGCATGTGTCAATCAAAATCAAAGGAAAAAGTGACAAAGAATTTGTCTGGCAAACAAAATAGTCCTATTATATGAAATGAAAGTAAACTGAAAATTGGAATGAAGCATGTTTATCTACAGTCAACAGGAGTTATTTTTCTATTTTTTGCCTCTGTTTCAATTAATTTTTTTTTAAGAAATAATGTTTGCATAATTTGTTAAATATTACCTAAGACTCTTTCATACTTATATTGACTGTCAGTCTGTGACTGACAATATGTGCACCATTCCACATCATCTGTGTACTGATTTCTGTTACAGCAAGGACACAGTACTCTACTGAAAGGTGAAATTCTAACTTTAAAGGAATGAGGTTTTATTATCAAGTATTATATAATTTATGTAATAATTTATGTATGTTTTGGGGAAGGGGAGGAGTGTCTCAGTTTTCCTCATAAATTACTTAATGTGCATTTTTATCAATCTTCTTGTTCTTATTTAATTTGCTACTTCATGTAATTAAAAAAATAAACACCAAAACAACTCGAGTCTTTTATAAATATAAAAAGTAACACTCAGATCATTGCATTCTGTTACTTTATTCAGGCTGAAATTTTTTCCTCTGTAAATAATTGCATAGAAGACAAGTAAGACAGTTTGGTTTGAAGGATTTACAAAAGAAGAGGACCAAAATTCCTGGCATTTTGCAAAACAATTAAGTGATTTTGCTACAATTAATTTACCAGACTTGGGTACCTCGAGCAAGTAGTAAAGCTGAGCAGCAGTAACTGCAGGACAGATGAAGGGAGCACTGTGGAGATGATATAATGCCACTGAAGCAGCTGAGTGACTGACATTGTCAGTCATAATGCCCTATGTCTCTTCAACAGCACTGTTTGCAAGACAGCCATTACAATGTAAATTAGAGTATTCCATTAAATGCTTCATGTACCCTTTATGATGTCCTTGGCAATAACCCATACAATTTATATACCACATATGGTTTAATATCCCATATCATCCTAGTGAGACATTACACTACAAAAGTGCTCTAAAGTAAATTAAGATTACACATTAAGAAGATTGGAGTAAAGAACCAGAGAGTATGATGATCACTCGCTATCCAGAAACTCTTCCTGGAGAGATTGCACATACTTTTTATTTCCCAGAGAATTGAAACTTCCTGCGTACCTGCAAAACCCCAGGAGTTTGAAATGAGCTGCAGTTTGTGGTGAAGGTTTGCTAATGGACCCTGCTCTGGTCAGTTTGGGTCCATACTGTCCCATCCCCATGCTGGGCTGCTGCTCCATCACTGCAGCTGCTGTGCAGCCCACGAGCCCTCCTGCTGTCACATATGGATTGTGTAGGCACCTCTGTGCAGCCCAGTTCTGCACAGTGCTCACCAGGGATTATGTTTTCAGGGTAATTTAACTTCAGCAGCAATCTTGTCCCTAGCTGCCCTTAGTCATGCTAAATCAAACAGATAATTCTGTTAGTATGGATCACACACTGTGGTATCTATTATGCTGCTACAATGTCATTGTCCTTTACTCACAAGAGGCTCTGAACAGGTCTGCAAGGGAAAGTGATTGTCAGTGGTCCTTAGGAATATTCTAACTGCACTTTTCTTTTGCTCTGTATTTGGAAAATACAACCTAGAGGTCATAATAATTCCATTATGGGTAACTGTAGACTGGTGTGTGATCAAAAAAAAGGTATAAAAAGAAAAATATTAATATTTCTGAATGAAAACATAATTTAAACAACATTTACATTATGGACATATTTGGCTGTTGAAGGCAGCCAAACTTGAGCATTCCCATTGGAAATGCTCACAGAAATCATACAGGTGATGAGCTAAGGTCAGGGTCAGCTGGAAATGATGCTGGAGGTGTTCCTTGTTCTATAAAAAGGCCATTTTTCCTTTCTATACCACAAAGCCACTTTGTGTGGAGTGTACAAAACTGGTGAACTTGTGCTTCTGACAGTTTGTACAGCAACCTAGTACCCAGTGGTTGTTTTTCTATTCATTTTCCTTTACCTCATGTCAAAATGAGCTTTTCCTTGCAATCCTAGTGAGTTGCCTAAACAAAGTGAGAGCTGAGAAGTATTCAAGGAGTGCTTGCAGAATAAAGGGAGACTTTGGATGTGTGTCAGGTGGGTTTTGGTTGGGGGAAAAGAGGTCTGAAGTTAGGAGTCTGATAATACAAACAATCTAGTTTTAGGCCAAAGGTGGTGCAATGAAATCAAAAGCTAAGATTTTAGCAGATGCTGTGAGGAGAAGTGGTCTTTTATTATTGACTGATTCGACCTTGTGAATTTGAGTTGTCATATTGACAATGAACTGGAATACTCAAGTGTCTTAGTCTCAAATCTTATCGGGTCTGTGTCGTACCAAGGCTGCACTTTATGCAGGAAGGGAATTTCACTTGAGCACAAGTACAAAGTTGATACAGAATACATTAACTGAGGGACTTTTCTTCCTAATTAGTCAAAAAATAGCATGAGGAAAAATCCCCTTATAGTTGTCTACCAACTCCCCAGGTACAAAAATGTAAAAATTGAACAATGCCCTTAAACATGGCTTTGAGAGTTAATTTCTAAGTACACCTGGTAGTGCAGGTTGCCCCACAATGTAAAATGCGAATTTTCAACATATTTCAACACCATAAATAGTTCACAATTGATCTTGGAAACCAAAGGTAAAGGAAGGAAAACTAGGTATGAGCACACAGGATTTCAATGAAAATTTATAAAAATAAGATTGAATAAGTTCTTAGAAACTGATAAACAACTATCTATCAATTATTAGGGAAAATGAAATTCCTCTTGACATAAAATAGAAACTGTGTGTGTGCTTAGCAAGGTTACAGCTCTATTAAGTAACTTCTGTTTTTGCCTATGACTAAAGTTCAGTTAATGTCAAACTTGTATTTGGTGATATTAAGATATTGGGTCCTCAACTTTTTGAAGCACATTAACATTCAGTTTAATTCTCAGTTTAAAACAGTACAATGCTCACCAGTATAGAATGTACACAAGTTAATTGGAAAAAAATTTCATCTCTCACTTCTTGAAAAGGATGTGCCAAAATACAAAATAATCAGATACACGACCTGAATGTTGGAAAGTTCTGGTCCAATTCTATATTTACAGCTGCACAAAATGAAGCTGCCCAATTTCATACTTTATAAAAAGAAATGGGCTGGGTAATGAAAGCAAAATCAGCAAGGTATCCCACTGGAGCTATATTCCATGTTTTTCTGAACTGTGCCATGTGGACGTGTTCTGTTAATAATTGGTTTAATATACAATGCTAGAACTGCATTCCAGAAATGATTGCTGAGAAAACATTGCTTCTGTTGTCTATTAGTTTTGCCAGAACAAAAAGAGATGCAGATTGATTTGAATTTATGATGTGCATTAGTATTTATTCCTCCTGATAGCAAAATAGATATTTGGAATAAATGAGAGACTGCATTCATTCTCTCAGTTATTTTATGAGAGTAAAAGAAGTTTAAAAGGTACTGGCTAGTCCATAAAGTAAGGAGACAAAAAGCTGTGCTATCAAACACAAAAGGATCCCTTCAGCCTCTATCACCTCTTCCCAAACCCTGAAACTGAAAACTGAAGAAATCTGGGCAGTCCAGCAGAACTTAATTGATCCCATTGCACTTGCTTTGTGCTGCATCAGGCTGCTATAGAACAAGAATAACTTTTCATAACATTTTAATACCTTCCAAATGTCAATATGAAGAAACTGCATTTTCTAGCTAAGTATATAAAATCCGAATCGTGGTTCTTTTATTAGAAATATTATTCACAGTACTTGTTTGTTAAGTTCCACGTGTATCCAGCCTGATGTGTTGCTAAGGGACACAGAATGATTCACACAGACACATCTTGATGGTATGACAGGAAAGATAAGGCCTTTTATTTTTCTGACTCCAGTATTTATAGATTCTTGACAATGACCAGGGATTGGATAATTAAGTTACCACCTTCCCAAGCACACTGGTCATGCGAAATGTCCATCAGAAGATGTTTCTTAGAAGGAATGCACAAACATCTATGTTTACAATTACTTTCCTGGGAAAATAGCTACAACTATGAAAAACAAGATCAGAAGGCTTAATTTTCAGGGTGACACTGACCCACCAACTTATGTGGTATTGGAACTTGGTACGGTGACCACAACCTGATGTGTCCACAACATGATATGAATCATATACCAAGACTGAGTCTCTATGGGAGCTTTACATTTTTTTTTCATTGATGTTTTTATCACCAACTAACATTCATTCTATTATACTTTTGAAAACAAATAATATTTACACATTGCAGCTCTGTAAATAATAAGATAATCTTTCTTTATTATCTATCAACTTAATTGTCAGACCAACAAAAATAGCACTGCTAAAGTTATATTTCTTGCTTGATAAGCAGGATATTTTCCCTTGTGCCAAATCACTCAAGACTGGAATTTTTTATTTCTTTGTAATTGAAAAAAGAAAAGAAAAAAAAAATTGTTCGTTCTGATGTTCCAGAATATGAATGAAATCTATCATTATGTATGTGAGAGATTTCTTCATTCCCCTCTGTTTTCCAAAACTTGAATGCTTCCTCTGTGCCACCACTGTAGCTCTTGCCCTCTGGCAACAAGATCAAAAGGCAAGTGAAATAAAAGGGAATAGAACAAAAATAAAGAATACAAAAGAAAGATGAACTGGGAGAAGAGTAGAAGAAATATTAAAGAAAGGAAAGATAAGAGAGATGACAGATGTAAAGCTGACATAGATAACACAGCTATGAATGTTTTCGTGCAACTTTCATGGAGCAAACCAAAAGAGTTTATTTCAACTTACTTGAAATTCTGTGTGCATTTATTGATTCAGTAGTGTGAAAGTAGTCAAATGCTCATTAATTGCCAATAAAGATCACATTCACTGTGCAGGAAAGTCACAGACTAGTTTTTCAAGGAAAAATGTACTAATCTGGCACTAAAATGTAGAAGTTTCAAGGAGCCTCCCTCTAACCATCTGTCTGTCTTGGGATACAAATATTTGAGATGAATGGGTTCTGTGGAGAAAGAGACAGCATGGAAAGGATAATTAGAAGTAGTTTGCTGATGTCAAGTGCTGCAGTGAATGTGTCACTGAAGAACACTGCATCTTCCCAGAGGGAGCAAAATGGGAGGGTTCAGGCACGTCCAGCCCAAGGAGCTGACCCCCTGGCCTGTGGAGATGAAGATGTGGGGTGTGCTCAGCACAGAGCCAGGCTCACTGCAACATCTGGTGCCTGCTTTGGGACACAGAGCCTTCTCAAAGCCTGGGACCAGTGAAGAGCTAAGAAAAATTAAAGCAGTGCACTAACTACTCCTGGCAGTGTCCCTGTGTATTCAGAGCTCTCTTGTTTTACCAGCCTGCTTTCTTTCGGTGGTAGAATCAGTGGGTTTTGTTCTGTACCGTGCTGTTGAGCATACACGATGAGTTTAGTGGGAAAGAAGGGATGGTGCACAGTCCACAGGAGGGAGCAGTCACTCTTTCAACCAGTGGCTGATTGATCCAACGTGCCCCAGTAAAACAGGGATGCTCTCAGGATATTCAGCTGAATGCAAAGTCTGCACTGTGGGAAACCTCTTTTTGAGCTTTTTTCAAATTTATTTCCTACATGCTTTTTCAAGGATCAGTCACAGCCTAACCCTGTGGAGAGACATGAACTAATAGTTTTTATCTCCTGGATATCACTCAAGGAGTTTGGGAGACCTTCTCAGCTATGCTTATATCCTTATTTTCCTTGTACTGCTGTTCAGAAGTTCAGCCTCAGCTATCCAGCTCTGCCCTGCTGTTGAGACTGCTGAGAGATAAATTCATTTCACTAGAGAGGTGGTTCAGGTAAATGCAGAAGCAAACTCCAGAAGAATGAGTAGATTTACTGGCAACAGCAGGGTTAAAATAGCATGACTGTTGTTTTTCCAATTTTCATGTAGACCACTTTGGGTGGTCACTGTTGGCTTCTTAACAGAAGTGAGCATTGTAGTGCTTTCTACTGTTAATTCTGGACAATGCTTTGCAAACTTCTTTTTCTCACTCAAGAGAAAAAGAGGCTCAAGAGGGGAAAGGGAATTAAATAATTAGGGTGTTTGAGGTCATAAAGGACATAAAGAAATCTGTGTGTTGAGACTTGACTATCTTTCACGAGCAATCCTACAAAATGGCCCTATTTCAAAACCAAATCCAGAACAATTGTAACAGTATTACATCAGCATTTGAATTTAAGATATAAAGACAAGATAACATAAAAGTTTGCAAGAAACTTGATAACCCTGCTGGATAATAATCCTGCTTTGGAAAGGGGACTAAGTTAAGGTTTTGAGGCCCACTTTAAATTGGTTTTGCAGAAACAAAAGAAGTGCAGAGTTTGAAAGTTCTTTAACTGCACCTATAAAGTTAGTATTTTATAATACAGAAAACAATTTGTATTGATCTGCCAGTGTATGTTTATTAAAAGTAAAATGTGCTTTTAGATGTATGTCCACAGGGACTTTCTCTGGCAAGCACAATAAATTGTGCTGTGGATACTATATCAATTTTTCTTTTAAAAATATATTAAATAATTATTAATTATTATTAATTATTAAATAATTATTAAAAATAATATATAGTTTCCTAGAAAAAAGGCTTTTTTTTTTCTCTTAACTTTACATTCCTATCTCTTCAGTAGTGTGCTGTGGAAAAACATGGATGTAAACATCCTTACACAGTGCATGCCTTGCATCTGTTGTGAATTGACAGCTCTTAATTGCTTATTCACTTATTTGGACTCTTAGTTTGTGGGGGATTTTTTGTTTGTTTTATTGATGTTGGGTTTTTGTTGTAGTTTTTTTTTTTCAATTGTCTTGGGTTTGCCTGGCTTGGATTTTGGGAATGTGAGGGTCATAGAGGGGGCCTCTGTGAGAAGTATGGTACAGCAGTGATGGGGCTCCTCTCCCTCAGCAGCAGAGAAACCAGGATGGACTGACCATAACCCCCATTCCCTGTCCTTCTGCACTGTCAGTGGGAAGGAGGGAGGGATTGGAGGGGGAAAGGTGCTTTTAAGGGCTTATTTTAATTCTCATTACCCTGCGTTGATTTTGTTGGTAATAAATTCACTTTATATCTCCGAGTGGGGCCTGGTTTTGCCCTTGGTAATTGATGAGTGTTTTCTCACAGACCTTAACTCATGAACCCTTCAGTATATATTGTCTCCTCTGTCAAGTTTCAGAGGAGGGTGAGTGAGAAGGTTTTTTGTGGGTGCCTGGCATCCAGTCAGTGTCAAGCCACAACACTTAAGTAGAAAGGGAAAAATTACTTTGGCTGTGCTATCAGAACCCATCAATAACTTCACACATTGCAAGAACTTGTCATTCTCTCCTCCCTCTCCACCACCACCACTTTCATCCCTTCTCTAAGGATATGATTCCCTCTGCATTTGTAGAAATTTGTAGTGTTTTGTGGGAAGTAAATCCAATCATACAGGCAGGAGCAAATCCAACAGTTTAATTGGCAGAGCCCCAGTATAAGCCTGTACTACATTTGCAGCAGCTGTTGGAGCATTAGTGATTTCTACCCAAAATTCTGGGTCTTGAGCTGTATTTCATTACCTTAAAACAGTGCTATGTGCACTGCCTGTCATTATATTCTGGTGAAAAATAAAGTACACAATAGCAACTACAGAGAGATATTATCCTACATCAGAATCTACAGCGGAATCCATCCACTTTTTCAAGCATAGTGCAGTATTTGAGGGAAAAGCTTTTGTCCAACTTTTCCCTCTATCATCTTGAAAACAGGGAACTGATAATGGCAGTTAACCAAAGTCACTGCCCCTTCTTCCATGGTGTCACCTGTTCTTGGATGACACTGAGAACAGGCTGCTGTGGTTTCCTTTGCCAGGGACAGCAGTTCAGGGCATTCAGATTCTGATGTAACTTGCAGATTTCTAGAAATGTAGAAAAGGGCTTGTTGCTCATTTTTTAATTCACTGTGTTTATAACAACACAATGTTGCATAGAATTTTGGCAGCTCTGTCCCTACAGGTAGCCCAGGTAAGTATTTACAGATATAGCAATGGGAACACTGATATGAATTCCCAAGGGGACTCAACACCCTGTGAAGCACACGACTTCTGGTATAGCAGATGGGAGGCTTGGGATGTTTTGAAGTATTATAACCATCTCAAAACCTGGTTGTTTTATTCTGATGGTTATTAGCTGTCTTCAGGAACAGGCCATGCTCACCAGTGTCACATTTTACCAATGGCACTGCAAATCCTGCTACTCCTTCTCCAAACTGACACATTTCAAATATATCTAATGTTACTTCTGCATTTATTTTCCCCATACCTTGACACATTGTAGTCTATTTACTGGCAGATCCTTCCTTTTCCATTCAAGATTAGACAAAAATGAGAGAAGCAGTTTTGACACCTTGCTCTTTGCAACCTGAATTGTTGTTTATTAGATAACATGGGAACTCGAACTGGTGTGGCAAATGAAAGTTTTCACTTTGACACTTTTGACACTTCTCTTTCTTTACACACTCTTTTCCACAGAAATAGGCCGTATTATTTTTTAGTCCATATGGCTGCAAAGTAAAACTGTGTAGGCTTTTGTCAAGATAGCTGTAGTTCTTGGGAGAGATGTGTAGCCCAAAGTTTCCTTGACATCTGTTAAAAGAGAGAATTTTTCAAGACTTCTTAATAACTCATAAAGGAAGTTTTTCGTTAGCTCCTTCCCTCTTCCCCCCCCCATTCTGATTTTCCAGTTCAGCAAATCAATGTGCAGGACATACTAATTTCTCACCAGTTTTATACACCAGGTCTCATCTGCACCCAGCTTCTGTGTTGTCTACAGAACATTAAGTCAAGTTTGGGTACTTGATGGCCAGCACAGGGTAATTAATACCATATCCCAGGAAGGCAGATTCATCTGTTATTTGCTACTGGTTTTACTGAGACCTGTTTCTGTCACCTTAATACATTAATCTGTTACTCATTGGCTAATAAGAAGCTGAACCCAGTTTCCTGAACTGGTGAACTTCTGTGACTTCATTTGAGGCAATTTACATCTAAGGCTCTTAGTGTCTGGGAACAAATTAGTATTCAGGTTTTTAACCTTGCTTTGAGGATGTTAATTTTAGGAGTTAGATTGGTTAGATTAGGTTTGAACAGCCAGACCAATGTCTTGGTGTAAGCACCAGAGGCTCTTGCAGAGCGCTGCTGGAGGTGCTGTCATCATTATGGCTCACCTTTCAAAGCAGTACCTGATTGCTAGGAGGGAAATGACAGAACCTGAAGTTACTTGCTGTGAACAGTGTAAGTGGCAGCAGAGATGCTTAAGCAGCACAGAGCACAGCCAGTGAAAAATATGAGGTAGCACTTACTGCAGTTTAAACATACTTTATATAAGACCTGCTATAGCATTTAGACTGCTCTTGAGAAGATAGATCAGTCTCAGGAGAGGGACAAAAAATATTTGGGTCACAGAAGAAGCATGCTGAAATTCTAATTATGGAAGATCATACTGTTCTCCTCTGGACTCCATCTAGAAGAAAAACATTTTCATTATTTGGCTATCTCACTGGTATTCATTCCCCATTGCTGTTTGGGGTAAACATTTTGGTGGCTCCTGATGGAATCAGGATCTCAGCTCTGCATTAGGCGGTGAAAACAAATCCCAGTAAAGAGACCTGTTAACAGGATAAAACCAGGAAGAGTTCATGTCAGTGTTTTAGCCAGGTAGTACATGAGGGTGGAGACAGAGAGGTGGAGCTGGGTTTAGTCAGTTTATACCTCAGATATCTGGCACATGATGCACCTGGGACTGGGTTTCCTGCACGGTGCCTGTGCACCATGACAGCAGTTCACTTATTGCCACTTTATGTTCAGGGGTGCCCTGAGGGCTGTTTCAGGAGGTGCATGACTGAGGTATAGTTCCTTGTCTGCAAAAAAACCCCAGATGATAAAGATTGCCCTGAATTATTAATTAAAATTAACAGACTTTCTCAGTGATCTTACTATGTGATACCAGAAAGATTACATAAAGTCCTTTGTTTCCAATTTTCTAAAATAAAAAACCCAACACAGATTCATCTCAATAGGAATTATTATTCTTCCCATCTGTGCTCTAGGCAACCATATGATCTGCCTGCATTAGCAGAGAATAATCAAAGTTATGCAGGGATCAAACCCAAAGCTGTACTTTGAGAAAAATGCTATCAGCATTGGCATGTTCTGGAAAGTTTCAGCAAATGTTGAAAACAGTCCAACAAGCAAAAACCCTACAAAAGTACAAACATAAAAATACAATTGCCAACTGCAAAAATTCTGGCTCCTTTCCTCTCCTCTTATTTACCACAGCCTCATTAAACACATTAATTGGATGTCTCCAAAAGCACTTTTTCTGTAGGGCTGACTGGCACAAATTTGCAATGTGCTCCAAGAGCTCCTGTTGAACCTCTATCAGAAAGAAATAATTCTATTGAATAAACAAAAGAAAGTTACCAAGAAATAACTGTACATGTGACAGGAGGGTTGAAACCTATTTGCTTGTCAGAAGATTGAGCGCTTTCTTTGGTGCTGAAAATTAAAATAGTTACTTCTCATTTTTCTCTTTATTTCTGTGGAAAGTAATGATTATGAGAGGACTGTGGCTAAAGGGAGTACTTTGGTGAATGTACAGAGTGCTGTACTTAGGAATGAATAAAAAGGGTTTCCAACACTTCAATTCCTTTCAGATTCATCTTCTAACAAATGGATATCCCAGCTTGGTCAGTTTTGAGTGTCCCTCTTCTTTCGCTTGCTCTGATTATTTCTCCATCTAACTCCCATCTAGAGGTATGGCTTGTATCTTCCTGTCTGGCTCAAGGCCCCTCTTTACCATCTTCTGCACCATCTGCAATGCACTTGTGTATTTGTCCTGTGCTGCAGAGGTGCTGGCAGTACAGGCACAGTAAAGAGAAGAGCTGTAAAATCATAGCAGATGCAAATGGTGCAAGAAATGAAGACAAGGTGTAATGACTTGTTTGAGTTATATTCCACAGAAAGAGTGAACATTCTTTATTAAAGATATTTTTCCAGTTATTCTCAGTTTATACCTTTCCTTGCTCCATAGAGAAGTGATGTGTTGAGCCTTGCTTTAAAGGTAAAATAGGAACTGAAGGCGTTGAACTGCCTGTGTTCAATTTCATATTTCTAAATGCAGATTTACTGAATCAAGCAGCTGCTGTCTAGAGAGCCATGATATTTTATGCTACCTTTCAGGCTTTTATCTAACAGAGAAAGACTAGTTATTTTCTAAAATAATAAATGAGCAACTGCTGCAACATGTAGAATGAATAAACACCCACGAATTTAACAATGTAGTAAATTTTTTTCTTCTCTTATACAACTGTGTTAATATTATAAACTACAGAGAATGGAGATAGAATGATTGAGTTAATAATGTGCTTAAAGGTGAAAAGCTAAAATAATTTATTCAGTGGAAAGGAAGGGCAAAGCTAATACTCCAGAAATATCAAAGATATTGTTTTTAATAAGAAATTATTTTTAAAATATCAGCAACCTAAAGACTAGATCACAAATAATGGGTCTATACTCATCTGTTTTCAGGCTTGTTAATTTTCTTAAATACATATATTTAGACAGTATTTATAGTTTGGGGTTTTTTTATTATTTTGGTTTGGTTTTCTTTTCTTTCTATCAAGGCATTTCTCTTGTATTAATATAAACTTTACTGCTCTGTAAAAGAGATTCCTTCAGCCCTATGGTCAGATTTCATTGTGAGTCATTTGAAACAGGGAAAGATCCTAAACCTGAGACAAAGTTGAGTTGTGACTCTTCACAGAGACATATTAGTATTCCAGAGTAGAGGATGAGAGTGTTTTAGCTGTTTAGCTGAAATGGGTCTAGTTGTAGATGAAATAGGTTGGCTGGGTTTTTTTTGTTCTTTTACAGATTTGGCTGGATGAATGGATTCACCTAGTCACAGTGTTCAGAATCAGCTGCAATGCCAGGGTGAAACTTCATTTCAACACAAGGTTCCTGTTGTGAGAGGCAATCAGCTTTTTTATTATACTTTGAGACTTAATTTTAAATATTGTTGGAATCTAAAATAAAAGCCTCACTGGGCCCCTCAGAGGGAGAAAAGAACTAAAATATATTGAATCACATAGATATAAAGTAAGAGTGTAAGTTTTAGTTTTAAATAAGTTTTAATACAGGTTAAATGCCTTAAGAATCTGTGTTAGCTAGTGAAAAGCCCTAATACCTAGTTTAAAGTTCAGTAATGATATTCTTCACAGATTCAGCTTAGCCCTAGACACAATGAAAACATAGCTTGCATTCTTAGATCGAACAGATAGAACTACTCACATAAACAGATAATACTCTATATGTAGGATTTAGGTAAAAAGAACACTGCTTTCAAATGTTAGAATTAAGCTTAGATTGGTATAGAAAGAATGTTTTAGAATCATGTTTTTAGTTGATTGGATAATTAATGAATTTAATCCCCAGTATTGGAAATCACACACTCACACACATGCACCCAAAGAAGAACAACAACATCACCATCATCACCAAAAAAGAAGAACTACTGCAACTGCTTCTGCAGCCCAGATCATAGAAACTCTATGCTGGGAAGCTGCTGCCCAGAGCACCAGGACTTTGTACCAGAGAGAAGCTGCTGCTCAGAATTCATGACTTTATGTCAAAAGCTTTTAGCATGGACTTTAACTCTCTAAACTCTTTGCCTTTGAGACTGATGTATTCATAATAGAACCTCTTTATAGCAACCAATAACTGCTCTTGTCTCCTTGAGACCTGGTAATCCCCATGAAAACGTGACAAATTTTCTTTTGTTGTTTGGCTGGTTGGCCATTCTTGTCTGTTACCTGCAGTTTAGAGAACCTGAGTGTAGTGGTTTAGATTTTCCAATTTTTTGTTTCACAGCCAATGCACCAAATAATGTGGTGGGCTTAGCACTGGCTAAAATCACCAATGCACTTATTCATTTCTTGCTGTGAGATATGCATTAGGAGGAGGCCAAAACAGGCTCAAACCTTAAAAGGTATAAAGCAACTTTATTAACAGAACTAAAAGAATAACAAGAATCAGAATAAAACCTTCAGGACACTTTTCCTCCTCCTGCCCAACTTCTTTCCTTTCCCTGGACAACATCCCTGGGATGTTAAATCAGTTACCAACTATAGAATAGTCTTTCATCAGTTTTTGTAAGGAGAGGAGTTTTCTCTTGCTGTGCCATGGAGACTTCTCCACAAGAAACAGTTCTCTCATGACTTTTCATTTTCATGAATAGCAGCTGCCCACGATAAGTTCTTCAGTCGTGAAATTCCTCCCATTTTCGCAGCCCTCCTAGAGGTGTGTCCATGGTCCATAAATTCATGGGGTATTATTTATGGGGTATTATGGGGTATATCATGGGGTATTATAAAGATGAGTTGTTCAAAGACAAAGATTCTCTTCATCTGTCTCTGTGATCATCTTCATCTCTGGGAACAGAGGTTTTCTTCTTCTTTCCCTGGGGGCAAAGAGTCTTCATCAACTCATCTCTCTGTCCAAGTGTCTGATGGGATCACAGCTACTTCAACATCTGCTTGGCCTCATCGATGGATGCTTGTGCTCAGATCTAGTTTGAATGCTTCATCCCCCGCCATACTCTCTCATGAATTAAATGGGATATTTCAGTGTATCGTTGTCCATCTCCATGGCCCTGCCATGCCCATTAGGGCATTTCCTCATTCTCCTTCCATCTGAGGCTTAACGCCTTCTTTACTGACCTCAGTGTCTTCACGTTGTCTTTCTGTGTCATCACACCTTTTCTCTCCCTGGAGAGATGATTAAGGTCTGCAGGTCTCATCTGTGTAGGGAAAGATTCAGTATCTCCCCCAGGCCTGCAGATGGTCATAGGCAGTGGCCAGACAGTCATGGTGTTGGATTGCAGGCCATGCCGTGCCCCTCCCTTGGCCCAGCAGCCACTGAGGGGGCTCGGCAGACCTGGCTTGGCCTGGAGCCGTGGGTGCAGGCCAGGGTTGGGGTTTAGTGTTGGTGAGGTGTCAGCAGCCATGGCCCAGCCCAGTCTGGGGCCAGGACCCCACAGTCTCCATCCCTGCCCAGAAGCTGCTGGGGTCCGGCCTGGCCTTGCCCAGGCTGCACCGGCTGTGAGGGAGCACGGACCCCTCACCAGAGCTCCGTTCCCTTCTGAACCAGAAGCCAAGAGACAGATTTCCTGGGCTTGCTGTTTTTAAAATGTGGACCTCACAGAGGCGGATCTGATTTCTGAAGGGTTCAAAATGTTGGCAGTTCTCAGAACTAGACAGCTATTGGCCTTTTCCAGGAACAGAGGAAGCTTCCTGAAACTTCTCTCAGAAAACTCATTTCTGTGGGTGGTTTCTTCCCTCTTCACCAAATATCAATCAATGTGGAACCACCACACTGAGACAGAAGAGAGCAACCTAAATAGCCCTGGCAGCAAATGAAATTACAGCCTATTGAAAAGGTCAAGGCAGTGCTGCTCACAATGGTAATCTACAGAATACATGAGGCTTTCCATTTCAAATACATAATTTCTCTGTCAGAAATTGCAAAAGAGCACAGCAGATGACAAGAAATGAATCCATAACTGTTTGAATGAGGTTGGCAAGAACTTAGACTTAAAATGTTCCAGATAAAAAAATAGCCATTTGTACATTTTTCTCAACAGCTGCACTTGAATTCCAGGGAGGGCTGGTTCCCCACCTTGATATTGCTCTTCTCTTCAGTGTAACAGCCTTTCTCCCATTTTGCAGTGAATACTGGGGTAAATCATAAAATATGTATGCAGCAAGGGTGTTTTAAAAGTGTAAATTGTTCCAGAAACATAGGTAGCATTCACAGTGGAACTAAATCAGTCAGGGCAAATGGTGAACTGTTTGTTGCTGCAAGGAAAAGAGGACAACCTGATCCCTGCTGCCAGAGCTAAAGGATGGAAGCAGATCCCACAGACTAGGCTCTGATGCTGACTGACCCTGTCATTTTAGTTGGCTCTCTGTCCCATGTGACATTTGGTGTTGGTATTACTTTGCAGCTCATATTTTCCTGGCTGGTGGAAACACAGGAGGTGTAAAATGTCATTTGCTTTTGGGGATACTTAGCTACTACAAAGAGGAAGCAATCAGGTCAGGGAAACAGCATGAGCCAAATTGTCATGGGGAGAGAGACAAGAAGCAGTGCTGAGCGGTCCTGTCACAAGCCATGATGCTTTTACAGTGTGCAGAATTTCCTGAGACAGTGAATTGAAAGATGTTGGCCAGTAGGGATTTCTAACTTTTAAAATATGTAGTGAAAACTCTCTGCAAGGCAAACTCTCTTTCCAGTGCTGTGGAAGGCAGGAGGACAGAATGCCCCTGCACTGCAAGAGTAATTGGCAATCCCTGGTGCTTAAAATGAAGTGGTGCCTTTGAAGCCAAGCACACCAAAGAATATCTTTGCATTTTATTAATCTCATCAGTCTCAACTCCGGCTGTCAAAATTTTGCTGTCAGTGGGAATATGCTTTTCAGTTTACTTAATAGTGATGGAAAGAAGGCAATGATAGGTTGTGTTTTGTCATTCTTATTGTTTGCTAATTGCTTATTTGGGAAGCAATTCCTTCCGTGGGGCACAGGCTTGTGCAAGGCAGTTAAAGTGTCCTGGTGCTGCTTGTCCTCAGTGCATGATGGAGCAATGCTGGACATATCCAGCACCCAAAGAACTGACTTTTAAAGCAGGCATCTGGAGGTTGAGAGGTGATGGCAGCTGCTAGGCCACAATGCTTTCCTCAGGGAAACACTTTTATGTTGTTTCTTTTCCTAATAAAAACTTCATCTTTATCTGTTATGCATTAAAATTCTGCATTTTAATGATGAAATACCAATTAATATATTGAGATGTCAGAAGTGTATTCACCATTGAAGCATACTTAATCACTGTAAGTGCTTGAGTTTTGAATTTAATAATGTAATATTGGTTAGGTACCTCCAATGCTTCTTTTTCATTGCTGCTTTTGGTACCTACAGTTCCCCAAACTGCTTGCAATTCATCAGTGGTGACTGAAAAAAGGTTTTATCAGAATTCTGCCAGAACTTCCTAATTAGGTGTAATTAAAATGTCCCACAGTGATAACTAAGTTAAAAATGTTCTTTTGTAAGCAGCAGAAGTAATGAAGCTTGGTTTTCTGACAATTTATCCTACATGCCTATGGAAGTAGCTTCATTTCTTCGTAAGTCCCTCCATTAAATTCCTGTGTTGTCCACCCTTTTTCATTTCCCCAGGATGTACCCTGAAGCTCCAGTGATGCTCTGCTCCTCTCCAGGGCTGTGCATGCACTCACAGCCCAGCAAGCAAATCCAATCCAACAGCTCTGCTTACACTGCACATTCCTTCCCTTTATCTATCTGCACGTTCTCATAAAACTCAAAAATTCCCATCCCCAGCCTGAAAACCAAGAGCACTCCCTTCACCCCTAAAAGCGGTCCCAAACCTCAAACCCGTCAAAATTCTTTCTGCCTTTGAGATCTCTTTCAAAGTTTGTGATTTGGCCAGTAAATTAGGAATGTGTGAAAGTGTGAAAGATGAACAGATGATGTGACTGTGTAAATCTACTTTCATTAGGAAAACAGGGCTGGAAATTCTGCTAGAGCCACACTGGTAGCTGACACTGCCTGGACCTGCTGTCACACAGCCTGCTCTGCTTTAACAGATGATGGATCTCCCATGCCCCTGGCTGTGATGCAGCCTGTCAGAACCCTTTTGTGAAGAACAAGGAAAACATATTGATTTTTTATTTTAAGTAGAAGCAAAACAATTTTCAAAATTCTGTTTGAAGTATGTATGCCCTGCCATACCTTTCCTGGAACCTTGCTTTCTGTAAATGTTTGGACATTGTTCACAGAAAGCAAAGAGGTGTGGTACAAATGTCAGACTGCCACAGTTTGTAACTTGGAGAAAACAGTCATTAAAAAAAAAATTACTGTGTTGGGTTCAAGGTTCGCTAAGGTATTCTGAATATTTTGTTTGAAATTTCAAAAGAACAAAACAAAAATAAACATTTGAATGGGCCAAGAACTTCTGGTAACATCATTTTTGAAGGAATGTCATGGTATGAAAATTGGGTGTATATTTAAGAGGTAGTTATATATGTATCTATGTATCTGCTCTTTTAAAATTTTTCTTTTTTGAAAATCATAAATCTATTTAGCAGTACTTTTTTTCCTAAGTTTTTCTTGTTATTTCAGTTTCTCTGAATTGCACAGATTCAATCTTCTGTAAGTCAAGCAGTGCTCTTTTAAGAGAGTTGTCTTAGAATGACATCTGGGAGCCTTCATTTAACTACAGGATCAGGTACTTCTTTTATGCCCTTTATCTTTTGGCCTTCTCACCACTGATCCACCTCTTTTGCCTTTGAGAATCTGCAATAGAGTGCCCCATCTTTACTTGCTGTCCTCTTATCCAAATCACCATCCAGTTTCATATTTATACCTCTGAAAGTTCATAGCATCTAAAAGTAGATGAGAACAATCCTTTACAGTAATGCTGCTGTTCTGAATTGAAGACATGATTGTGACTTTATTATTATTATTATTATTATTATTATTATTATTATTATACAGATAGACACTGCTGTCTAACCAGTAAGTACTTCATATAGGTCATCTTTACTCACCTTATATCACCCTACAGTAGTTGTTTTTAAAAAAAAGTTCTGCCTCTGATGTCTATGAATCATATCTTACATAATTCGTGTTGTGTATAGAGCCCCTCTGCCATTTCTTCTGTTAATAATTTCATATCTCAGCACCTTAATTTGAGGTAGGTTGGAAAGACAGAGCAAAAAGTTCTTCCACACAGGTATGAAAGTTTTTATCTCCCCATAGCTTTATTTTTATTAGTTTTTTTTTCTCCTCATGTTTCTGTATGTCCGCAGCAGTACCGAATAATAATGATAAATAAGGTAGGTTCAGACAGTACTCCACATCAGGAATGTAGGCACTAAACTCCTGAACTATTCTCTGTCTCTGTGCAGAGGCACAGGAGGCCACAGTACCTCTTCCTAAATACTTTTTGGTGTGCAGTTCTTCCCCTGCCATAAAGGTTAAGCTGCTGTTCTCTTATTCCTTAGAGATGCTTTTTAGTCAGCCCTCCTGGATGAGGAAAAAAATAAAGTGGAGGTTGAATTGTATGAGTGGAGTTAGTGTGTTGTATTTGCAGCATAACTCTAGCCTGATATTAATTTGAGTGTAATGTATTAATAGAAGCAGAGATAATTTAAAGGTGGTCCTTTGAACACAACTGAAATGACTCTGTTGACTTTCCCACTATGTCTTTACTCCCTATCAAAAGTTTTGTAGAAGGGGTACCTGTGAGTCACCAAAGGATGATTCCCCACTGCTGGATTTTAGTTTCTCTACTGAGAAAACTCTAATTTCAGCACACAAGGGAAGGGAAGAAATTGTCAAGTCTTATCCCTAGTGATAGCACTATCATCTTCTTTGGTTTTGCACAAGGAATTCTCTCTGCTTTTACAAGGCACACAATGATTCATTGACTGATCAGATCATGGACTGGGCTGATTTGAGCAGATAATGCTAATAACTGCATTAAACCCTGAAGATGAAAGCAGAATTTAGGCTGTTTGCAGAGAACTCAAACACATGCAGTGACCTGTTTGTGTGTTGCTTTGATTATCTCTGAGTTACAGGGGCTGTGTGAGGTGCAGAAGCGATGAAAGTGCTTCTCCTGGTTTGGATAATGCCTTCTGTTTAGCCAGGACTGTGAGAAGTACTGCAGAGTAGTTGAACAAGTGTGGTGGCATTTTTATTTCCAGATTGAACTTCTGATTGCATTGATTAGGCCCTGATTCAATAACACAGCTCCTGAGGATATAATTACATTTTATTTTATTTTAAGCCCCCACCCCAAACCCTCCACCCTCCCTGAGCTCCCTGAGTTTTTTAGTGTATGTAGCAAGCAATTTCTTAGATTGCAAAGGGGAGGGGGAAAATCACAGAATAATTGTGCCATGCAGAGGAAGTGAAAATTCAGCTGCTGGCTGCAATAAAATGTCAGCATTCTTTGGGAGCACCACAGCCCCAAACAGTGAGACCACCTCCAAAAATATAAAGAAATAAGAGTGATTGTAGAAAAACTTGGTGCCAATTACTGTTTATAAAGCAGTAATTTGTCTGGATTAGAAAACACATTTAATGAGCTACAGTTATGAAATAAAAAGGGAATTCTGTATCAATGTGAACCTAAATCCTTAGGACAAAAAGAAAATTAATTAAATGCCTATATAGTTTCCAAGGACAGTCCCTGAAGTTGATGTGTCAATTTTTAGTCTAAATTGCAGCAGCAAACTGCAAGCAGCATTTTCAGACTCAAGTCATTGTGATATTACAGATAAAATGTAAGAAATTGCAGAATGGGTCTGGATATTTAGTGAAGGATCAAACAGGAAGGTAGGGCAAGGAAGAGAAGGCTTGTAGGGGTTGTAGCAATTTGTTCATTCTTCTGGGCACCCTTCTTGCTAAGAATTCAGTTTAAAATCTGGTATGCTCACTTTTAATGATGCTTGCCTTTGGTGCTTAAATTAGGGATGGGCTGTGTACATGAATCTGCCTTTAATTTGGATGGGGAATCACACTTTGGAAAAGAATAGCCTCATTATCTCCGGTGCTTTTGTTTCAGAGTCTGCCAGCTGATTTGCTCTCAGATACAACTAAATTAGAAGATGTGCTCAAAGGGTTCACCTGATGTGCCACAACCATTAATGGGCACTCAGGTTATAAATATTCCAAAATAAAGTCCCTAAGCCACACGTAGTCTAGGTACTGCATTCTCAGCATCACCTTCTACAGAGATCTGCACTGAAGTTCTCCAACTGACACTGGAGACCTGGCAATGAATTTGAAGTTTGTGAAAGTGGCATGAGGGAAATGGATCTCTTTTTCTCTCAATAGAGTATTTTCTTTCAGAGATTTTTAGTCTTTTTCAGTCATGAAAAATATAGACATCCCCATGAAAGAAAAATCTCTGTGCATTCAACAGTGGAATTCAACAGGAGCTCTTTTTGTTAAGTTCCAAACTGGCTCAACTTCGCCTGAATTAGCACAAAATTATATACACTAAGTTGTTTATACCTGCTTTTAATGAGCTTTAGATATTTGAAGTACACATATACATTAGGAATTGTAACTTCTGGAAGAGGAGATCTGATAAGAATAGCTGTGCTACTTCAGTGAACAAAGGGAAAAGAGTTCTCAATTTATTTTCTGATTAAAATGTGAATTTTTTCTTCATTTTTTCAGATGTTGACAATTTCAGATCAGAGTTATGTCACTGAGCTTTCCCACTCTGTGTCACAAAACAATCAGGTTTGTTGGGGTCAGAAGCACAGAAAATAGCCCCTTATCTGTGCTGCCTGGCTCTGATACCTAAGAGAGCACTGAGTTTAGCAGAACACTATGAAGACAGCTTTTAAAGTTAAGCAGAGAAACTGGGAATGTGAGTGCGTAAGTCAGAGTTTCCTTAAGTCACTGGGTGAGAAAGAGTTTAGGATTTAAGCTGTATTAGAGAATAAGAGACAAGATGGAGGATTTAGAGCATTGTCCCTTTCTTCTTCTTCTCCTTCTTCCTTCTTAATCTTCTTCTTCCAAGGGTTTTTGGGTAATAATGAGGGATTGGACAAAGAAATCTGCAGTGCAGCACACAGGTGTTGGGTCATTGAGTCACTAAGAAAAATAATTAAATTGGCATTGGATTATTGGACAAATAGACACATAAAAGACCCTGGAGAGATTCTTCGTTCTCCATTTTGCACTTTCCTATCTTAGTGTATGTAGCTCCTTGTGTTCTGTGTATATGTAACATAGATAAAGAAAGAATAAACAACTGAGCCTGAACACAAGAAATCAGCCCCTCTCTCTCTCTCTCTCTCTGGTCAGTCTCAGTCCTGAGGAAAGGGACCCAGCCACCAGTATCACTGTTCTCAATATTTTACTGGGAATGCAAAGCCCTCCTCTATGAATCAGAACTGAAAAGTGTAAGGCAGAGTGGTGTCTACTCTCCTTCCCACAATTATTCCATGAAAGACAGAATTTGCCTAATAGTCATTATTCACATTGCCTGAATGAACCAACACTACTTCTACTAAAGTTACAATAAATGAATCACAGAATATTTTGAGTTGGAAGGACACACAAGGATTATTGAGTCCAGCTCTCAAGTGGATGGCCCATAGGGAGATCAAACCCAGCAGCTTGGATCTAAGGAGTTTTTGTAGGAAACATGATCACCTTAATTAAAGGGACATACATAAACACGTTAGTAGAGCTCATCTGCCTCCTAACTGGGCCTCCTTCTTCACAGTGGTTCCAAACCTTTTTCTTGTGAGGATTTTTTAGTTTTGTTCTCTTGTCTTGTTATTCCCACAGAGACACAAATGCACACAACAGAACAATTGCAAAACAGAATTTTGCCATCTGGTCCAGCCCAGCAAATCCATTTGTAGCACAGTGTGCTGACACTTGCAGGAGCTTGGCTTGAGCTAAATTTAGTGATGTTGTAAGTGGTATGACATGCCAGTAAATCAGTGCAAATCAGCATGAAGGCAATTTAGATACTAGAAAGTGTGGGTTATAATAGGAAAGGATCCAATTTAGGTATGCAATATAACGGAATGTCAATCAGCTGCTCACTACTATAAATTATAAATTTAGGCTCTAAAGTCAATATGGAAGGCTGCATATAATGCCATTCAACTTAAAACAAAGCTTTTTTCATACAAAACTCCCAAAAGCTCTATAGAAACAAAAGAGGAAGACTATTTTTAATGATGACCACAATTACAGTCACAAAACAAGGGGACTCAAAGGGAACTGGATGCATGGTGCAGAAGCATGTGAAAGAGCAGGGAAGCCTGGTTATATATGTTACTTTTAAAACTAAGCAGATAGTTAGACTTTACTAATCTGCTGATGAATTCTGCTTTTCATTTCCATTTGAGAACTGTCCCACAATACTGCTTTATGCTCTTAATTTCCCTAATTAAGCCTGTTGTTTTTGTAGCTACACTTAAACTAAAAAATAAATGAAATGAAATGAAATGAAATAAAATAAAATGGAATGAAATGGAATGAAATGAAATGAAATGAAATAAAATAAAATAAAACGAAATTTAATAAAATAAAATAAAATAAAATAAAATAAAATAAAATAAAATAAAATAAAATAAAATAAAATAAAATAAAATAAAATAAAATAAAATAAAATAAAATAAAATAAAATAAAATAAAATAAAATAAAATAAAATAAAATAAAATAAAAATTGAATTGACCAGATTAAGCACACAGCATGTTAGGGTTCAAACCAAAGATCTGAGATTCTGCAAAAGGTGGCACCTTTAGCAAATTTGCCTAGGTAGTCAAAAAGACCAATTCATTTTTGGCATTTAGCTCTTCTTTGTGAAAGATCTGTGTGAGAATTCATGATAAATGAGGCTGAGGTTTAAAGAATGATCACCACAAGGGAAAACACAATTTTGTGAGACAGAGCCCAGCAGCAGGAAAAGGAGAAAATGTGCTTTATTCTGAGAGCTTTTCATGGGCTGCCTCAAAAGCTGCTAGTCTGCTGTGGTTCATTCATATGATATCTTATGCATCTTGCCCTACTCTGTCATCCTTTTGTGGCTGAAGCTTTGCTGCAGAATAGGTGAGAGCAGAGTTGAGTGGCCTCAAATTCCAATTAATGGTTGACATCCTTTGCTAGAAAGAAGTTGGTAACTTCTGTTTTGAAGTGGACTTCATTATTTGCAATATAACTTTTAAAATGTGATAGCCATGATCTTTGAGAAACTTTAATCTCTGAAGGTCTGTTTTGTAGATATCCTGAGTCTGGTGTCTTTTGAAAGACCTTTTGTCTTACTGAGTAGCAATCAAATTCAGAAATGGAAAACTGCATTGCTAAGGCCTAATTAGAACATTTTGTGTAAGTTTCAAAAGAATCAAAATGCTGCAGACAATGAGGTTATACAGCTCAAATCACAAATGATCATAAGCTAAAGTGCTGAAAGATTGCTGGTGCCTGGCTTCCCACTGAACTGTTTATTACTTACAAAAATCACACTTTTACCTCCTTCTTTGATATGCTTCTCTTTTCACATTTGAATAACATTTACTATTGGCTGTTTTTACCCTTACCTGACATTTTTACTGCAGTGGTTCTTGCCTTTCTCAGGAAATGCATCTCCTAGTTTTTTCACTGTTAATTCACACCAAGTCCTGGAAACTATCTGTGCTCTCAGCTCAGCAGTGTGAATTTTTCTGTTTTTATGAGTCTGTAACACTAACGCTGCAATCTGTCTGAAGTTGCAAATTTCTAATAATGCTGTAGAACTGAGCAGCAGGTCACTCCTGTCTCCCAGGAATCTCTGATAAATGAATAGCTGTGTATCTCCTGTCAGTTTTGATGCTGCTTCAGAGACAGCAGCCACGTTCCTTGCTAATACCACCAGCAGCAATAGTAAAGTATTTATTTAGTTTTTTTTACAGCTAAAGTTGATCACCATACATAGCTGCAAGCACAATTAACTGCTCATCAAAGTTCTAGCTGGAATGCTTAGAAATTAGAATGCTTAGAAATGCTTAGAAATTTTCTCCATTATCGACTTTCTTAAAACTCTTGCACATTAAGCCAGTTCTTATCAGGTGGACAAATATTGCATATCAATCTGAAAGTGTATTTTTGCCTCATTGCTTTGCGTACCAATCTTTTATCCATCTCAAAATGTCCTTTATAAGGAAAATGAGTACATGAACAGGTCAGTTTCTACTTCCATGGTTCAGGCAGGAGAAGACCATGTGGATCATGCAGAAACAGACAATTCACAGTTCAATGTCCTGGGCCTTAAAAATAGTTCCAGATATATCAGAGACGAGTGAGTTTGACATGATATTCCACACAGCAGCGTGATACAGGCTTGACAAATACCCTTCCTAAACCCCAAGGAGAGTTCCCTGAATTTATCACTGGTGTGAGTTGACATACTGCTCTGCCATCACAAATGAAGTCTCCTTCAGAGTATTCAGTCAGCACTCTCTCAGCAAGTTACTTTGAGCTTACACCCTGCAGCACTTGAAGAAAGTGCATATTTAGACTGACAGAACAGCAGTTTCAGATAGGCAACTTCATCTTGGTTACTTCCCTAAGGCACCGGATTTGCCAATTTGTTAATGCCCCTTGCCTGTAGCAATTTCATACTTGGTTTGTCAAGCACATTTGTTACGTATGTTCAGGCAAAGACTGCAATAATGAAAAATACCTTATCCTGCAAGTTCTTCCATCTCCTCAATTCCAAACTTAGAGCTGAAGCTTTTGCATTCCAGCAGTAATTGACACGTAACTCTTGGCGGTTTTCTTTCCGAAAGTTATGAAGACTTGCAAGAGGGGAAAGCAGTGAGGAATAGCAAAAGTATTTAAGGTTAACCCAGAAAAAGGTCACAGGAAAAGGCAGTGGTACTTAGCAGAGAGGAATGTGCTCTCTAGTTGGAATAAAGGTCATGGGGTGTTGCTGTTGGACACGATCTATCAGTGTGGGTTCGCAGCAAACACACCACCAGTTGCTAGGAAAAGGGGGCCATTTCCATCTATGGAAATCCATTTCCATCTATTTCCATCAGGGAAGGAAACTGAAATAATGGAAATGTGATTCTGAAGCAATACCATCACAAGAAGTGTGGTAGGGTGGTTTCCCTGATGTATTAAATTAATGACAAGTACCTGTGAGTGAAACTTCGAATGCACAAGTTGTAAGGATTTGCCAGATGCAATGTATCTTCTCCAGATTTTAAAGGCTCAGATTACCCCTGGTCTTTGTGCAGAATGCAGAAACCTTCTTATTTGTCTGAAACTGCACTGTAAAGGTTAGCAAAAATTCCTTTTTTTGCTGAGAACATGAATTGTGAGACTTTCTGGTATTTGTGAAAGAAAGAAGGGCCATCACTCTGCCCTCCTTCCATGCTTTGAAAAGGACACTGCAGCACTGCAAAGCTTACAGCACCCTGAAATCCAACTGTAGTAGCAGGATTCTGTTTTTTCTCGCTCCTCTGTTCCCTCCTCCCTGAGTCTGGGAAATAAGAATTGAGTAAACTTCCCCTTGGCTGAGTAGATGAGGTCCTGCTTTTCCAGGTGTTTATGTGTTGGTTGTCTGTCTTCCAAAAGGTTCCAGGAGATTTCAGAGGGCAGACACCAGCAAACTGTGTCACTTCTGAGGTTAATAAAATGTTAATTATTGCAATAACACCACTCTGAGTTTATAATATCCCACTGAATAGGCTGTTTTATTAGCCCACTTTCAGCACTGTATTAATGGGGTGTCTCTAAGGGCTGTGTGTCTCAAAGGCCCTAAGTCCTGTCCTGCTAAGGACACAAAAGCCACATAATGTTGTCCTCAGAAGAGCATTTTGAGGTGCTGTGTTAAATACCACAATTGCCTCTATTTGTCAAATACATTTATTTGCAGGGAAAATAAGTGCTTTGAGTTTAAGGGAGGACAAACACCTAACAAAACCGTGAGCAGAATTTTCTGATTAACCCTCTAAAAAAAAAATCCACGTGGAACATAAAACATGTCTGTAGCTGAGCAAAATTCCTGGTAAATTTGTGGATGACAGACAGTAATCTAATCTGGAGCTTTCTGTAGCTCCTGAAGTTTCCTGAGGTGCACAGCACAGTTGGTCTGTTGTGTTTAATTAAGAATAAACTCTGATGAGAGGGCGTTTGTATAGTTTTAGTTACTTTTAATGTGTTTTAACTGAGTCAAATGGATGTTTGGCTGGATAAGCTTGTGATGATTTGATTTCTAATTTTATAGCAAAAAGGGAACTTGAATGAGGGCTCGCTTGGAATTCATGCCTCAGTGAGTAATTTACTGACTAAGTATTTGATGAGAAAAGATCAGTACAAGATAAAATCAGCATTTTTACCAAATTTCTCTGCACTGTGGCAGACTCATCCACTTCTAAACTCACAGAGCAGTCATGGATGTGCAGAAACGCAGAACTTGATTCTGCTTGACTCAGAGATGTTGCTCCATCATTTATTCTCCAGACAGATTTCCACCAGTGACAACTAGAATAATAAATATCATCCCCTAAAATGATTTTCTAAAAATGTAGGTAGGGATAACTTAAACTGTAGAGTTTTCAAAAGAATTAACTAAAGCATTTTCTTGACCACTTGTCTACTTCCGAATAAGTCTTGGAAAAATTAGGAAAAATGTATAATTAAGAATATATAATTTAAATTTTGTATAACACCAGCTGCTTAAGTGAAAGCAATAATTTCTGAACACTGTTGTGTCATGGTACTTGGGAAGTTTTCTCCCTGCTCTCAGATGTTTACACCTTTCAGACAGGCTGTTACTTTATCCTTGCTTTGCTGTCACTTGGATGGATATTGAGGACTTTGTTCTCATACATACATTAACTTTCCTGGAAAGTTAAACATATATAATATGTTAGGGAGAGCTTGAGGTCTTCAGTAACGCAACAGAGAAGTTAGTTTAATTTTTCTGTGTAAATTAATCCTCTCTGATCTCCAGTAATTTTGTTTGTCTTTTACTATCTAGACTTTACCATCCTGAATTTTGTTCCAGTTCCACTAGTGATTCTACTTTCTATGGCAGGAACAAGTAACCAAAACCTTACATTTATGGGTACATGTTTCATGTATTTTTAATTTTTTATTTTCTAATATCTAGTTCTATTTTCTGTTTATTTGAGTTCTGTTTGTATTTTCAAACTACATTATTCAGATTTTGACTGAAGATGCATTGGGGAGACTAAAAGTTGTGATTTTGCATTTTTTACAAAAGGGATGTTGTTCAAATCACTTTATGAGTTATTTTTTCAGTTTTGTTCTCTCTTCTAATTAAGTTTACAGAATCTCCTGGTTTTTATAATATATTTCTCAGCAGCATTAGACCATAGCAGTATAGTCCAGAACAGAAGAGTTTTAACAGGCTGGTTTTATGTATGTATTGCTCTGCTTTATTTTCTTAAAATGCTGACTTAAAACAATACTTGTAGTTGGTCTTGATTTCATCATTTAACAAAGAGAGGACCCACCATCTCAGAATATTTTCTTTCAAATATTCATGACTTGCTTCAGCCCAGCTGTTTTCTTGCCTTTGGAGGAGGTAGTTTGACAGCCACCTTTATTCTGTAATGTTTTGTTCAGGATTGGTTACAGATATTCCAAGAGACAAATGGTGGGAAATGAAACCATGGTTCATCTAATATTTGATTATGTATATGTCTTTCATTTATTTATCTTGGCCACCTGCCCAGCACAAATAGATGCTTATTTTTCCCTAAATAAATTATATTGGTTCTAAACTTCTCTGCAATTTTATACAAGAGTTCTGTGTTTATTTGCTGGCACAGCCTGCTCTAAAAATATTCAACCTTCTGTGGTTTGGCTTCTGTTATACTCATTACCTCGAAAAGTAATTATGGAAATATCACATTGCATTAAATACAGGCAGGTTTTTACTTATTTATAAACATCTCAATATTTCAATTTCTGGGCATGCAGCTGAGAAAGGTCTGCTTGGAGTGAGAGATGGTGTTGTCTCCCCATCCATTGCTGAAAAGGAAAATTGTTCCATTCCTTGCCTTGCCTTTCCCTCTTACTGGAAGGAGGAGTGCAGTAAATTGGGTTGTAGACATCCAGTCACCAGGGGATTTGACTCTGCTCAGTTCAGTGCCTGCCTATTGCATGTAAAAAACTTAACACATCTTTTTTTTCTCCCACAAAAATAAGGAGGCAACCCTGGAGGAAAAAAAAAGGAAGGAGCTGAGATAGAGATGTTTGAATTTGTTAAAAAAGAAATGTAGGCTTCCAGCAGCCCCTACTGCTGGAACAAAAATCCTAAAGCTTGAAATAAACTAAAAGGGATGGGTGAGTATCTGGGGAGCTACAAACCACCAACAAAAACTCACCTGTCCTTGAAAAAAGTGGAAAATGTTGCTGTCTGGGGAAGGGGTTTTAGAAACCGTAAGCATTGGAGGAATAATTGGGCTTTACTATATGGAGAGCTGACATTTAGATTTCTGCAAAAATCTAGCAAAAGTTTTAGAATGCAGGTGTGATAATCAGGTTCCTCTAAATATTCCAATATAAGCTTCTCAAAATCAGACAATGATGTCATTATTTAATAGGTTTGAAAATGCAAGCTTCTTTTAATAGCCTTTACTCCTGTCAAGAGGCTTGGCTGAAAGAAATGTATGTTGTCAAGGAAAGGCTGCACAGAGGTCTTGGCATGAACTGAACATTAAATAATAATAATAATAATAATAATAATAATAATAATAATAATAATAATAATAATAATAATAATAATAACAACAACTACTAAGCATCACTAATACCTCCCTGACTAGCATAAGACAGAGAACTTGGCACTCTCAGAGTTCAGATTTCAGCTTTGCCCTTTTGCTTGGACTCTTTTGCTACATTTGCCATCCATAAAGTGAGTAGAGCATCACTACCTGGCAGCAAAGCTAAAGCAGAGCTTTAGAAATGAAAGGTGCAATAGAAAAATCATTTATTATTAATAAAAATGCCTAAGATGTATTATTTGCCTTAAGGAAGGTAGTAGGAGGTCCATGATTTCATAAGCAGTGTTCATATTATGTAATTTTCCCCAAATGGATTTGTTCTGTGCAGAAGGTAAGACACAGACATGCAGTTTAAATGAGCTGGTAGTGACTCTATTTCCATTCCCATCTAAATGTCCTACTTGATAGGGAAGAAAAAGGAAATCCACCCTCTAATAGCTATCTGCAACTTACATCTGAAACAACTTATTCTCTTTTGTGAAACAGTAAAGGACATCTATATTGTACATATTCAAGAACTCTGACTTTCAGTGTTGGTTTCTGTACTGCAACTAACTGAATTTCCCAAAATTTAGCAATTCAGCTTGTTTTAGTGGGTTAATGTGTAATGGGGAGTTAGTTAGACAGGTCTTAGCATAGTTTATTGTAACAGCTTCTTTGAGCCTGTTTGTTTAAAGTCTGTTCTGCCCAGAGACATTTTAATTCACTGATCCAGAGCCCTACAGTCCATAATGGCTGTGTCTTATGTGTAACCATTTACATGATGGGCCACAATAGGTTCTTTGGAATGGTTATAACCTATTGTGCCAATTGGATTTGCATGCATAAGTACTAAATTTGTGTGGTGAATAGCTTTCTGTAGCATAACCTGAACCTTTAATGGATGTTATTTATTCCCTTTTTCTTTCCAGTTTAAGCAATGGTAGTCCTTTTTTTTTTTTTTTTCTCTGTGTATTTAATTTTGGGGTATTGAAAGGCTTTTAAATTTGGTCATTAGAAATGGATCTTGTGATGCTTGTCTGACTTTTGCAACACATTTGTGAATACATGTGGAATTTTTTTGAGGAAGAAAGTGGGAGAATAAGAAAACAAACAAAATGTGTGTCTTGCACACCTCATACTGATACTTAGACCCTCTTTTTCATTTTTGCATAATACTGAGGTTAATAGCACCTTGTGCATATGTAATTCTTAGAAACATTGTTTTTTCTTGCATTCTGTGTGAATTGTGCTTTTTCTACTTTTCTTGGACAATTTTGTCTTCTGCCTCATATAATTCCTGTAAGAATTAAGAAATAGTAATTAAAGAAGAATAATATAGAAATACTGTAATAATAATAATAATAATAATAATAATAATAATAATAATAATAATAAAGAAATACTAATTAAGAAACAGTAGAATTTCCAGTACTTATTTTTTCTGATTTTCATGAGCCTTGTTGTTCGTCCTTCATTCCACTTTTTGCCTGTAGTGAAATGCCATCCTCGACTTACGTTTCTAGCAGCAGAATTATTTTGCTACTTTCTATTGAAAAAAGGCAGAATTGGTGATATTCCAATCTCCACAACTGAGCAGGAGTTTTGGCAGTTAGGGAGGCTGGATGCAGCAGCCAGACCAGCGCAGGGATGGGGATTTGCTCTCAAGGTCAGTATCTGGTAAGAACAAAGTGCTGTTAGACTTTAAGGCTTATTCATTGCTTCAAAACTGGATAAGAAGTATATCACACTGAGTGCCAGAAGCCTTTGCTCCTAGATAAAAAAATGGATGAGAAATTATTGCAAATTTCCTTTGACCACTTTCTGATTCTGGATACAAGGAATGTAATCTGATTCATTTATGAGGTCACTCCGCTGACCACATAATATGAATCCTCATTTTATTGTAATTTAAACTGACTTTGACTTCAGAACTATTTGTAACTACTGTAGACTACAAAAACTACAACTGTTATGATTGATTGGGAATGAGGAATATTGTATTTGAGGAGTATATTATTTGACCCAGAGGGAAAGCTAAGAGTATGCAGTGCCAAAGGAAAGGATTTTCTAATATAATTTTGGTTGCATTTCTCATTAGCAAACTTAACTGAGATCATATAGTAACACAATTAGCACCAGAAATGTCTAGATAAGAATAATCTAGATGGAATAATTTTTAAAAAACAATTTAAATGAACCTAATATTTTCAAAGTATCAGGGCCTAATAAAATTCATTCAAAGGAATATAGACAAATACTTGAAGTATTCACAATGGGCTTGTTCTTTTTTGAGAACACATGAAAAATGTTGCAAAAGGTACAGGACTAGATGAAATTTAGTATTACACAATTTAGAAGAAAACCTAAAAAAATCTCATTTTGGTTGAGACGCATTACCCACAGGACAAGGGCTTTATAATGCTCATGTGAGAGAGAAATCACAGCATTTCATTCCCCTTTGCAGAAATCTCAGAGGCATTAAGTGAATCTCTACAAGATGCTCAAGAGGGTCTATTTTTGGTGGATATTAAGGAACTACAACAGCACACTATTTCCACAGTCTGCATGAACAATAGGGTCTGAATGCATCAGCTTTTCCAACCTATTTCTTACTCCTGCTGTATGAAGCCTTGTTTTATGTATTAGTGTTACAAGGCGAGCCCTGTCATTGTTTGGGACCCATAAAATTTATGAAAAAAGTCATAAAAACATTTTACAGAATGACTGGAAATACTGGCTGTGTATTATCTGTCTCTCCTTGATTCCTCTCCAGCCCTTGTGTACTTTGTCCTTATCCTGCTGGTCACACACATATCCTTTGCCTGATGTGTTTTGCTTGCTGGGTTGGCTCACTTTTGGATCCCCTTGGTTTCTTTTTGAACTTGTTTATTCCCAGAGTAAGGGTCTCCATCTCCTCAAGGCAGACATGACTGTGCTGCTCTTCAGACCCCAGAGGAGAAACTTCAGTTCAAAGCAAACTCTGCAGCAGTGCTAGCCACAACAAATGGAGCAGCTGCGAACCAACACATTTAGAATTTAGGGCCATGCTGTGTTAAAAGATGCTGTACTGCATGTTAAACAACTGTCTGCGTGGCTACAAACCAACCAAACTTCTTTGAGGTTTTGGTTTTTGTTTTTTTTTAAATTCTATTACAAAACTGGACACCAATAGAACCGTGCTTCTTAATGTCCAGTCTTTGTCATGGTCAGCAGTGACAGGGTGTTTGCACACCTTCAGACTGGTGTACCCACTTTCCCAACCCTAGGATCCAGCTCTAGCCTCATTTTTCAGTCTGGTTTTCATTTTTGTGTTGGTTCTCTGTTGGACATCCTGACTCCTCTCTTGATTAGCCTGCCTGCAAGCAGTAATGAGCTTATTAGAAGGCCTAGCTGAGAAGTGAAATATGCACTAATAACTTGGTTCTACTTAAAAGGAAAAAAAAACCAACCCAACTAATTTTATCACTTACGCTCCTAGGGGAGGAGAGGAAAATAAAAATGAAGTGGGTGAGGTGAGAGTAAAAGCTTTATGGAATAAGCAGTGGTAATCACAAGGAATTAAAGCTGTGGTAAGCAGAAGCTCCCTATGATCAGGGAAGTGAGAATTTTCCTTCATCTCCTTTTCTCCACCTGAGAAGGTTTATCATATATGTAAAAGAAAAATAAAATAAGTTGGTTTTAGAAGAACTTTTGAAGAGGGAAAGAAGAGGTCGAAGCAAGGAAGTCAACAAGTGTAAACACTTCATCTGTAATTAAGATCTGAAGACAATGCTTGCAGCTCCCCTGTGGTGAGGATGGAGAATATACCTGTCTGCATGCACTGCATGCTTCTTGAACAAAGTTGGCTGCTGTGAGTCAAAGTTTGCACTTGATTTAGGGCTGGAACTATTGTGTCACAAACAGTAAACATTCAATTTTACTTACAGTTTGTGAGGTGCCCCCCGCCCAGGGAGGCAGAGATTTAGTTTCAGATAAGCATTGTTAAAGTGAGAGGTGTGGTTTTAAGCCTGGGAAATCTGAATTCCATTCCTCTGCCTTGGGGGATGTGCTGTGTGAGAGGCCTGGAAGAGTTGTCTCACCCCAGACCCCTCATGGGGTGGCATCCCAGGGTGTTCGGATTGATTCTGTGCCCCTGGGGTTTCTCCCTTGTGTTCCCAGTGGTCCCTGACCTTCAACTCCACCCTGGTTCTGTCCCTCAAAACCCATCTCCCTGCCTCTGTTTGGGTCTGAGTTTGTTCCTGTGCTGAATGAATGTTTTCCTGAGCAGAAGCCAGTCTTGTTGGTGTCCCATGCCTGTTCCTGGTAACTATTGCCTGCCTGGACATGATCCTGCAGCTGCAGAACGCAACAACAATTTTGCAGCTCTTTAGTTTTTTCTCCTCTTTATGCCCCTGTGCTTGCTCTGTGCTTACCTCTTGTGCATTCACTCCCATGGGCAAAAGATGCCCACCAAGCTCTCAATCACTCCCCTCCTCAGGTGGACAGAGGCATAGAATATAACAAAAAGCTCATGGGCTGAGACAAGGACAAGGAGACATCACTCAAAAATTAAAAGACCTTCCCTTCACCCCTCCCTTCTTCCTGGGCTCAGCTTTGAGTTAAGAAAATTAGAAAATGAAGATTTTTAACTAGAATTGGATCAGTTTAAAAGAAATATAAAGAATCTAAGAAGCAATGTAGGTGATTAATGATTACTAGGTGTGGTTGGAGGGAAGCTCCTATTCAGCTCCTGCTTGTAGTCAACGATTGCCAAGATAAAATGAATAGCCCAAGGATATATAATACCATTCTGCTTGTCTTAATACCTAGTTAAGAACAAGACTATATATCATTTACTTGTCTTAAGCTGTGTTTGTAGAAGGAGATAAGAAAGATGGACCATTGTGGAACAGAGAGAACCATGTCTGCACTCCCAGGCAAGGGGTCTGAACCAAGTCCAAGAAAACTAGGAGAGCTACCAACAGAACACAGTTAAAAAGTTCAAGCCCAACAAAGAGAAAGATGTCATTAAAAGAATGCAAGACCCATTTCAAAAGAGGAACTGAGCATACCCAGAGGGACAAGGAACTCATTGCAATATGAGGCAGTGAACATGTATTAGGCATGTTGTGTAATCTTATGCATATGTAATACTTTGGGGGATAAGTAGGGAGTAAGGGGCAGTGGTAGACTGCACACTTCTTTGGGAGAGGACTGGTGTGCTGCCCAGTGGTAATAAAATGCACCACTTTCTAACTTTAAATAGTTGGAGAGTCCTTTGTCCATGATTTTATTGCTTCAGCTTCAGTCCCAATTTCTTTTCTCTTTCAATTTCTTCCCATGAGCAGTGTAGGGGGACAGGGAAGGTGGGTTGAAGTCAGTTTATCCCATGTCTCTGTCACTCCATTCTCCTCACATTCTTCCCCTGTCCCACTGTGGGTCCCTATCTCCACAGGTCCCCTGGTCCTGCCAGGATCCTGCCTCAGTGCAGGCTTCCTTCCTGTGGAGGTCACAGCCTCCTCTGAGGAGAACCATAGAATGTCTTGGGCTGAAACAGACCTTAAAAGTCATCTCATTCCAAACCCCTTCTGTGGACAGGGACACCTTCCACTAGGACAGGTTGCTCTTAGCCCCATCCAGCCTGGCCTTGAACTCATCCAGAAATGCAGGCATCCACCTGCTCCAGGTCCTGCACAGCTGCAGGCAGATCTCTTCTCCTCCCTGTCTGCACTACAGGCTACCATGGGATCTCTGCTCTCACTTCTGCACCAGCTCCTGCCCCTTCCTCTTTACTGACCCTGGTGTTTCTCTCACACGCTGTCACTCCTCTCCCCAGCAGGTTTTTTCCCTCAAGATCTGGGGTTTTTTTTCATTTGATCTCTGTTTAAACTTGCTTAACAAGAAAGCAAAATCAGTTCTTAGAGTCTGAAGTATCTTTATGGAAAACCAGGCTATGGAATAAAAGAAAATTTGTTAATTTATATCTAACTGTAGTGTTTTTATTAATACAGATCTTTAGTCTTAATATGGGTTTAGTATTTTATTTTTATGCATTTTTGGAAATAGATTTCAACACATTCAGTCCATTAAAAGCATTTTGTCACTAGAATACAAGATCACGTGGCAGAAACAGCTGAAGGTGAACCAAAACATATGGTTTCCCTTTTCCTTCACATGAGAATCCTGGTGTGTATAATAGCCCTAAGCCAGAAACATCAGGGAATTGTGATTTGATGAAAGCAAATCTGTTTGCCAGAAGCTAATTTGTGTAAAAAAAAACTTCTCATGAAGCTGCTACGATTTAGACCTCATCTCAGAATAAGATATGATCTTTATAGTTCTTTGAATCTGAGATTCTTGCCAGGAATATTTGCTTTAGTAGTTGATGATACAGTAAATCTCTTTGCTGTGAAAGTAAACAAAGGAACTGTCCTTGTCTTGGGAGCTGTTTGATTATTGAGAAATTGTATTTATCCCTTTAATTATTTCATCTTCAGACTGCAGTGGTTTTTTCCTTCTTGGTACATAGCTGAAAAAACTGTTTCCACATGGAAAAAGAAACAAGGGAACAGTATTTTTCCCCACCATCCTCAATGTGTTTTATCAGTATTCCAATCTTTCACATCTCTAGTAGAGATTAATATACAAATGTTGGATTATGGGCCTTGTCAGCATGTACAGCAAGATTGTGAATGAAGGATATCTGATTTAGCAAATCAATTTAACAATTGTATCAGATCTCCCTTGTCTTTTCCATAGTGGAGTGTTTAGCAGACCAGCTTATGAGGAGATTGAAGGCTATTCCTATTGACACATTTAAAATCTGACATTATTTCCCATTCCATAATGAAGTACCAGTTTGTCTGGATTCTCTGCTTCCACGCACAGTGTCCTTCCACCTACATGTTTTCTCATTTTGTAATTTTATAGCAACGAATCATTACATTCAGCAAATGAGTTGCAGGTCCCTCCTGCTTTCTCAGCTTCTGTCTGAATTTTGAGTTCCCTCTGAACTCCTCTTTTTTGTGGCAGTATTTCCATTAATGACTGATCTGACTTTATTCCAAGAGCAAAGAGATGACCTTTCCTCTGAAGACTGTGTCAGACAGCTGAGCTCTCAGCCCCCCACTGCAGCAGGATGTGTCCTCTGAGTGCCAGAAACTGTGAAGCATAAAACAATTTGTTTTGCTTAGTAGCTGTTATGAGTAATTGTTTGTACTACAAAGAAGCCTGGGGAGGCCAGGCACAGAGGAGCACACTGCATTAACCTGGAGCTTATTCTTCACTGATAGGAAGAGAATTTGGCTTGATCATGAACTAACAAAACCAAAGTTCTGAAGATCTGGCAAATAGAATGGATGGTAGTGGACTTCAGCATGTGCCAGGTGTTGTTTTGTGTTTGTTCTTGGGCAAACCACTGCAACCTCTTTTATTCAGAAGTTACACTGAATTTCTGAAATCTGTGAATACACCATGTGATTGATAAACACCTGCTGGTGTAAAATCAAAAATAACTCCCCCCAAATATCTATATACTTCTAACATTACAATGCAAGAAAATTAGATTAGAAGGAAAGTCTGACTTGTTTACAAGAATATTTTGATTTATTTTGGCTGAAACTTATTTTTCTCAGTTTTTCTTAGGAAGATGTAAAGAATATGACTGTTAAGGCTTTTCATGCCAAGAGGCAAACTGAACAATCTCTTTACTTGAGTCTAGGCTGGACTGTCTTGCCAGTTTTTCTGCTGAGGGGAAGATAGTATTTTTTTCAAAGAACCTACAGTGTGTGACTGAATAAACACTGTAGGTGGTAGGCAGGTGCAGTGGACCTGGAGAAAGCTATTTCAGTGATTAATCAACTTCATATTTCTGACACCTCTGATTCCTTGGCTCCTAAATATGATAGAAGGTGCTATGTGAACTGCAGTTCATAATGGTTTATAAAATGTAAGCACAGTCCCTGGTTCCATGATGTCTAAACTAGATTCTTCACTTCATTTAGGCAGTCATTAGACAGTATTTTGTCTGAAGCCCATCCTAGAAATTTTGGGAAAAAGTGAGGCCTTAATAACTGGGAATAGCATTGCCAATGTGTATCAGAAAAAAAAAAATTAAAAAAAGCCTTTTCATGTAAAGATAGACATTGAATCTTGGAGTAATTACTAATTTCAGGATATTAGCTTTCCTTGTGTACTGGCTGTAGCTGTATTTATCCAGTAAAATGTGGGGAACTGCACATTGGAATGCAGATCTTGGGTGGTGGGGAAAAGAGGGATGGTGGTTTGTGTGATGAAGCCTCTGTGCTGCTGTGTTATCCTGGCTTGTAATCTCTTCCAAAGAAACAACTGTGTGAGTAAAGCTTTTAAATTCAGGTTTAATTAAATTAATTATATTATTTTATATATTTTTTTTTAATATAGCATTTATTTATTTATTTATTTATTTATTTATTTAATTTTTTAACAAAATTATATTATAAATTTAAATTTAGCCACCAAACCTAGACCAAAATCAGGACAATTTTTTTCAGAAATAAGAACCTGACAATGAAATATTTCAAAGGACTGGAAGGAAGAAACCATACTTTATTCTCTCGCTCCCTCATTCAGGTGACCAAAGAGACAACTGGAAGACTTGTAGTAAGCTACAGTCAAAGGAAAAGAAATAATTTATCATGTTGCTTTTCACTGCAAATATTAAAATAGAAAGCTTGTAAATTTATCTTTTAAAGAAAACAGAGCAGTGAAACTGTTTATAGCCTTGACATTTTATTTGCTGTATATACACATATAACAACAAGCATGCATATAGGTTTAACAGAAATACATTTTTAGAAGTCTATGTATTTTAAACATATGAAGCTATATCATGAGGTGTGACAGTGTCTCGGTTTTGGAAGACAGGTGTCTGCTAGGGAGGGCAGGAGCCTCCCCTGGAATGAAAATGTAACCCCCTCCCTCCAAATTATTATAATCCTGAAATCAAGGGGCTCTCAGGCAGAGATCTGGGGATAGGAATAACAGTTCTTTACTGGTATAACCAGGCAAACAAACAACAATAACTACAGCATTAACAAGAACACAGAACCAGGGACCCCGGGACAGCTTTCTGGGCTGAGATGGGATGGAGGAGAGGCTTTGTTTCACAAACCCCCTCGGGCAGTGCCGGTGCTCCTGTGGGGCTCTGAGGAACACTCAGCTGGAACAGCAGGGATGAGCTGAGATCCTGGGGCAGTGGCTGAGGTGGATCAGCAGGGATGAGCTGAGATCCTGGGGCAGTGGCTGAGGTGGAACAGCAGGGATGAGCTGAGATCCTGGGCTGGTGGCTGAGGTGGAACAGCAGGGATGAGCTGAGATCCTGGGCTGGTGGCTGAGGTGGAACAGCAGGGATGAGCTGAGATCCTGGGCTGGTGGAACAGCAGGGATGAGCTGAGATCCTGGGGCAGTGGATGAGGTGGATCAGCAGGGATGAGCTGAGATCCTGGGCTGGTGGAACAGCAGGGATGAGCTGAGATCCTGGGCTGGTGGAACAGCAGGGATGAGCTGAGATCCTGGGCTGGTGGAACAGCAGGGATGAGCTGAGATCCTGGGCTGGTGGCTGAGGTGGATCAGCAGCTCTGCGGCGGTGGCTGGCACTGCCACACGTCCCGGCAGGACAGGGGGTGTGAGGCCACCAACAAAGAGGGAAGAAGGAGAAGAAGCAGCAGCTCCATCTGGGTGATGGAGAAATTCCCTTCTCCCCACTGCAACAGCTCCCAGTGAGTGTCTCGCTCTCCAGCCCAAAAACCAGCCGTGCTCCAGCTCTCCCCCCTGCTCTCCCTTTTTCCTGCCCCACTTCCCCCTGGGCCCAGCTGAACTCTTTGTGTTTCTCAAGCTCCCACCAAGTACCAGCAGTCACATTTTCCCTGCCACTGATGAGTAAAAATTCCATAGAGAAGGAACAAAAGGAAAAGAAAACATGATAGAAGATTCTAGTCTTCAGAGCTGTTAGTGTGACAAACTTCATAAGCACCGTGTATCTTAGAAATACATAACAGAACTTATAAAATATTTATGGAATTTAGTGACTGTGAAAATTGCAACTGCTGGTATTTGGAGTAGTAGGAGAGTTGTACTTCTATACAGAAGATGACATCTATATTGCCTTTGCTGTCTATAACCATTGTTTTGTACACAAAAGAAAGAAGCATGTCTGTAAGAAAAGTAAAAGGCTTGAATAAGTGTCTTGAGTGGAGATGATGTGAAACATTATATTTTACCTTAAATATTCTACATGTCAGTAAATTATGAAATACTGGTTATTTTAAATTTGATTAATTTTAAACCTAAAGTAGGAAACATCCATATAATCCATCATTTTTGACATATGTCTGGGGTCATTAGTACTCATAATGTGGAGTTAAGCAGGTTGTAAACATTTCCTTCTCTGGATTATTGCTCATCTCTTTGACAGCTAAGTTAATGCAGCACACAGTGCATGAAAAAACTGTCACTGTATGAGTTAGAGAGGTTGAAGCACAACATTAATTTGAAAAACTCTCTGAATTTGTTTGTTCAGTGTCATTACTGTAACCAGCAGATTTTCTGTGAATCTTATCTCACCCATGTGAAAAAGGTTACACAAGGAGGAGCCAAGATCCTGTTATCAGATCCCTTTCCCTCCCTCATGTGATGATGACTATGTACAGGTTTTCAGGGTGATGCTGCTGAATGCTAATGTAAAACACCTAATCTGAAGAATATATTTCACTTTGAGTAAGATAATGCAGAGATAAGTGTAAAGGTCTGAGTTTCTCAGCCAAGTGCCTTACCCTCATAGCTAAATAACCATCATACCCCTGTAAAGAACAGAAAAATGTGAAGAAGGAACAGTTTTGCTAATGTCCAAAAGAGCAAAATTAGAAAAACAGTAAAGACACTACTGATTCAATTTCACTATCCCATAGTAGACCCTTGAATCTCTCCCAACACATTCTCTCTTTTACCTCACTTCATAGCTTATCCCATCTCTTTGCTTTGTAAGGTTTCCAGCCTTGTCATTAATTCTGTTTTTGCACAATGCCTGGTACCATAAATCCCTCACCCTGGCTAAGATCACAGTGTACCACTTAATTTTGTTTTGGCACAGGGTAAATACTGCTCTTATGCTGAACAATGACTGTGTTTGCCAAACAAGTATGAACTGAGGGTAGGGAAGACATGCTCCATTAAAATCAGTGGCCTTGCCAAGTGCTCTTTCTTAGCCTTAACAAGAACACTCAACTTCTCTCATTAAAAAAAATACGAGACAGTCAAGCTGCTGCTGAAGGCAGAGATAAATAGCCTAGATAATAAAGTCAAACAGATCACCTGGAGCTGTAATACGTGGTCTGAGATACTGCTTGAACCTTTTATTTTTCTATGAAGGGTAACAAGAATGAGATTAAAAAAAGGCAATATTGACTTCTCTGGACATCAGCTGTGCAGGCTATGGCTGCCCACAGTGCACTCTGCCTACCCCACAGCTTTCTTCTATCAGCAGCAAATTCCCCACAACATCACAGCAATGAGAAGGGTTTGGGTTTGGGTGTTGTTTCCCCCCCCCCCCCCCCCCCCCCAAAACCTGAAAATTAATAAATAGTAATAATAAATTTTAACCTCAAAAGCAATGAAAATTATTGTTGATATCTTTCAACCCTCTGTATTCTGTATCTAGCTGGAAACTGGCTTGTCTGCTTCCTAACTCAGATTTTGTCTCAGCTAGTTTTGAAAATATTGTTTTTTGAGTTGTCTTTGGTAGCTAATTTTCTGTGGGAGCCCTGTAGACAGAAGGAAGAATTACCTCGACCTAACTGGGACATATTCACCATGAAGAGGAAGCACAGGGGTCAGCTTGTGGTGGCAGCAGGAGGGGCAGATAGATCACACAGAGATGCACCTTTTATTCCCCAAGAAAATTGAGTCCTCAAGAAAATTTTATCTCTTGCCATGTATTTCTAGCCCTTCTGCTGCCTTTTGCTACCTTGTGCCCCTGCTTATTTCCTGTAGTGACAGCACAACTATAAGGATTTTATTAACAGTAAAGTACATCCATGGAGTTTTGTGAATTGGGGGGCACTTAACATCTGCTAGTCTGTTTTCTTTTCTTGCAAGGTGAAGGGCTGCAAGGTTTAAATAGATTTTTTTGCAGAAGAAATACAAAATGGAGGTGACAAAAAACATTAGGCACTGAAAAACACAGTCAGGTACAACCAGATGCACTAGAACAGCAAATGCAGAATGTTTGGAATTCTGGTCTGACATCACAGTATTCTTGGCAGGTCTTGCTAGGGCTCCATGAATTCTCTGCTTTCTTTGTATGTAGAGCAAAATACAAAGAAGGAAATCAGAATGATTTCTAACATGCTCTTTGATGACTGGTTTGAACTAAGATGCACAAACATGAATCTCAGAGATGTACTTCTTAAAATAATCAATCATATCCATTGATAAATTCTCCAAGACATTAACTATAATTTGATTTATAACAATGTAGCATAACTTGCATTCTTGGCTGTGTAAAAAAAGATCAATGTAAAGTCACTATTACAAAGATTTATTCATGGGTACACAATAGTTTCTGGCTGCCTAATTAAATCTATGGTATCCAAACCAATTTGATTGGGTCAAAGTTTGTGCACAGAGTAGCTGGCAAGTGCTGCATCTGCAGTGCCATTTAGCTATGGCAATTTGTCAGTGGCAGTCTTAAATGATGAGATGTTACAAACACAGACATTTCCTTAACATTGACAATGTCCTTTCAGGCATCCTTAATGACATTATAATTTTTATTGTTGTTTTCTATCTCCCTTCCCTCTCAGAAATGCCTCAGAGGCTTTTGAAAATAACACAAAAACTTGGAAAGTAAAAGTCACTCATAATTCTTTGCCTGCTTCTTCACAGCTTTGTTGTCTGTAGAAAAGCTTTGCAAAGGAATAGAGTTTGCCTAAAGAAAATTAAAAGGTATGTGAAGTTGCTTATCTAAAGTCCTAGTTTAATGAAACAAAGATGAAAGCTCTTCATTTCAAGGACATCTGTTCAGTTTTTGAAGATAATTACAGTGATTACATGGGTGTGTCTACATAGAGAGTAATTTTCTGGTAAGAGGAAAGATGGGTGAGAAATAGTAGGTGTCATAGCTCACTAGGAAAAAAAATGAAAGTAAAATGTGTAAAACTTTCATTCTTTCTGTATTCCTATGGTATCTATGTTCAGCTGCACTAAAGAGCTTTACAGCTTTCTGTCCAGTTCCACCATTTTCTTGAAGGAAGGAAATACAGCTTCCAGGATTTTAAGAAGGGTATTTGTCAAATGGTTTTGTAGCACTAAGGTACCACAGATGACCCAGTTAAGATACTGGGTAGCTTTTTTTTGGGGGGGGAGAGGGTGTGAAGGGGTATTTTTGGGTGTTTTTTTTTATAATTATTATTTTTAAAATATTTTAATCATTTTTTAACTGCACTTCCCTCATGCCTAGCACACACATGTGACTTCATGTTGGTAGGAGACTGGTATGTGATCTCCTGCTGGGGAGGCAGAAGAGTTCCCTGCAGCTCCCAACATATTCCTGAATTTGTTTGATTTGGCCTATTTAGGAGACTTATTCAGAGAGTTCCTTGGGAAGCAGCTCTTAAAAACAAAGGAGTTCAGGAAAGGTGGGTGTGCTACAAAACTGAGATCTTGAAGACACAGGAACAGACTGTCCCTGTGTGCCAAAAGCTGAGTCCCTGATGCATCCTATTTTATTCCAGTATCATTGGCTTCTGGATCTATTTTTATTTATGTTACAAATCTCTCTCAGAATGGTAGTATTGATTAAAACAGAAATCATTTATCCTTTGAAGTTTTGTTCTTTCAAAAGGCAGATAAAATTAATTGATTTCCTGCAGAGCTCAAAAAAGGAAAGTCCTGCTGAAATCATCCTTTGTTAAGCATTAGCTCCAATTAGCTTCATTTAAAGTCATCTAGTACGATTTTTTAATACAAAAAGAATTATTAAAATTTTGATAAATATGTAACTTTCCAGGGTAGATTAAGGGGAAGAGGTGTTTTTCAGCAAGGAGAAATGAGCAGTATGATTAAAATGAATTTTCTATTGCTCTAAAGTCTTATTTGTGAGTGCAAGAGTTCCTGCTCCTGTTCTGAATGTATCACTTAGGAGCATGGGAGCTGCCATAGTGCATCCTCCCAGCCATTTGTCTGGTGCAGCACAATCTTTCCAGTGTGAAACACTTGGAAAAGGCCAGGAAAACCTGTGAGGAGGCCAGAATGGGGAACACTGATCCTGAGGAAAGTGGCTTATTTTCCCTCCTGCTTTTGTTTTGGTTTTGTCTGGATGAAATGGATTGAAAGAAAGCTCTAAAGCGATCATCTCTTTGTGACAGCATTTTAATTTAATAAGGTTTCCCTTTTGATAATTCACCAAAACGCAAATAAACTGCTAAATAAGAAGGCAAGGGGGAAATGGGATACACTGCATTAAAAAGTACATCTAATCCAGTGTAGGAAAAACTACTTTTCTTCAGCACAACAAGAAAATGTGTGTACTGCTGCCTCTTGCCTTCCAGCCTGCACCTTCCAGCTCACCTCCTCCACAGCTGCTAAATGTGGGTGTGTTTCCATGTTTTTAAAGGTAAAGTTAGGTCCTGCTTCCCCCACCTTTCCAAAGGGAGATTTCTTCAGGAATGCTTGAAGGCTTGTCCAAATTTAGGGCAGATTAAGGGGCTGTGTGCAGCCATAAATTCTTAACATGTCTTGTGATGCAGAGACAACGGAGTAATTCAGAGTTCTTCCATCAACAGTGCTGCACTATGCATTGAAAGCTGGTGATGAAAAACACTTAGAGTTGACAAAAAGTATATTTCTCTTACATATTTTTCTTCTCACCTCCATTCTAAGCCTTCATTATTATATTTACAAGTTTTTAGAATACTAAACAAACTATTGATGGAAGGTAATTAAGATCTCTGCATTGAGCCTAAATGCCAAAACAGGAAGAAATAGAACATTTTTCAAGGAATAACCTCACAAGACTGATTTGTGGATGTGGGAGACAGGAAAAAAGTGTTTAATAAGTCCCTCTGGGAAGGAATAGCGTGGGTTTGGTGACTACCATGGATCTTGTTTTAAACTGAATACTGGTAGTAACTAAGAGTGAATTCATTGGTTCTGCTGCTAACAAATCTCCATTATTGGATTAGGATGCAGAAATAGTTCTAGCTGTTATGGTGAGGACTAATGAAGCCTCCTTTCAAATGAGGGTCCTTAAAAATCAGGTTGAGAACTACTGCTCTGTATGCTGCCCATTACATCTTGAACAAGCTTTTTGTGTTGGGTACAGAACTGGAGCTTCAACAGCAACAACAATCTTTTGTCATCTGGAAAATTTTAAAAGAAAGCCAAATATTAATGTGGAGATTCTGGTTGTAGGTGGCATCCTCATTCCATCTGTATGACACTGATACATTTCTCTCTTTGCTGTAACCAATCTCAGGATTCCACGTGATACCAAAGGATTTTCTCTTGTGGACCACAGAGAGTTTTCCTTACTAATATTACTTTAAATCACCAAGAAACAGAGTGCATTTTTATGTAGGTAATGAATAATGAAAAAGATTGATTGACTGATTGATTGATTGATTGATAAGATTGCAGGGTAAACACAAGCAGAGAGGAGGGATAGGACTGAAAGAAGAGCTCACATGTGCAAATAGCTGGCAAAGAAAAAAGAGAATAAGGCTAAACATGCCACAATGCAGAGAAATAGAGTACTGGTAATGACTTGCATTCCTGCAGCATCTTTCATCCAGATTTGTCTTCAGACACTGCAGAGATCTCATCATTCATCCCTCCAAAGAAGTCACCTTTCAGGTGAAGGTGAGAAAAACAGATTAGAAAGTTATGGAGAAGAAATATTGCTAAAATCTAGGGAAAGGGAGGCAGAATAGGCAAACCTATTTTTCAAGAATGTTTTGCAAAGCATCCCACTCATAAACAAGTCATGATTCTGAACTGAAGGCATAGATATTCCATAATAATTTATATTGTGTCTGGGACCTCATCTGGGGAAAAATAGTTGGATGTCTCACCTACTATGAAACTTGAAGACATAATCCCCCCCTGTGCTGTATTTTGGGGCTGGTCCTGCTACATGCAGGCATCATCTACTGAGCACATCCTAGTTTCCATAGGCAATGGCCATGAGGGAACTGTGATCTCCACCCAGTCCCTGATTTGGACTGAGGATATCCACTGCAGAGGAAATCCACAAGTCTCTTCAGATAAAAATAAAATTTCAGTGGTAGTTGATGACCTAAATATTGCTTTCATCTTTTTTAAAACAGGAAAAAATTAAGGTAACATCATTTTCTGCCTATTGTTTCCAAGAAATATGACAGACTTGTGAGTTGGAAGGGTTAAAGTAGTTTCTTCACTTTGCAGATGCAGGGGCTTTCATCATCTGGTCCCCCCACAGGCTGGAATCATTTCAGGTGCAGTGGGATATTCAGATAGAGGCAGTCCCATTTAGAAACACAGCATGATTATATAATTATATGTACATTCATGCCCACAGTTCCTAAACACAGGCAGGAGGATGTTGCTAGAGCACACAAATAGAAGCATGGATTCAAAATCACAGCAGCAGAGGTTTTCATCCCAAGGAGGCAGAAGCCTTTATTTCGGGGTCTTCAGCCCCTTTTACAAGGTGTTCCGATAGAGGTTAACATGATTTGTAAAAGGAACAACACCTCTCTTGTCCCATTGGTGGAACAAGAGAAAAACACACTCAGACATCTGTACAACATTGTTTTGAGAACCAAAAACCTATTTACAAAACAGTCCTTGAGAGAGAAAAGTTTCCCAAAAGACTTTCCCTTGGGAAACAGATCAGCCACTGACAGGCTGAAAACTCTCTCAGGCTCAGAAAATCATGTCCACAGGAGGACTCTCTTTTTCTCTCCTCATTACACATTTCCCATTCCTAAAGAGTAGATTTTCATTTTGCAGCCATGCAGCCAAAGCCATCTTAGCCTGTAAGAAGGAGAGACCATCCCAGCTCCAGCTCCAAGCTGCAGTGCAGCAGCACTTCAGCGTGACAGGGAAGGCAGTAATTCAGCTAGGAGCAGTGGAGATAATTCCCATTCTCTGGGCAGGGTGAGAGCAGCTGTGGTGTCCCTTGTGATGGCATGAGAAGGGACAAACCTTTGCTCCTGAGCCACCCTGGTTTCTGTGTTCCTCACGTGCAGCGTGCCGGACACGCGTGGGCTGCTGCAGAGAATTCCATGCGAGGTGCAGCGGGGCTGTTTCTGGACACTGAGTGATCACACCTGTCACTTTTCATCTTCACACAGCTTCATATTGACCTTCCCTACTGGAAAGTGCAGTCCCCTTCCCCAGTGCCTCAGACTGAATTTCTGAGAACATACCTTATGTTCCCCCTTTGAAAAAGACAGAAGGATATTTAACAAAATGCTGCCAGAGGACTTGAATCCTCTGCATGTCTCCTTGCCTGATCTGAGACTTTATGCAGACTTCAGTGTTGTCCTGATTCAATAAAGTACACAGTCAAAGCTCTAGAGTAGCCCCACAGAGGAAGAAACAAGTCACAAAGTCAATGAGATACTTTTGCTTTGTATCCATGTGCATTCTTATTTACAGCTCAAATGGTATCAGGAAGTCAAAATGAAAGAAAAAATCTGACTGGTAAACTAAATGTTATATAACAGTTTTTAATCCATCAAAGCTGTAAAAAGTGGACCAACCTTCATTTGAGCAAAATTTGTGTGCTGATGTGATTCTGGTGTGTCCTTATCCATGCTGGAAAGTTTTGTAGTCCAAACCATGTGGAAATACGTGTTAAAGTAATTGGGTCTTGTATTTCTCTATAGTGACTTTTTATAACTAGCCACAACAGAGTTCCTTGTTCCTTTTACCCAGAACTGATGAGAGCAACCCTAATAAGCCAAGCAGAACATCAAAATGATAAACCCCCTTGTACAGTTTTCATTCTGTACATGGTACACACAGTACAGGAACCCCTAAGTCATATTTGCTTCACATTGTAGCCTTCCAGAAGCATAACTTCAAAGACAGATGTATTAAAAAAGAGAAAGAAAACAATTTGTCTTGAGATGTTTCCATCAATCATATTCTATTCATTTTTTGCAGTGAAGAAGTGCATAATGGTTTGCAATTCCTTGTTGTTGTTTAAGAAGTAAATATTTCACAGCATTGTGTTACTGGGGATGACTTGTATGTTTGTGGTGGGTTTTAGCTCTAGCTGAAATCACCAGGGCATTTACTCATTTCTTGCTGTGAGATATGGATTAGGAGAAGGGCAAAACAGGCTTAAAATTTAAAAGGTATAAAGAAACTTTATTAACAGGAATACAAGAATAAGAAGCATCAGACTAAAACCTCCAGAACACCTTTCTTGCCCCTACCCAACATTTTCCTTTCCCAACTGACCATGTAGAGACAAAACCTGGGATGTTAAAGCAGTACCAACTACACAATGTCTTTCATCAATTCTTATAGGGAGAGGAGTTTTCTCTTGTCATGCCATGGAGACTTCTCCACAAGAAACAGTTCTCTCATGGATTTTGATTTCCACAAATAGCTGCCCAGGAAAAAGTTCTGCATCATGAAATTTCTCCAATTTTCACAGCCCTCCTAAGGATGTGTCCATGGCCATGAACTCATGGGGTATTATTTTAAGGATGAGTTGTTCAAAGGCAAAGGTTCTCTCCATCTGTCTCTGTGATCATCTCTGGGAACAGAGGTTTTCTTCTCTCCATGGGGTCAAAGGGTCTTCATCACTCTCATCTCTCTCTGTTCAAGCTTCTCATGGGATCACAGCTACTCCAGCATCTGCTTGGCTTCATCAGTGGATGCCTCTGCTCACATCTACAGGTTGAATGCTTCAGCCCCCCCATACTCCCTCATGAATTAAAGGAGATATTTTCAGTGTATCATTATCCTTCTCCGTGGCCCTACCAAAAGAATATTTCAGCCCCATTCGGCATCTCCTCATCCCTCTTCCATCTGAGGCTTGGCTCCTTCTTTTACTGACCTTGATATTTTCATGTTGTCTTTCTATGTGTCAATCACTCTTTTTCTCTCCCTAGAGAGATGCACAAGGTCTGCAGGTCTCATCTGTGTAGTGAAAAGGTCAAGATCTTGCCCAGGGGCCACAGCAGTCAGTGGTGGATTTCAGGCCATGCTGGGCCCCTCCCTTTGCCCGGCAGCCGCTGGCAGGGATGTGTGGTCCTGGCTTGGCCTGGAGCCATCAGTACGGGCTGGGGGGCATTAATGTTGGCAAGATGTGTCAGCAGCCATGGCCCAGCCCAGCCTGGGGCCGGGGTCCCACAGCCTCCATCCCCCACCTGGGAGCTGCTGAGGCCCGGCCTGGCCTCCCCCAGGCTGCCCAGGTCACACAGGCTGTGTGGGAGCAGGGCCGGCCCCACCACAGCTCAGTCACCTTCTGAGGCCGGAAGCAAAGAGAGAGATTTCCCAGATTTATGGTTCTTAAAATGTGGATCTCACAGAGGCAGATCTGATTTCTAAATGGTGGAAAATGCTGTCAGTTCTCAGAACTATTTGCCTTAGGTATTTGCCTTTCCCAGGCACAGAGGAAGCTCCCAGTAGCTTCTCTCAAAGAAATCACTTCTGTGGGTGGTTTCTCACTTCTTCTCCAAATGTTGATCCATGTGAAACCACCACAATATTAATGAAAGGAAAAAAAAATCTATCCATATTGCTCTTTTTGGCTTTAATTAAAAAATAACACCCAGAATATTACATGTCTCTTACTTCATAAGGGAAGTGTCACACAGGGCAAATTATTTAAAAATTTTCTTGCACTTTGTGCAAGCAATTACAGTTTGAATGTGTTCCATTTCAAAAGAGAAAAGAAGGAGACTATACTTCTTAGAGACTTGCTTATATTATCCTAGGGCCCACCAAACACAAGTTAAGGCTGTTTCTCTGTTTAACTGTTACTGCCAGAATTTTGTTCAGCAAGAAATACATAAAACTTTTATAGCTGGAGGAATATAATTAGGTTAGTAGTCTATCTATAAGGTGACTCCACAGGAGCTATAAGACCATAGATATAGTCCTCACTGGTTGCTTTTTATGTCCATCTTTAAATTAGCTGGAAGATCCAAAGTCAGGAATGGGTTTCAGTGGCTATTTTGATGTGTGCTCTGTGTTTTGCCTGTCTGAAAGAACCTGGGAAATGGGCTCTGTACATGGAAAGGACTGCCCAGGGGCAGCTCTCAGAGGTGTCTCTGTGAATCACTGAGTTATTCCTCAGTTACACTCAGAACACTCTTTGTCTGAGTAGTTTCAAGGTAAGGATATACCAAATCAGTAGTGGTGTAACTGAACAGAGAAATAACTAAATGACAGGCTAAACTTCGGTCAGAAGTACTTTTGCACCCCTGTTATATTCAGATTTTTGTGAATTTCTCATGCATGTCTTGTCTGCTGTGGAAATACACATCTAAGGACACCTACAAGATGTGCTTGCTATTATCCTATGTTGTCCTTGCTTGAGAGAAGGAAGGTCTGTGTTCTTATCCCACTTTTGATGTCCTGGTGTCAACTTCTGTCCCTCTGGTTCTCAGCCTGTAAAATGAAAAAGGCTTCATTGAGCCTCAGTCTTGACATGTAGTCAGAAATTTTCTAAATAGCCCTGACATTTTGGCTATGTTGTCACCTATTATCTCCAGTCTGAGTTTTTGCTCTGTAGTAGAAAACAACTCTCAGAGATATGAAGGAGGATTTTTTTACATTTTTTCTGCAGGTATCAAGAGGGTGGGCTCTTATTCAAACAAAATCAGTATACATACACCTATCTCATTAACTGTAGCAAGTATTAAAAACTGCAAATTACAGAGGACACAGACATTTTCAAATTATAATCCTATGTCAACTTTTGTCAAAAGACATTGCAACAAATCCTGCATTGTGTGAGACAATGTCTGAATCTGAACCAAATAAAATACTTGCTCATGCCCTTGGGAATCAATACTGCCAGGTTTTATGCAGCTCCAATTAAAATACAGCTCACAAGGGATCCTCAGGCCCAAAACCCACAGATTTGATTTCCATACTGGTGCAGCACCTTATTCATCCTTCAGTGCTGGATTATTCATGAATAATGGATATTTTATTTGTTATTTAGATAAACAGTCTGTACCCCGATGCTCTGCTCTTTGCTCAAGTTGTGTGAAGTTGCACGCACTGCATGAAATTAAATGAAAATTCAAATTACCAAGGTCTTTTGGCCTCTGCAAAAATGAATGGGAAACCTAAAGGGGGAGATGCCTGCTTAAAGTTGTTGGGGTAGGCAACAATTTTGGTATTGTATAAGTAGATCAATTTCTCATCTAGAATCCAAAATCCAAATGTAGTTGAAGAGGCAACATTTCCATGTATATTTTGTTTGGCAGTGAAGAAAATGGTGTCAGCTATCTTCTGTCCATCTCTTATTAAGCTTACATATACACTTTTTGCCTGCATGCCATAAAATTCGGAAGAAATATATAAAAATTGGATCTTAGAAATAAGTTTTGTCTCCTTTTCTCATTGAACTGTCCATAAAACCACAGCTGTTAATGAAGCTGTGTGTGCTGTTATTAAACCACTTACATATTGGTCTGGCCTACAAATTTGGGATAATAAAGCAAGATTATTTTTTCAGAAACTCATTAAATTTTACTGAGTTTTATCCAAGTTTTTTTATCTCTTCATAGAATGTGCTGAGTTGGAAAGGACCTGTCAGGATCATAGCAACAAAAGATAAAAGATCTGCATAGTAACTCAAAAGTGTGTCACGTAAAGAGCTGCATGAAATTATTCTTGCAAATATCATTCCAAAAATGAGACTGTACACTTTCAATATATACATTATTTTCAAAATTCATTTGTTATTAAAATTATAGCAAATAAATAATGCCATGACATATTATTTAAAAGTGACTTGTTTTAGTAAGAAGCTGGAAATTAATTTTATAGGACATTATTGTTGGCTTTGTTCTTTTGCAAACAGGGTTATTGTACCTTTATGTGTCTGTTATATGGAGCAGAATTTACAAGAAACAAACATCTTGTGTTCTAATTGAATTGAACAAGTATATACAAGAAACATTCATTTCTTTATTATTGCTTTTTCCAGCCATTGTCATATGCAGGCATAACTTTTATTTCCTTTCCTGTCTGACAATTTTTGCTCTCCGTCTCTGGGGAAATAAATCAGCAGAACATTGCCTTTGCTTTTCAGAAGCTCAAGACTGGGATAAGAGAAGGAAATGCAGTATTGCTTCTGCTGACTAAATCTAATTCTTTCAGTGTTTATTTTTTCCTGATTCTTTAAAGATGTCTGTTGACCTGTTGTTCTTCCAGCTTTCTGGCATGGAACAGACACAGAGCACAGCAGTGCAGTGTTGAGGGGTGTCTGTGGCAGAAGCCCTGTTCCCTCTCTGTGACAGGCAGTATCTCTCCAGTTCCAAGGATGCACAAGGTTTTTAAGCCAGATGAGGACAGCTGCAGGACATGTGATTTCTGAATTTCCCCTTGTTACATTATCATTCCAGCTTTGCCACATGTCCTGTCTTCTCTGCTTCACCTGATGGCTCTGTTGATATTCAACACTTCCTGCTTGTGCAAATTCTCATCCTCTTTCTTTCAGAGCAAAGTGCTCAAAACCTCTGGCACTGAGGAGCTGCTCCTCTTCAGTTCTTGACAAGACATAGCTTGAGAGGATCCAGCTCTGTCTATGCTCCAGGGTAGAAGGATATGAGCAAGATCCTTGCCCAAAGAAGCGTGTGAATCCACAAACAGGCACCCCTCACACCTTCTCAGGAATCTGATTAATCACAGCTAACAATTCTAATATGTTGTAGTGCATCTAAAAATCTTGGTATATCCCAAGGGTAAAAGTCACCTTTGGTCTGTGTAATGCTAGTTCCTACCTGAGAACCTTTTCCCTTCTCCCTTCCCTTTGACTGTGACCTCCTTATATCCCCCGATGACCCCTGCTACAAAAGATAAGACCCAGGGCATTTTGGTCTCTTTCTTGCCCTGGATGGATGGAAATGCAATAAACCTGGGATTATTCCAGCAAGTTTGGCCCTCCTGTGTCTACATACTTTGAGTCTGGGTTGTATCCACTCCAGGACCTCTCCCCTGCCCGTGTTCCTTGAAGAGCAGGGCTCTCACCAGGGGGGATAGCACAGAGGGGTCCCCCAGGAGCGGACTGCAGCACTTGGAGCTTTGGCATAGCCTGGTGTCCCTGGCTGCACCACATCACTTTCCCAGGCCTAAGCAGTGAGCACTGGGGTTAAAATGCTGCTCTCTAGAGAAGGACTTTTTTTGTTTTTATCTGGCCTACATACTCTGCAGAGTCTCATCTGTGACAGCTATAGCTGGACTGTAGCTGCACAGATAATTTGGATTAATGGGTACCAGCTCAACCAGTTTAACCCATTAGGAGAGTCGAAGTAAACAAGTCCCCAAGGATGTTGTTGACAGGACAGACTCAAGTTCAAACAGGAGACTGCAGCCAACGCCTTTGAAGTATGAATGCACATTTCCATCACATATCACTTTGGCCAGTGGATTTAAGACCCCTGACCAATCAGATATGTAAGCATGGAAAGTTTGAAAGTCCTATAAAAGGGGCTGCCCAAGAATAAACTTCAGCTGTTGCTGCGTGAATTTGGTGTGTGCTTGTTGCATTCCTGTCTCCACCATCAGTGATACTCATCTTACATAAAGTTTAGAGTTTTCTTCTCTTGAGACAGGTAATATCAGCATTTCCTGGTTTAAATATGGATCTGGTTCAGCCATCCATTGCAATACAGCTTTTGCTAAACTTCCTTGTTTTCAAGCAAAAATTTCTGGGGTGAGACATACTGATTAATCTGTGTTGCTTTATGTTGTTGAATTTTTGTGCTTGAGTATATACAAAAATTAGGAGCGTGATGTCTGGAGATGGACTCACTACTGAGCTCACTTGTCTTGACAGGTTTTTTAAGAAATACATTTACACAGAATTACTTTTATGGGGGTTTCTCATTTTCTAGTAAAAGTTTGTCTTCATTTATGTCAACATGAATGTCAAGAGTAGTTATTCAGCCCTTGCTAAAACCTTTCTGAGAGGTCACTGATCATCCAAAGCACCCATGCAATAAAACACACAAACATGTTGTCACTAAGCCTTAGGGAATAAAGTGCTAAAGGAATCTACTAATTCCACACAGCCTATTTTACTGTACATAATCACTACCTTTCAGTAGCCTCAGTTCCCTTCAATCTCTTTGCTACATGATTTTAGTGGTCTGGGCTTGGAGTTCTGCCCTTCTCCTTTACTACTGAGTTCTTGTAAGCAATCTCAATGCTAAAGTTTTTTTTTCCTTTGAGAATGCACTTTTGCTGCATAGGATGGAAGCATTCTTAGAGAAGATCTATGCATATGCAAATCTAAACTTTAGGTTTTGTGATTGTTCATACCACTGACATTTCATTCTGTTTGACTTCAGGGAAATTCTATTTTGAATACAAAAGGAGAGTGAGAAAATTAATTTCTAAAATAAAATATGATAAATAGTCTGTCTTATTGCATAACACATTAATATTTTTAGTAACAACAATCCCAACAACCATGCTATTGCACAATTAGTTTCCATATCTCCCGATTTTAAAACATTAAATAGCTGAAAGTCAAGGAAGTACAAAATTGCTGGGGAGTTTTCTCAGTGAGGATGAAATTAAGCAGGTTACTGCGAGAGCTGGTTGAAACCATAAGTTTAATTAATTAACGGTTCAGGGCACAAGACTTCTGATAAAGCAAGACTCTTTGTGAAAAAAAGAAAAAATAATAATAAAATTAATTTTTATTTTCCCAAGAAAATTAATTAAGTGCTGGTTGCTTTTAACAGGTTTTGCTCCTGCTGCCTTGCCCACCCTTACCTGATTTCCTAATTAGACTACATGTCATCAAGAGATGATCAAGACTCCTTGTACATGGAGTCCCTGCAGAGTCTGTCTTACTGCCTTAGGCTAGGAGTTTTCAAAACAAGTTAGAAATGGTGCAGGAAAATATATTGGAGCTCAAGAGAAAACAAGATGAATGAGCACAAAAAGGGACATGTATTTTCAAGCAGTTCAGGTATTAAGATGTGGTTATACTTGTAACATTTTATTAACATTCTTACTATACAGTGATTTTTCTTTCTTCATCACCTTTAAAGATACCTATGTTCATTAAAATCAACAGACAAGCCTTTTGCATGGCAAATTTGTAAATTTTTATGAAACCAAGAAAGGTTTGGCTGATTTGAATCAAGCACAGAACACATGCAATTTAGATGGGCACAGAAATACAGTGAGAGTGAAAAGGAGAAAAGGAAAATCCCTAACAGCACCCTGGGTCTCCAAATCCCAAGGTGTCCTGCTTTATCAGTTCAGCTGATAATATACCTGGTCAATATACCTGGTCAATATACCAGGTCAATATAAAGTGAGATGTTGCAGAGTCTCTTTCTGCTTTTAAATTGGTCCAAGTCTGTGTAGCTGCAGTAGTAAAACACTGGGTTAGAGTGATCATGGCAATCCAGCAGCCCCTGTGGGTGCCAGGCAGGCTTCAGGCTGCAGCAAACATTTGTGGGCAAAGCAGTGCCTGGGGGACAGAGGAAGGTTTAACTCCCTCTGAGTTCTGCAGGTGGGGTGGTGATTCCAGCAACCTTTCCTTCATGAGCTGAGTGCTTCATGGCATTGCTGAATTTGATGGTGAATGACACTTGTGGGAAATGAGTGCTCAAATAGGCACTTGTAAGGTCACATAGGGTTGTGGTGTCACTTGGAGTGTGGTCCCAACAGTGTTGTTTGCCTCGGACACTGAACAGCATGGTAGCCCTAAGGAAGAAAATGGGAACAGTGCAAAGGTATCAGTTCATCAAAATACTCCTCCACCCTGCATAAATGTGCAAAATGCAGGAATTATTGAACTGGAGACAATACTTTTTAGCTTAATGGCTCTTGATGGATGTTTTCTTTATGCTTGCCAGCCGTTTGTGCTGTTTCTCTGCACAGACCCCTGCCCCACACCGTGGTCAGGGATAATCTCCCACAGACTTGATCTTTGTGACAGCTACTGAAAGCAGATTCTATAAAAGTGCTAGACTTGATCACCTTCTAGACAAATGAAATTAAAGCATTAGAGAAACTCCCTGGAAGGGAAGATTAAACTTTTTCTATTAAATTGAACTCCTTGGTCAAAGAAGTGGAAGATTCAAAGCAGACAATATATCAGTGGGTAGAGAAGATAATTATCCTTGAGGTAGTGAGACATCAGTTGAAAACTTTTACCCCAGAGAATAAAACTTTTCTTATTAGAAAATCTTTTAGAAGTGCCTTAGGGATTAGAAAAACGAAGTACAAATACAGAATAAAGATGTTCATGTGTGGTTCTCTGCACTTTGCACTGAGTGATCTTGTAATACATTCCTTCTTTTTCTTTTTTAAATCATGCCTTAAATAATGTGCTAAATTGCAAGCAGGTTTTTTTTTCTTATGCTCTTCCTCTTGAATTAAACAGTAAATAGGCTGGATTTTTCTTTAGGTGGTCATGCAGACATGAGTTGTGCAGTTTTAGTACTCTACATGGGAAGTGATCATTTCAGATATGGTCTGGATGTACTGGTCCTGATTCTCTGCCCTTTGCACTAATTTTGTATTGGCAGATAAAGAGTGACACTCTCACACTGTTGGTGTCCCTTTGGGTCAATGTGCTTGAGCCTCCTTTAGGTTCCCAATACTGAAGAAGATCTTTTGTTTGAATAGCTTTTGTTTGAATAGCTGATCTTTCAGGTTTTTAGCTCTGCTGGTGACACCACCATGTCAAGTGGTGCCATTGGAATTGAAAGGCTACTTCTGAACAATCCACTTTGTCCACTGGTTCCCATTGTCCCACATTGCATTTCCATTTTTGATCAGTTTGAGGACAGAAAAATTGCCAGTTCTGCATGAAAACATCTCTGAAGGGACATTCTTGATTTTTTGTTTTTGTTCATTTGTTTACTCCTTCTCCTTACAATCTGAAGCAAATATTAATGTCAGTATTAGGGTTTGAACAGGCAATTCAATCATCATGGTATTAAAACATCCTGGTGTTCTATAAGGCATGTCCATGTGTGGTAGTTTGACATTTAGAGAAAGAAGTAAAAAGCCCACAGAAGTGATTTCTTTGAGAGAAGTTGCTGGGAGCTTCCTCCATGCCTGAGACAGGCCAATGGCTGGCTAGTTCTGAGAACTGACAACATTTCCCACCATTTAGAAATTAGTTGTCATGGGAAAATGCAAAAAAAAAAAAAAAAGAAAGATAAATATTTCATTTTCATTCCAGACTTAAGTAGGAAGGAAAAATATGGTCTTGGTACTTAGTAATACAGTGAAGTTGTCTGCAAGGTGCAATTTTCCCTCTCAAAATAAGTGGCTCCAAGTAATGCATAATAAATATGATTGTGAGCTGTGAAAGCAATGAGAGCACTGCTGAATATGCTTTTCCTGTAAATTTGTTTCTCTCATTATTTCATTATTTCACTTATGAATCACAGCATGCTTGTTAAATATTCTTTTATTCAGGCACAAGTAGTTTAGCAGATACCATACATAATGTGCCCACAAGCTGCCTGTGGTCTTTTCTGCATCTGAGGCTTAACATAAGAAATGACAGAAGAAAAAATGCTTTATATTAAACTTGGGGCTAGAAATATAGCAGGCTCTTAGTAATGACATATGATCAGAATTATTAAAAGATGATGAAAATATGCCAGTGGAATTCTGTTCAAAAATGTTTCCCTTTTGGGACCATCCTATGAAACCAATAAGGAATAAACCCAAGAGGATTCTATTGAATTTGTTTCAAAGAGATACTGTATTTAATAAAGAGAAATTGCTCTTTTTGTAGGGTTTCTTTATTTAATAATCCTTTAGAAGATCATGAATAATTATACCTCTGTTAGCAAATCTCAGAGGCTGGTTTTAAAAATCTGCAAGAATTTCCCAAAGGAATTAATTGTTTTTTGCCAGTATGATCACATTCTTTAGGACAATTACTCATTTCTTTTGTGATACTTTTGAGGATTGAGTATTTTTACAGAGGCTCACCAAACCTTGAGGTAGAAAAGCTGTATTTTGCTTCCTTCAGAAATCCCCTTTAACTCTACACTTGAAAAATCCCCTCTTCTATAACGTACTCAAAGAGTTCTCTGATTCATAGCCACGATGGTGATGGGTTACAATTTTTCTTCAATTGCTAAGACTATCTAGAACATCCCAAAATCTGTCTGTAGTTATCCTCCTTAGTTTTCTGATATAACCAGTGTTCTCTGTCTGCTCTTTTATCAGAATTTTTTCCCAGTGCAGTTCAAATCTGAGAGATGTGTTAATTATCCCTGTGATGGGAGTGTTGTGGAGAAAACCTGGTTTGTTCCTCCAGCTCCCCACTGTGCTGTGCCATGGAGTGGAGACAGCCAGAGCTGAGTCCTGAGTTGATTCCCATGGGCCCCCACACATGGGCAGCATGGATTTGGCTGATAACTAATGGCACCTACTTCTAAAATAGTGTCAGAGGGGAGGCCAGAGCCAGGAAGATGAATAGCTACATTTTAAAGAATATTTTGGCTCTAAACTATACAGAAAAATGTCCTTGTGCTATGTCTAATGATCCTATGCTCCTCATGAAAAAAAAAAAAAAATTATAGGGTAAAAGGATTAGATGTTTTTTCTGAAGGTTAATAGCTGCTATCTGGAAATTCAGCAGTTGGAAGCAGTTGTTTAAGTACTAGGAGCTCCCTGGGGAGGAGAAAGGGGGCTTTTCTGAGGCAAGCTGTCTTTTAGGAGGACAAGGTCTCTCCTGCCATCAGTTCCTGCACATTTTCCCAACTGATTCTATTTCTTTGTATTTTATTGATTTTTTGATATTTGCAGCTTATGGGTTCTAGTTGCTGTCTGTTAATGATAATTTCCACGTTTCTTGTAAAATTTGTTATTGATATAACATGATTTGGATAAAATACACTATTAGGGGACTTCTACCAAGCTTTGCCACAGAATAACTGGGACTGAGCAACCTTTGTAGTCATATTCTGTTTCAGGTTACTTATTTGGAAAGCCTAGGTAACCGTGGATTTAACATTGGAGGTCTCTAGAAAGGAGTAGTTGAATGGCAGGCTTAATAGAATGAGGAGCTTCTGGGTTGAATAAAATAATATCATTACAAGACTCAAACAACTGAAATTTGAAATATTTCTGGACTACCTGCCTTGCAGCTGCACAATGGGCAGAATAGGCTGCCTCTTCTTAAAGTACTTATGTAGCCAATCAGCATGACTGGAAATACAGGTGGCATTTGTTTAATGAGAAATGAAGAATTTAAGCAGTCACAATCATAACAAATGTGTGATAGAAGGAAGGCAAATTAGCCTCAGGTGTTAGGATCTGGTACACAACAATGGAAGCAAAGTACCCCCAGAGTGAGTCAAGGAATACTGAGCTTTGAGCCATTAAGGGCCAACAATCCCTTTACAGAACCAATGAAGTAGGAATGCTCTATTCTATTAAAATAGAAAATAAATCTTTTATTGGCTGGAAGAAGGACAAAGCTAAGTACGACTTCCAGACACAGTTTTCTCACATTTATGAAAGCTGAGTAACTGGAAGCAGACTTGGCATCTGAATGGCCTCTGCTTGTAACTCTTTAAAAGCCAATCACAGCTCCTGTAGACTGGAGCTGCACAAAATGAATGCACTTCAACAATTGCTGGTGCCTGCCAAACCTAACCAAGCCCCATGGATGGGAGTCTTACACTGCACTAATTACTACACTTACACACCCACTCCTTGCCACTGGCCTCACAGCCCCTGCTTGCCAAATCTCCTTTTACCCAGCTTCTCCCTCCCCTCCTCTCTCTCAGTATCCAAACTGCTTTTGTCTCAGCTCTCTGTTGTTTTGTAAGCTCCCACCTTTTCACTAAAACCTCCTTCTTTGTATGCTCTTATGGATGCAGGGTAATGCTGGGGGAAGTGTTCCCCTTGTCCTGCTGGACATGTGTGCTCAGAAATAAATCCCTCCAAGGCAAGGAGCCGTTTTGTGGTAACTTCCAAGGAGTGGTGCCTTCTGAGCACATCTCATACCCTTATAGAGACTTAGACCTGACCCCATTTGGTTCTGCTTTGGGATAAGGGGAGATGTGAAGCCAAAATCAAGGCTCACACTTTGTCCTGGCTCTTCCTGTGAATTTTATGCCTGTGACAAGCAAATGGCTGCTCTCAGTTCCAGCCAAACCTGTTTGCTATACAAAAACAATCATTGTCAAGGACCTGATGACCCAGAGCTGCCTCCCTGTCTGTAACTTAATTGCTTGTCAATTAGTAGCCTTCACAACGAGCGTATTTATGCAAGGATGTGATACCTGCAGTGTCCTTGAGAGAACAGTCCAGGCCAGTGTGCAGCCTGCCCTGTGTGTCCATGTGGCCAGGTGTCCATGTGGCCAGGTGTCCCTGTGACCAGGTGTCCATGTGGCCAGGTGTCCATGTGGCCAGGTGTCCCTGTGGCCAGGTGTCCATGTGGCCACTGCATCCATGTGGCCAGGTGTCCATGTGGCCAGGTGTCCCTGTGGCCAGGTGTCCATGTAACCAGGTGTCCCTGTGGCCAGGTGTCCCTGTGGCCAGGTGTCCATGTGGCCAGGTGTCCCTGTGGCCAGGTGTCCATGTGGCCAGGTGTCCCTGTGGCCAGGTGTGTGGCAGCACACACAGTGTGGGCTGCTTGGGCAGGACACAGCTCTTCTGGGATGTCTGGCTGACACTGTGAATCCTGACAGATGGCAGGAGAGTTGCCCCACTGTAGTGAAGATACCCCAGCTACACCTGGCAGTTCAAGGCAGGTTGGAAAAACTTTTAATCAAAAAGTTGTGTGGTATGGACTGTAAGCGAGGGTCCAAAGTGATGCAGGGTCCCCAGGCAGATGCAAAGGAGAGCTGCTTTATTGCAAAAGCCAGGCCTTTATCAGTGCATAGTTTTAAATCATAACAACCATAATTCAACCAACCACCATACACAACAACGTGAACATAGCTTGTTTTTCCACCTCTAATTTAGCTCAGTCACTTTCCCATAGTCCTTTTTTACTTAGCCAAAGTAACAGGCTCAAGCTGTGATTTTACAAGTCCTTCCTTTTGTAACCTTTATAAGGTTACCTCTATGCAACAATGGACTTGTAAAAAAATAGAGTCTGAGAAAAAAATGTGTATTTCAGAGCAGTATTCATCTACCTTTTGGCTAAGCCTGAAGCAAAATAAGTTTTATTTAAAGGGGAAAAATCAAATCTGTGAGGAAACTATCATTCTAAAAGAGCCACCTGTTTCTGAGGTGGATATACAGTGGAAAAAAATTCTTCTTCTCTGTCTTGCTAACATTTCTAGGAATAAAAACAATTGTTCTTTGTCCTTCAGCACTTTATTGAACTTCAGAGCCTGGTTCACTTCGAATATATGCTTAATGAAGCACAACTTGTATTAATAACAGCAATGAAGTCTAGATAGTGTAATAGAAATTTCAGCTGGACACAGACTCTGACCCAAGTAGCAAAGTCCAGTTGTGATGCACTCCAGAGATTCCAATTCACTTCCTAATGACAGTGCCCATGAATCACTGCCCACGTAAAAAGAAACCTGTTTCTGGATAAGAAAACCCCTTTACATGTTCCAAAGGATGTCTTAACAGTACCTGTGAGGCACAATGCACAAATGTTTTCAGATAAGCATGCCACAGAAAATTGAAAAAAAAAAAAATTTGAAAAAATCCAGTATTAAAAGTCAGCCTGACAGCTTTGGAAAGCTAGGAGGGTATTTTTAATAGTCAACTCATCCTTTGTGAAGATATTAGAGAGACTTTTGATATCTTGGATACCCAGAGGCTTTTAGTAGGCAGCAGTGAACCTGAGTGAACAAGCTGTGTGAAATACAAGGTGACCACGTGGAGCTTTGGACAGAGATGCCCAGCCTGACTTTACAGCTGCACCAGCTTAGGGCCAGCAGTCTTGGCCAGCCCCTTCTGTGTTCTGCAAACACATCTGCTGGGTTTCCTGGCAGGGAGGGAGGCAGTGCCCCTGCATTTCCTTGGTAGCACACTCGAGCTGCCCAGCCTTTCCCAATCCATCTGCCTTTGTATCTTGGGAGCTGCTTTACCTGTGGTACTGTTTATCCACAGATAAACTGTTAATCTGAGTTGATTGTGCTTGTCAATCAGACAGGTTGAGTGCCTTACATTCCCTTCTCATTCTCCTTTCCAGGAGAGCCAAAACACTTTACAGAGTTAACTGATCAATACATGAAGTGCATTAGACACACAGAACGTGTTTTGTTTAATCTGCTTATTGATCTTTGCTTGTTGACTGAATAAGAGCCTTAGTTTAAGTCTAGATATTTACTGACAACTATGTGAGAAGAAGGGGTGAATAGTATATAAAGAAATATAAATTCTACTAAGGTAGGTAAATATGATACAGTGCCTAATTTGGATCCTCCAGGTTTTAATAGGTGAAAATTAGACAGCAGGGAAACAGTGTGAGTTCTGTCATTTGAGAAGGTCATGAGGGATCTTATCAAAGTGTGTAAGTATTTCAGGAGATGGTATAGAGGAGTGCTGGGTCTTTGCAGCAGTGCCCAGTGACAGGACAAAAGGCAAGGAGTACAATGTGAAACACAGGAGATTCCTTATGAACTTCAGGGAAGGCTTTTCCTACCGTGAGGGTGTTGAACAGAGGCAACAGCTACCCAGAGAGGTTGTGGAGTCTGTATCCTTGGAGGTGTTCCCAAACCATCTGGATGTGGCTCTGGGCAGCCTGCTTGAGGTGTAAGGTTCCTGCTGGGGCAGGCTCTTGGACCCCCAGTAATTCATTCTGGGCTCCAGCCTTCTGTGATTCTGTGACACAGCATCACCTCAACAGTACCAGGACAACAGTAAAAAGTTTTAGCTTTCAAACTGCAGTGTTAGTAATCACTGTGGATCCTGAGGAATCTCTGCATCTCTCAAATCCCAGCTATGCCATGAATCTCCTGGTGTAGTTTGGTCTATGATTTTCAGGCTCCATTGGATTATAAACTGTTTCAATCAGTGATCAAGATGATTCCTGATCTCCACTGATGCCCACACCACATGTCTCCTTAATATTATTGCAGGTCAAATGTTGCCTTTGAGAAATCTCAAAATCTGTTTTTCCCAAAGAAACCACTCTGGAATTTATTTTTTAAAGAAAAAAAAACCAGTGTTGTAAAAAAAAATTAATCTGTGATGAATATAGCGCTTTTCTGTATATAAATGTCACATAAAGTGGTGTCAATTGCCACACTTGTGGCTTTAGTGTTGCTGCACTAACATAAACCAGCCATGTCTCTTGCTCCATGTTTAGATTTGCACTGCAAGGTCCAATTCTCCCAGCATAATTGAACACACAATTGCCTTGACTGTGCATATGAGAAAAAAACTGTTTACTTGAATACTACATCTGAGGACTGCAGCTGAATGCTCAATAATTGTATTTTAAATTTCAGAAAATGATTTGTTATTGTAACCTGATGTTCACAAATATAAGTACAAAAGAATGCAGCAGTATTTAAGAGCTTTTTTTCCTCTGTGATTCCACAGGGCCCAGAGAATTGGAGAATTTCCCAATACACATGCCAAGTAGCGAAGTTACTCTTTAACATTTATTGTTGTAAAAACCTTTGTTAAGTCATGCCCAGTGTGCAAAGGAAGGCTGAATCTTGTTCAGCAGCACTCCAGTGAGTAATTCCTTCTCTTTCCCCTTCAAGACTCTGACTCATTTTTTGTTTATTCCTTTAGTTATCCCTTATCCATCTCTATATTGCAGTCAGGTATTCACAGGTACTGAACCTTCCTCCTCAGCTCACACTGCTGCCAGAGCTGGGATGGCTGTGGTGAAGCTGAGTGTTCATTCTTTTTTTCACCTCTAGTACTAGGGAGCTTCCCAAGAACAGGTTTTCTTTCAGTTCATGGACCAGGCTGTGTGCCTGTCCAGTGGGAATTAGTTTCCATCACACAGAGTCTCTGAAGCAGCTGGGGAACGAGGAGGTTTCTGGATGAGAGAGTCATGGCCAAAATATTTTCAGAGGGTGATGGTTCAATATTATGTGAAAATCAACCCTCACTGAAGTGCCCCAAAATGCAACCACTTCCAGGCTGAGTAGACATGGTACAAAATCCTAGCTAATTTCCTGCTCTGTCACACTTAAATGAAGCTGGTAGTTAAGATTAATTTTCCCTGTGATAATTATTCCACTTAGAATGGAGGTTTTTAAAAAAACAGTACAAAATATATCTGTCTTCAGTGAAAATCAGCAGAGACAAGATAAATAAAATAGATGCTTCCCACTTTAATAGGCTTTTTGCCTCAACAATTATTTTGACTAAATGCTTCAGCTTTTTCTTGACTTTTATTTAAACAGCAGAGGAATGTATTCTGCAACAATGCTGTAGTCTCTGGACAGGCTCTCTTAGCTACCCTAAATATGACTGAAACCAGCACATTGGGAAAAAAGGCACTTATTTATTGTAAAAGAAGACCTAATAACCACAATGATACCATTAAACTGAAGAAATATATGGTATTCAGGCTCAAACTTTTGGCCATGATAATTTCAGAACTTCTATGTAACCTTCCCAATTTCAAGTCTCTCCCCATCTCTACGGTTATTGTTGTCTTCCAAACATATGGGAATGCAATAGTGGTGACTAACAGTTTTATCCTTAGATATAAACTCTACTTCTTACCTTTTAACTGCCTCAGAAGTATTGTAAGTTAAAAAAAGTAAATCAAAAATTGCATTGTAGCAATCCCTGGAATGAGGCCTAATCTCATTGCTGGATTATCCTTTCAGGAGGATAACCTGTCAAAGCAGGCATCAGCATTTAGATTTTACTTTTTAAAACATAATGTGCTAGAAGAAGCCCTGAAAGCTGTGAATTGCAGACTCCTCTTGCTGTCCTTCCTGCATATCACTGCTTCTTAGTAGGCTTGATTTTATCCTCTCCAGAGACATCCCCCACCAGCATTGTGTACTTTTCAATTCTTGTTTGTGTATAACTGAGATCCCCAGCATGTATTGTGGAATTTTGGACTATAAGATTTCATAGATAATAAGGTAGAAGGTATTTCTAGTACCTTGAGTATTTTTTGATGTTGTGCTTCTTAATGTGAAAAAAATCTTCAGTGTCTGAATCACTTTAGCAATACCTACATTAATATTCAACAATCATGTAACTTTTTATTCTAATGAATTTCTAAAGGTCTTCTAGACCACTGTAGAGCTGGTCCTAATCTTCATAAAAATCAGAGGCTTCTGTAGCCTCTTATTGTTAAATAAACAATATTTTTATTATTAAACTTTCCCTGATAACATGACAAGTACATATCTATATTTACTTGTCACGTATTTAAGGAGAAAATTATATTCAGTATAAGTAATGAATTTCATTAATGAATAATGAATTTCATTAGGACTGTTGCAATTATCTTCTTTCCCTGGACAGAGCCTTTCACTCTTGGGCAGTTGGATGTCACCCTCTGATTCAGTCTGTAAAGGAGCTGTAGGAAAATAAGATTTGCTTGTAATGGCAATATTTACCACCTGCAGTAATTGTATTTGGTTAGTTGTATTGCCCTGTAAAGTGTTATGTTGGGTGAAGCACAGACAGAGTCACACCATACAGGAGAAAAGATAACCAGAAAAGTGTTTTAGATCCACTTTATAGGTGTAAAAACTGCAACAAAAAGGAGGATGCAGAATCTTATGAAGATGACAGGCAAAAATTACAGGAAAAGAGTCTAGGCTGGCATAGCTGAGGAACACTTCTACCTGTTCCCCCCTCACATTCCAGGTATAACAATAATATTTTTATCCCTTCTGTGATCTGTTCTGTGTGGTATCATTCATGTGAATAAATCCAAGTGTTCTCCATGCTACACTGTAAAATATGAAGTAGAAAAGACTATTCCCAAAACCTTACAAGGTAAGTTTTAACAGGCCACAACAAACAGCTAAATCTCAAACAAAGTTGAGCAGTCTGATCAGCAGTCTTCAGATTGCTGAAGTCTGACAATAAACAGTTCCAATAATTTTTGGAACTGTTATTCCAAGAATGGCTATTTCTATCTTGAGTAATATTTTTACTCATGAGTGGCACAGAAGAAAAATTCAGAGACTGGATGGGTTCTTTGACCCACAGAAAGGCAGACTGTGGATGTCACCACTGAGGGCTCCTCCAAGTATTTCATCTACAGACATTAATTATTTGCTTCTTGCTGGAGTTGCTAATAGTATAACTAATTTAGATGGTGATTCCTCTGTCATAAATACCTGCTGGAAGGGATGAGACAGAAGTGTACTGCAGTTAAACATAGAAAGCTCGCAGATAAAAGAATGAATATAAAATGAGAGAGCACAACCAATCCTCTCCATAAACTACCATGTCTTCAACACAAAAATACTTTTCTTGTTCTAAAGATATAATTGAGCTTGAGTCATCACTGAAACTCCCAGCCTCTCATTTCTGCCTATCTTCTGTGAAAACATTAGCTTCACAAATAAATCCACAGTTTTTGCTCTTTTCCTTGACCACTGGACTGAAAGACAGCAAGAGCTGACAGAATCCTTCCTTTTCCTTTGAAAAAGCTGCTGGCAGAGCTAGAAAAGGTTAAAATAAAGCACTGCTTACAAAGTTTTACTAATCTCAGAGACACAGTAGAACTCTTTCACTAAATTTCTAAAGGTTTTGCTTGTATTTCTGTGTGAGCTCTGTTCTAAGGATGATGTTTGCAATAATATGCCTAAATAATTTCTTCCTCACTTTATCTACTAGTATGTTCAGGGAAGTTATAATTTTTCTTTTTATTAAGGTCAGACTAGAAAGACATTTCAAACCCTCTAATTTAAAACACAGCGAAAATAACTCCCTGTTTTTCCTGACTCCAAGGTCTCTAGTGATTTTTGTGCCTAATGCACAATTCTGTCAATGTCTGTTTGTAACACCATTAACTCTACAGCACATGGCATCTTACAAAGTCTTGGGAAATCTGGAGACAGCTGTGTGTTAATTTTATTGTAACAAAATCTTTTGCACAGATTTATTTTTCTCTCTGAGCCCGTGCAGCAATTTTTCTCATTCACAGACGTTTGTGAATCCTTTTTTTGGTGGTGTTTTCATTTGAGCAGGGGTTTCTGATTGAGAAGTTAGTGGGATTTGCAGAAGTCACACTGAAAAATTCTCTGTTTCAGGAGCTTCCCTGCTGGAAGGCACACTTTGATTCCCTTGGTGAGCTCTTCTCTAAGCATTTCATGCAGAAGCAGCCAGGGAAATGTAAAAACTGCCTGTGGTCTTATTTACTAGTTTGTCCTGTTTTTGCTGAGGAACATCAGACTGTAACTTCTGTGGGGATGACACTGGTGATTGGGTTCTTTTCCCTAGGACTGAGACTGACAAAGGAGAGGCTGTTTTTTCTTTTTCTGACTTACCTTGTTCAATAGTTTATTCCTTCCTTATCTATATATTACATATATACAGGGTACAAGGACCTACATGCACTAAGATGGGTGCAAAATGGCTAATGAAGAACCTCTTCAAGGTTTTTTTCTATGTCTATTTATCCAATTAACAAATGCCAAGTAAGCTATTGTTCCTAGTGACCCAATGACCCCAGTGTGCTGCACTGCAGCGTTCTCTATCCAATCACTCATTATTACCCAAAAACCCTTTGAAGAAGAAGATGAAGAAGGAAGAAGGAGAAAGGGACAATGCCCTAACTCCTCCATCTTGTCTGTATGTGGTGAAGGAGTGTGCATGGTGAGCTTGTGATGTGCACAAACAGGTAATCAGTGGAACATCTTGGAAAAAAATGACTTTAGAGCCTGAGGAGCTCCAGGCAGAGCAGAAGGCAAAGAGAAGTCAGGCACAGTCCTGTGTGTGATGAGCTCACATATACCACTTACACGTGCTAATGCAATTCACAGGCTGGTGACCCAGAAGAAGTTTTTCCCCTTGTACTATTTCACATTTTATGTGTGTAAAATGCAGTATATTCATCCTTCTCTTTAATATTTTATCATCTTTTATCACACCAAAATGAAGGAGGAAAATAGATGGCTATTAAATGTAAATACCAGCAGCTCTTCAAAAAGTTCCCTTTCCCTTGCTTCCCTTTCTCAGCAGCAGGATAAAAAGTCGTGTAGATGCTCTAAAACTGGGCTGAGTCTTTTGACATCTGGCATTTTCCTCCCGAGCAATTTGCAAGAGAGGTGGCAGACAAGGGCCAGATATTTAACCTTTGCCACCAGAAGTGTGTTAGCGTTTAAGGGTCGTGGTTCAGGAAATGAGAACATCCCAATAATCAGTGAAATAAAGATTACATAACATTACCTTTTATGTGAAATTCTAAAATTATATTTATTGGCCAATTCACAGGAAGTGCTGTAGTGACCACAGAAATGACTCTGGCTTTATACAAATACAGATGTACAGAACAAATTTTAAAAGAACTATTTGGAATATGCATTTAATCAGTCCTGTGGAAAACATATGGGTACTAACAATGTCTAATTCATAAACGACTGTGCAAATTGACGTGGCTTTTATGAAATACACCACTATGCCATGAAGTTAGTTTAGTACAACTTCTTCTTACTCTGTGTTTAGAGTTTGTGTTCTGTTTTGTCTGTCAAAATTTACTGTACATTTTCATTAAAAAAAGGGTTGGGTTTTCTTTATTTTAAAAAAAAACAAACAGCTGATTCATATCTATTTAAAATCATTTCATATTCATCTTTTTAATTGCATATAGTCATTTAATTAATCATACTGCATAAATTGCGTAGGTTCATGCTTTCAGAAATGCATTTAGCATCTGCAACAAGACATTTCAAGATATGGTTTATGGTTGTTTCACATCAACAATAAGATATTTCATGTAAGAGCATTTTTCCTGGGCTGAACAGTCTGTTGGTTTGAGACACATTTATGGAGTACAACTCTCGTATGTACAACCATACATCATGTGTTTATTTAATCCCTTCTCTGGTATATTTTTTATTATCCATAGAAGTGGCCACAACTACACAGAATTTGGACAGCCAGGATGGAATCCCAAGCTACAAAATACATGCTACCATCTGCAGTTCCTGCTCCTCAACAAGAACCAATCCTAACATGGAAGCAATATGGGAAATGACAAACTGTGTGGGGAAAATTGTACATTTTTGCAGGCAGATGAAATACCGTTTTTACTGCCAAGAGATGATGAAATATGAAATAGAATTGTCCCAGCCACTTAGAGCACAGCTGTTACATTCAACATGATGAGATTGTTTCTCAGCTCTTCAAAATCCTACACTCTAAGTAGCATATAAAATATTTAATATATGGTTAATTCTAACTAGAACAACTCCTCTCACCATACTGCAACAACATTCGGGGTGCCTGTCTGATTCCTGTCCTGCTGCTTGTGCAAGTCACGTTTTACAGCTCCTTTCTCAGGAATTCCTCTTCTTTTTCCTCTCCTTTGTGTTGCAACCTGACCTTGCAGGGCTCATTCACCTTCCCCGCTGTCCATGGCTGCTCCCCATGCCGTGTCTCATTTTGGGGAGGTGAGCAGAGCAGTGACAGCCAGCAGCCACTGCCACAGCACTCATTGTTTGCTCATCTGACCCAAACCCACTCCTGGCAATTGAGAGTTTCCTACAGTATGGTCTGCACAATTTGCACTCACTGGGGGCAGAGATGTGCTGAGGGAAGCAGAGAGCTCACTGAAGTCACCACTGGAACCCTCAGTGTATCTGCTCTCCCCTTTATGCCAATCTTTGCAGACAGAGCAAATGAGGAAGAAATCAAATTCTATTTTCCTCGGGTCTTAGTGATGCAGTGGCTCTTCCAGCACAAAGATTTCAGTTTGGAGTTCAAGGTTTGGAGTTCAGGTACAGAAGGCAGGAGCAGATGAAGGAAACACTTCAGTGGAAAGACCCAAGCTGACTTTGTGCATCCTCCCCGTTTGCCTGTGTGGCTTCTGAGCCAGAGAACACAGGTGTGCTTGGGGCATGCTTGGAAACAAACCACAAGGTCATCCTGCCATCCACAGACCAGAAATGGAGCACCAATTTGCAATGGAAGGGTAGGCATGGCAGTAATCAGAAGAGTGGGCACAATTCTATTTCTTTGCAGCAGTTTGTGCTTGGCTAGAAATCTTGAGCGTTTGTTTAAGAAAGTAGGTGTATTCTAGTGACATTTGAGGAGAAGCAGTATTATCTGTCTTAGTGAAACTGCTGGGTAATAGCTTCTCTTTATTGTAGGGACACTTAAAAACATGGGCACATGAACAGACCAATGTCTATTTTCACATTAAAGACAGCAATCTAATTTTTGACAAATTCTACTTTGTATTACTGTTTAGCTGACTCCAGTGTTTATTCACTGTTTATTTATATTTTGTTAAATCATACCCGTGTAAAATACACTGCCAAATTCATATCATATGAGAACTTATCCATAGATTACAGAAAAGATTTTTACAAAATCAGGTTTCAATTCAAATTTATTGTTTAATGTTTGACAACTTATGCAGTGACACGCACCAACACAGAGCACCTTAAGGGAATGAACTGACTGTGACTCATTTAAGGAAATAGCATGGGATTTAGTTTGTGGATTAAAGACATTTAATGAAAAGGTAAGAAATACAAAAGTGAAGGAATGAATTGGGATGAGAAGGGTTTCATAGCTTCTCTAATAAATGGCCAAAGGCAATGAACTTGATAACTATCTAAAAATATTCAACAGATATAAATCATAGTTAGAGGAACTATTTAAAGCAAAAGGGTATAACTGAGACTAATGCGATAAAAATTACAAAAAGGATTATTTAAATTCATTTTCAGGAAAAGCTTTCTAATGGTGAATTCTAATAGACTCTAGAACAATCTCCCAGGGGAAGAGGTAGAAGCCCCAAGCCTAGAAACATTTAAGTAGGTTGAAGCACCCCCACCCCTAACACTGAAAAAACATATTCTGGGAAAGAATTCTGCACTGTTAGCATAATACTCTACTGGAACTACTTTTCCCTTTTGTCTACTAATCTTTATTTCTAGAATTTGATAAGTCTAGTATGAACTTCTACACACATTGAAGTTCTTAGGAAGCCCACCCATAGTGTGTATTGCCCCTCAAAGCAATAATGCACTCTGCTGTATCTTCTCATCTCTGTTGTGATGAATGTCTGAGCAGAACTGCCTGTTAACCACAATCAAAAATTTACTGAACTGGTGGTGCAGTATTTGCAGCAGAATACATATAAAAACCTCATTTCTTTTCAGATGTACCTCACACTTCTACGTCCGTTTGTGGAGAGGCCAAAAATAAACGTGCCGGTAATTGATTCTGAGAATGGAGGCAATAACTTCAGCTCTCAGATCGGTGCAGGGATGGTGGCTATCCTTGAAAAGTTTTCAAAAATCAGGAGTCCTAACTATGTGGCCACTTAGGAGATTGTATCACTACAAAAAGTTTACTTGAGGGCCTTTTCAATATGGAGTATATTCTCCCTTCGGTGTCTCCAGCTTCTCATCAACCCATGGAGTATGTTTGTTCTCTAAAACAAATCAACAACTGTCTGTGGGCAAAAGTTCCATTTCTTACATCAAATTAAACTATGTGGTAACTGTGCCCTCAAACTTGAGTCACAGTAGACAGAATGTGTGCCCCAGGCTCCCTGGGCTGGCTTTGGCTCTACATTTTTCTACTTCATGCATGTACAGGGTAGCAACAACTCCCATGGCCCTGCTGCTCCCTTCCCAGCTCTTCTGGAACTCAAGGAGGCAACTTCAGCATCAGCCAGGCTAAAACCCTACAAGTTCTCCTTCATCACCACAGCCACCACCTCCCCACGGGCACCATTCTGTGATTTTTCTCGTACACAACATGTATGTGTATACAAAACATAATTTTTGTGTATTGCAACGTAATTGATGTGTATTGCATCTATGTCTGGTCATCTCAGAACCCTTTGACATCCTACATCCCTTCTCTTTTTTGTTCATCATGACAGTGTGAGTTCTGGCATCAAAACAGAAAATGTTTCCATTTTATTTCTATTCGACACTCAAGCCTTTATGTCTCTATCTTTTCTACAAGATTAAATTTCAATTTTTTTCACATCACTGTAAGCATTAACGCTTTCTGTTGTTCATGTAGTATTCTCTTCTGCCTTTCTGCTTACTCTTCCTTAAGTGAAAACTTGATTTTCTAATGGAACTGACTGTAGTTGATCCATTTCATATTCCAAGGAGCACACCCAGTTAAAACAACCATCCACCTTCTCATCTACTGCACATTAAGCAGCTTCTAGACAAAGATTTATTGCCAATTTCAGTACTGCTTTGAAATGTCATTGTAGTCACAGAATTGGTCAGGGTTGTCTGATAACTCTTTTGTACCTGTTTATATATTTAGGAGAGGCAGGAGTAGAAAAAAAAAGGACATTGCAATTTTAAAAACCTTTTCTTTTCCTCCCCCCTTAGGATATCCTGAAACCTTCAGCCAAGAATAGTTTTATATATTAGTACACCAAAAGACACCTGAAAGAACTTTCTACCCATCTGTGAAGTTAAATGCCTCTGAAAACCCAAGACTGTATCCAGATTTATAGAAAAGGAATAGGTAGGGCTGCAGAAAAGCATTTTACTCCCATTAAATTTTCTGTGTTTCTGAAGTATGATGATGGAATACCATTGTAAAACCTTTGTTCCCCATTTGGAAAATAGGGAAAAACTGAAAAAGCTTCAAAAAGCTTCGAAAAATTTGGAAAGCTTCTTTTTGCATTTGGCAAGCTTTGTGCACCTTGTCAAGGGAAAGCTGAACTCTTTTATTGTACAATGTACTTAACAGGGGAAAAAAATCTGCTGCTTCTTTGTTCTCAGCACAGACATAAATAGTGACAATACACGGCCATGGAGCTTCAACAGCTGATGAATGCACAATTTCCCCATGAGCTACTACTGAAAATAAGAAAGAGGGCTTTTCCTGAACTCTGTTTCATACTTTTGCAGTGCTCCATGCTGCTGAGGGTGTTTCTTTATGGGCAGTAACTAATGAAGCACCAGCCTAGAGCACTCCACTGCAACCACTGTGTCATTCCTGCTGCATATGTTTGGAGTGCTGCAGCATGGAGGGATGGGAGCAGAGCTGCAGGAGAATTACTGAATTCTGGTTCACCACCAGGGTTTCAAAGGATGTTTCAGCATTGCTCCTGTTGCCAGCAGAGACATGGAAATCATAACGAGGAAACCACTGGCAACCCATACTCCAAAGGCAGCAAAATGCCTCTAGAGAATAAGGGTACCTGCTCTGATGCCTCCATTTTCATCACCAGAAAATGTGAATATACAAAACTTCCTGGGTTGATTTTATTCTGCTGAGTTTCAATAATGAGGGCTAAAGTTGTTTATTATTTTAACCCCTATGTTAGACAGAGGCTAAGGAGATTAAAGCCCTTACTCCCCTTTCGTTTTTGCACTGTTCAAGTGTTGTGTGTTTTTAATTTATGGCCATGTCTTCTTTTACAGAGAAAAAACCAAAAAGAACATACCAGGCTTGTACCTTGCTAATCCTACAGAGATGATGAATTATAATTACTTTATGAGATATCACTGGAGCAATTTTCCCAATGTATTTAGCAGAAATATTTCTTGAGATTGGGTGTGTGTTAAGAGAGTAGGGATTTTGCTCCGCTGTAGCTTTAGTGGTTATCTCTATTCTTTGTGTCTTTATTCTCCATGCTAAAAAAAATGAAGCTGGATTCCAAGAGAGTCCAGCAACCAGAAGTCTGATCATTGGATACACAATCTGAGACATGCAGCTTCAGGGAACCTGATCCATGTCACTTTCCATCACTCCCCACACACTGCTTGTTATGCCTTTATTAAAAAAAAACACAACACATTTGACCCAATGTACAAAGATTGTACAAGATCACAACTTCTGGGTGCTGTGAGAAGCATTTATTTTATATTACAAAGTGTTGCATGGTTTGGTGTTGGGAATGTTGGTTTCTTTGCTAACACAGAAGTCTTTGAGGGATGGGCTAGCTGCTTTTTCCCACACTGGGATGCTGTGAACTCTGCAGGCTCTGGCTGTGCAGGAACAAGGCCTGGCTGTGCTGAGAGAAAACCTAATCCCATTCTGTGGCTGCTGATACTGCTTGGAGCATGGGGGAGGTTATACAGCACAGGATTATGTACCATCAACAGGAATTAATTTAGTGATTTAGAGGGTAGTGTGATTTCTTTGGCAATCTTTTTGATGGAGCAGTTGCTCCATGAAGGTCAGCACCCACAGGGATCACCCAGAGATCTCAACACCTGCCGCTAGATGAGGCTGCTGCATCAACCAGCTTCCTCCCAATATTTCCACTTTTTTTTATTCAGTAATTTTATCAGGGCAGGACCTGATAAAACCTGTTATCTCCCCTGAGGCTGGGGATATCCTAGTTTTGAGATCCTTATTCTGGTCAGCATATGTGAATTAAGGGAAAGGGAAGCACCTTAGAGGAGATGTACCCACAGCTTTATTTCCTCTCTCTCTCATTATCCAGATGTTTTTGCAAACATCCTTAATTTTGGTATTATAATTTCTATTCCACGATACCAGAAGCAGCCCCATCCCACCAGACCTTTACCTGCTGCTACTCCAGTGAAGTCTTTCCTGGTGCTGTTCTGTGGAAATGAAGAGCTGTGTGTGCTGACACCAAAACTTTCAGAAGAGGCAGTGCTGCTGCCTCTGAGGTCACAGCTGGGGAAAGGGACAGCTGAGACACAAATTATTTATTATTTATCAAAAATTATTTTATCAAAGCTCAAAAGGCTTTGCCACAGTGAATTAAGGGACCCTCTGCCCATTACCTGGGGCTGCTGATCTCCCATGGCATTATTTTCAGTTTGGGGTCAGGCAGAGACAGCTCCTGCAGTGGAAACAGTGGATTTCATCACCACAGGAGGAAATTTAGAACACTCTGATCCTTTCTGAGCCTTGCTTTGTTCCAGAATGGAGTAAGGATGGTGCTCAGCAAGTTCATCACTGCCACATGCCAGACAGGAAAATAAGCTGCTCCCTCCCATTAGCCTCTGGTGAGGTAAAACCAGTCCCACCACCACTGCAAGGTACTACCTGTTGGCATAAGAAAATAGCAACAGTTTATTTTAATTAGTATTAAAGATGTCACAAACCCTACATGTCTATTTCTAATTTGAACTGGTGTCAGCCAATGCACTAAATATTGAGATTAATCTCAACTGTGCATTTTAAGGTTTACTTGCAAAGATAAAACACCTGTGGATGGGGTAGAAGTGAAAGAGAAATGGGAGCTGTTAATCACAAATAGCCTCTTAGGCAGTTTTATTAATTCAGATAACATCTTTAATTTACATTTGTAGGTTTTGCAGCTTTTTCCAGCCTTAGAGTAGAACTTCAAACCTTAAAGGCGTCATTGATGTGATGTCATTTTAGACCTCAGTTGTCACCTCTGGATTCCTGATGCCATGGATTGTGGGTACCTCTTCAGAACTGCTTTCTTTGGATACACTTGTTTTTTTGTTAGTGTAAAAAAAGCCACCTCAGCACAAGACACACCCTGAGGGGCTGCAGTGGGTCCAGGGAAGGGAACAGAGCTGGGGGGGCTCAGCCTGCAGGGAAGGAGGCTCAAGAGAGACTTTTTTAAACTCCAGCTCTGTGAGAGGAGGCTGCAGCCAGGAGGGGATGGTTTCCCTTCTCAAGAAGTGCTAGGACAAGGGGAAACAGCCTTGAGCTGTCCTGGGGAGGTGTAGACTGAATAGTGGGGAAAATTTCCTGATGGAAAGGATGATCATTGGGAGAGGCTGCCTGGGGACGTGTGGGGTCACCACCTCTGGGGGAATTGCAGGACATGTGAATGGGGGGCCTGGGGACATGTCAGCAGTGGGCTTGGCAGTGCTCAGTGATCTCACAGGTCTTTTCCAACCTTGGTTTTACAGTTCTAAGCACTTCTTTCAGGGAGGAGAGAATTTTAGTTTTTGATTAGGGGCAAAAACCCCCCATGCACGTGTCTTTATATACATATGTGTGTGTATGTTCTGGTTGGTTTTTAAGGAAGTAGGTTACATGGAAAAATGATTTCTAGAGGCATGGAAATGTTGTTAGAATTGTTTTAGAAAAGGAGATATTTCTCTGATTTTCTAGTAGTAGTTTTGCTCAGGAAGTCACTGCTTTCAGTGCTACCCAAATATTCTAGGGCCCATTTTGTAAAGAAGTATCTCATTCTCACTGCCATTTTGTGAAAAGGATGTTTCTATTTATTTGAATGAAAAATGCTGCATAATGCACTCCAATGAGTAATCTAAAATAAGTACAGTGATACATTTTAGTTTGCTGAATATCTTACTGCAAACCAGGTTTTAGTGATAACACACATGCCTGTATTACTTTGCTTAGGTTTAAAAATGTAGGTTTATTTACAGTAGAGAAAATACTTTGTTTGCTTCTTGTGTAATGTATGAGTACAGCCTGAAAAAGGTCTGCTTCCAGTAACAAAAAGATAAGTCTACTAGATGGAGAAACACACTGATGAATTCACAAACATATAAAAGAATTAAAGGCTGTCAATAAGATTGTAAATTGCTGTTTTCAAGTTGTCCTAATGTTTGCTATGACAACAACAACAAAAACAACAACAATAATAATAATAATAATTATAATAATAATCATCAGGAATAACAGAAACTTTAAAATAATTTAAGTCCAGTTTTAAATCTGAAGTTAACTTTTAAATATCTACATTTAATTTTAAATCTTTTCTTTCTGAGCAGAAAGATTTGCTGATATGTGCTGATAACAAGCATCATGAAGAGCCTGCTTCATGTCACTAAAAAAATTAAAACTAGGAAATTATCTAGAATAGCAGGATGGTAGGAACTGATCTAACATAACATTTTTTTGTTCAAGATATTCAGAAATATTACCTTTGTATTAAACAGAAATTGTGGGCATTTTTGCAGTTGTTATTTCTGCATATAAAATGTACCTTATGTGGCCTTGATTCTGCAAATATTCCAAATTAGTATGTGTGAGGGAATAGAAAGAAACAGGATTGAAAACAAAAGAAAACCACTGCATTGCCAATCTTAACAACCATGTGGCAACGTGATTGCTGGCACAAATAAATAAAAGCATGAATATCTCTCATTTTAAAATTAATACAGATTTTTCTTTCATTTACTTTTTAGTTATTCTACTAGAAGGCCTGGTTGTTGTCAGCATTTCCCTTCAGCTATCAAATGCAGAAACTGGAATTACAAGAACCCCCAAACACACTATGTATTCCCTATATCCCATGACATTCAGGGGCTGCTGAATAATCCAGTATTGATGGAGGTGGATTCCCTCAAGATTGTTCCAAGTATCCTTTGCAACATCAGCCCCCACTCAGGGCACTCAGGAAGGTTCTGTTGTGGCAAGACTGACTGGGGGAGTGGAAAGAGGAAGCAGCTCATTTTAAACAGCAGATTACAACAGCAAAAGTCAAAGATGAAATTGCAAAGAAAACAAAGTACTCAGGAAAAGAACCCAGACAAGCCACTAAGCAGCGTTCACTTCCATGCTATTTTGCCTCTAAGCATTGGAGAAGCTACCCCAGCAATTGCTGCAGCATTTGGTAAGCAGAGCAGATGAAGATGCAAAGGTACTCAAAGAAAGGGGACAAAAGACCACACCACACAGACTTATCAACACACTGTGTACGTAACTCTGCTTTTTCCTTTTTTTTTTTTCTTTCTTTTTAAACAGTGTTTAAGAAAAATATGCTGTGTTACCATAACAAACTAAAATACTCTCTCAACCTCTTAAGATTTTAGTTTTCAACTATTTTGGTTCCATGTAGGTTTTATTTTTCCTTGTCTACTTTATAAAGTCTCAACTTTAATGGCTTCAGGAAGAAGAAATAAGGGAGAATGATGAGCACAGAAGAGGGCTCACAGTGTTGTTCCTTTCTCTTGTGCACTACAGGCAGGCAGGGGTACAGAAGAAATAGGGTATCATGTTTCTCTAGAATACAGTCAGACAGGAATTCCAGCTGGCATTCACTAAGCAAAAGGGAACATTTTCTTCATTTAAGGTAATTGCTTAAATCCCAGCCATACATAGTTCAGGAATAATGGGGTCACTTATTTTCCTCTAGTTCAGTAAGATGCTGCAGCAAGCCAATGATTCCATGAGACAGACGGTTTAAAGCATCGATTTGCTGCAAATTGCTCAATCCATAACTAATGAACAGCTCTACAGATTTTCAGTGAATCAATCCCATTAGAATTTACAGTTTGCATAAGACCATATTACTTTTTGTGGACAGAGAATGAGCTGGGTCGTTTTTTTGGTTTTTTTTTCTGGTAACCTTCAGCAGCCCCTTCTTGTTGCTGTTTTTCTTAAACTCATTTTTAATTTCTATTGGTAGGTTGGATAAAAATCCCTCTCTTGAGGGTATGACAGCATGCCTGAAAAAATACACCATCCACATCTACATAGGCACACATGCATCCCTTGTCAAGCCTAGATATTCCCGTGGAGAAGACAGCTAATATCCAAAAGGCAGGAGTTCAGCCCCTGTAGCACTAAAGCCCTGCCCCACTTTGGAGGTGGATTATGTGTTTTACACCTGTAAGAATATGAAGTTAGATGGCAACTGGTATTTAGACCCACAGAAGTAATTTTTCCATAACAAGCTGAAATCTCTCCTGTGTGAAAAAAGTAGCAAAGGCAAAAACTTTAATGGATTGAGTGACAGGACTTTTGTCACACATCTGCAGGGTAGAAACAGGAAATTGAGAACTATGCTTGCTAACAGATCAAGTTCTGGATCACTTTATTAGTGTGTGCACCAGGAGGTTTGTACCACGTTCTCCCCAGGCTTTGTAAGAAAAGGGTCAGTTCTATCAGTATCAATTACTACAACAAGATCATTTTAGGCTAAACAGTTATAGGCAAGCAGAAGTTCAAATCCTGTCAATGAATTCATAGACTCTGAAAAAACATTGTATTGGTTGCTACAAAAGAGCTGTGGCTGAAGGGCTGTTTGTTAGTAGGGGAGTGTTGAATCATCCCACTCCAACTGCTCTTGCCTGGTGCCATTCTGTTTGTCTCCCTTTTGGACAATCACTTCCTCCTCCTCTTCCTCCTCTTCCTCCTCTTCACTGTCATCTGATTCAGCACTGGTTGTGTCTTCCTCTTCATCGTCTATGTCTTCTTCCTCACTCTCCTCTTCTGTCTGGTGTGGCTTTTCATATTTCTACAATACATTTAAAGAAATGAGACAGTAGCAGAAAGGTGCCTTCTTGCCAGCCAGAGCTGTCTCAAATGAGCATTTAGAAATGCTAACATGATGGGCAAATCTGCTTTCCACCATTATGTGATTATCAGGCATCAAATTCATACAAGTTGCTAGCAAACATTCAAAAAATACTGTAAGAAGAATGGATTTCAATAACCAATCTATTTGTTACCCACACTGCCAAAATTTAAACCTCCAACATCAGCTCCTTTAAACTGCTGATGATTTCCCCTCCTTTTAGTGTATAAATGCTGACATGAAAAAGTTAAAGCCAAACCAACTGCTATCTTGGATTCCTACAAACAGACATGAATTGAATGGAAGCGATGCTGGACCTGAGAGTTCTTCACCATCTTCTTTAGTAATTATACACAACAACAACTCTGAAGCTCTCAATTAGATCTGATCTAGGTGTGCAGTGCTGATAGCTGGGCTGGGCTCCTGAGTGTGCAGACCCACAGCTGAACAAGTGCACCCTGAAAGAGGCTCAAACCTGCTGCCAGTCCCACCAGTGGCTCCTGGCAGTGCCAGGGCGCAGTGCTGTGCCCCAGTTATGTACCTCCATGGGGTTGACAGTGATGGTGAGAGCAGAGTCATCCCAGTCCATCTCGCTCTCCCTGGCTCCCTCGTGCCCCACGGAGCCGCGCTGACGAGCCGAGCGGAGCCGGAACACTCCCAGGGTTATCACCAACACCAGGATGCTCACACAGATGATGATAACGATTGTGGCCACGCCGGGAATCACTGGGACAAAGGGTGGCAGAGGGAATGCAATTACATTTGTGGAACAAGTCACCTAAACCCCACTAACCTGGTTAGCTTTCAACCCACAGCACGCCCTCCTTTGGCCTGAGAAGCAGGACAGACACTTGCCTGGGATGACAGCAAGTGTGGACCAGTGCCCATCCACTAAGGAGGAGCACACACAAACGATGTTCTCAGATATCCTGAGTGTGATAAATCCTAACTAAACAGTGGGCATGCTCTTTGAGCCACTTAACTACAGAAGACAGGCAGTTAGTAAGTGCAGAATCAGTGAGTTTTTGCAGTAAAATTCTGTTACCTCACCTGCGTGTTGACCCCTTCTGATCTCACCTGAGGACTCAAATTATACATCTCAAAGCTGGTATTTTCAAAGGTTTCAAACACTTGTGATTTAAATCTTGAGCTCCCAGAAACAAATGCATTGCTACCCTATTTGCCTGTGTTTACAACATTCCTGGGAGACTCTTGAGACTTAAGACATTTTTTCTCACTGTTTGGTTGCACTCTGAGAAGCCACAGGAAGAAATCTCTCTGAACTACCACATGTAGTCAGCTCCACAATTAGGTTAGTGGAGAAATGCTGCCACTCTCTGTGGTACTCTCAAGGTACTGCAGTTCCAGGAACAACAGTATAACCCAATCCACAACCCATTTTATTGACTTGCCCTGCCTATAAGAATGGAAGTATGAAATCAAAACAGTATTTAGGAACAAAAAATAAAAAACCTGCTTTGCAATAGTTTATCCATGAAACATTCAGTTTCATTTTAGTGAACTGTCTGCACAATATAAAGAAAAATACAGTAATTTTCTAAGCATGTCTGTATGTAGCTACTTATACACTTTACATCAGCTTTCCTTTTTTACATATATATCATTCAGCTAAAAGGATTTCAGAATCCAACTTTTAAACAGGTATCTTTGCCCTGGATTTAACTTCACTGAAAAGGTTTAAGATTTGGGTATATATCTTAACTCATATAAAAAAATTTAATAAAATTACACAATTAAAATTAAAATTAAATAAAAATACATCCTATTTTTAGGATGCACATGACTAGATGAACCTTTCTTATCTCCAGAGAGCCCAGACTGAGGCCTTGACAGCAGCTAACAGAGGCACTGCAGCAATTTTGCATTTTAAAAATAATACAGTTTCTTTCTTTTGTTTAGAGTGGGTAGAAATTAATATGCCACAGAACTACAAATGTGTAAGAATAATGTAAGCATAAATATTACCCTTCATACTATTCAATACTAGAAACAAGGCATTTTTAACTGCAGGGGTCAGGGTACAAAACCATCAATGAAGACTTTAAAAAACGATACCAGGTTTTAATTGCAAAGTACATTCTTGGACAGAACATAATCCAGTGTTACCTTCTTCTGCACCTCTGCAGTGATCTCTGAGAGGTTTTGGAAGCTGAAATAAAGGACCTCAGGGCTTCAGTCTGTGGAGCAGGCTCACCCACAAGGGAAGCACTGACACACTGGAATCATTGTGAGCAGCCTCTGGGAAGTTGTCACGTACCTGAGCTGTGAGCTGCACTTACACTCCCCTCAGGGTGCTGAACAGATTGGAGAAATTTGGGCTGGACTATCATGTGATTTACATGGTCCATGAAGTTGGAGTTGGAACTGTGTAGAATATTAATCTGGGAGAAAAGAAAAATAAGAGACTAGATACTAGAAAGGATTTTATACTCCAAGCCTGCTGGTTCCATATATTACATTGGACTATGAAGTTCATCAGCAGATAGGAATACTGCTTCATAGATTCTATAAGACCAAATGAACTTATTTTTTTATGCCTGTGGACAATACACAGCTTTGTAGCATGAAAAATGCATTCTAACCTTTCTGGCTCTTGACTCTGAAGTGGCACAGATCAGGACTCTTTTGATTTACCTGTTTGGACAAGCAGTGACTTTTTCTCCTCTCTGTATTAATCAGCTTTTAGGTGTTACCTAAACATTATGGCATAGCTGTTAATTTCATTAACAATTATTAAGCCGTTAACTGTCTTTACAAACAATTATTAATTCTCACCATACTGCTAAGTGGGCCCTGCAATTTCCTGGAGCTGTTGCCTGGGCTCCAGGTGGGAACACACGACTCAGACATCGCTCACCTCCAGGTTGAACTCGTTGCTGGTGTAGCGCCCGTTGAGCTCGGAGCACTTGACCCTGAATTTCCTGTCGGAGGTGGCCGAGCTGCCCCAGTTGCGGTAGCGGAGCTGCCGCAGCACCTGCTCGTAGCTGAACATGCTGTCAACACCTGCAGGGTGGGAGGGCAGGGACAGCTCAGGGACAGCCAAGGGAACGCTGCTCTGGTGATGCACAACCACACAGAACACATGGAAACTGGTGGAAAGGTCTGGAAGTGACAGGGCATCAAATGTTCCCTAATGCTGGAAGCCTGGGCACAGAGAAATTCATGCTTTCTGTGCTGACAGGCACAGACCCACAAGAAAACACTGTTTGGCCTGAGGCCATGGGAAAGGCTTCCAAAATTAACAGATACAACTGGAAATGCGAATGTATATTAAATCACTAGGTGAGAAAGCTAGAGTTTAGGGTTTAAGCTACATTAGTGAATAAGAGACAACATGGAGGATTTAGGGCAATGTCCCTTCCCCTTTCTCTTTCTTCTTTTAGGGTTTTTGGGTACTGTTAGGGCATTGGATGGAAGAATCCGCATTGCAGGACACAGGTCCTTGGTTATTGGGTTATAAGTGAAAATAAGCCACTTGGCATTTCATTATTGGGTGAATTGACACTTAAAAGACCTTGGAGAGATACTTCCTCCTCCACTTTGTATCTTGTTATCCTAGAGTACATCAGTCCTTACTGTCTGTCAAGATGTAATACAGATAGGATAGAATAAACATCCTAAGCCCAAACATGAAAACAGTCTCTCTCTCTCTCTCTCGTTAATCTTGGTCCTGAGGAAAAAGAACTGAGCCATCAGTGTCACACCCTGACACCCTGATCCTCAATTATGTGAGGATAGCTTTCAGAATTGAATGTAGGTCCCTAATGGAGAGGGGTAAATACATAACAATGGTACAGAATAAATTACTTAGTGACCAGAAAAAGTTGGCCAGTTTCCCAGCATTGCACAGGAACACTGAGGAACCCCCTCACTCTCATGTTCCACTGTGATGGTCCACAAGAACTCCAAATTTCAAGGAAGCAGGGATGCCATTTTCCTTACCTGGGGAGTAGCAGGAGGGATGCTGAGAATCCTAAGGGCAAACACAGCACATCCAGAGATCAAGAAGCAACTGTGTTTTTTTAAGATACAGTCACTCTTGGGATATTTTCATGGCTAGAAAATCACAGATTTCTGTCCAATTTCTTACACATTTGAGCTTTTGTTCCAATATATGAATGATGTGACAAAATAATGGAAAATAAAATTCATGAACTTACCATAGATTGAATATCCTGCAGTGGAATTTGTGGCATCTAGATGTTTTCCTTGAAGCTCCCCATGATCTAGTTCTAAACACTCCTGCTGGGGGTCTAGTTCTGCACCAATGACCAAAACATCACAGAAATCCAAGTTGTGGACCATTTCCTCTACTACCACTTGCTTATTGGCTGTGAACCCATGGCATAGAGCATGGAAGAAAAAGAAGGAAATGAAGAGAAATGATCACAGAACAGCTCAGTTAATTTATGTGCTTTGCATCACAGCTTTCAATTTTTGCCAAGATGGCTGAACTGTTTTTGCTGATATTAAATCCAGCACACTTGAAGCAAATCAAGGGAAGCTTCCTGTCTGTACAGGGGCTGTGATGATGAAGGCTTACAAATACCCTCTAAGATAAATAGAAAATATATTGCTCTATAATAAAAGGTACCCAAGAACATTACTGGAAGTAGAAAACTGAGATTTGATCTTGGAAATAAAGTACTATAAAAAATTCCAGGTTTCAGTGCTGTATTGGTACCAGCTTTCTCAAGGAAAATCAAATGGAAAAATACACATCCAACATATTTATGCTGGATGATTCTCTTAGTTACTCTATGCCCCATAAACAATTTGCATTACAAAGACCTGGCCACCTATCCAAGAGCAGGGCATTATTATAAATAGCAAGAGCCTGTGCTGTGTGAATCAAAGAAATTAAGTTATAAAGTGACTGTCCTTCAACATGTACAAGTGAAAAAATAATTCACTGGAAAAAGAGTAACATATCAAGTTAGTATTTAAATCCTCTGATCAACTTAGCACTGAGTGCATGGTAAAACTGCTTAAACAGCTCCCTGAGGGCACAGACACTGCAGTCCTGGAACTTCCTGCCCATTTTGTGAAGATGATGTTAGAGGGTATCCTGGGAAGGAAGGCACAGCCAGGAAAGCCTTACTCCTTAGATTGCCAACTCCTGGTGCAGTGACTCTGGGTACCTAAGCTCTAGGTACAGCCGTGACATATCCAAAAATGCAGCCCAAGTCAAATTTGAAGGCTTTAGGTAACCCATGTCCCTAAATTTGCATATCATTACCCATTTTCTCTTCTCCAGAGACTTACATCTAGTTGCTGCTTATTCTAGTCCAACAGTGTTTAGAATGATCTCTCAAATTAGGCATTTCATCTGCCTTGCACACTAACATGCAAAAGGAATATTCCTTTACAGACAGTGATTTTAAACTTGATACATACTTTTGATGCATACTTTTGAACATTCACACAGTGTTGAATAATAATACATACATTGCTTAGCATTAGAAACTGTCATCATTGAAAAGAAATATTTTAAAAGGATTATATATACTTTTATAGGTGGGAAATTGAGACATGAGATTACTTTATCAAGTATCACTCACAAGCCAATTTCAGAACTGGAAACATAAGAACAGAGTAAAACTTCAACTTTTGTTCAATTACTGCCTTTCACTTTATCAACACAATCACAAGTAGAGGCATTTTAATGAAAATAACCTATGTAACAGAGTATGAAAGGAAGAGTAGAAAGGAATTACTCTGAAGTATAATAAATAGACAATGCATGGAAAATCTGCTTTTTTTGAAGAACCTTTTGATCTTCCACCATTTAACACATTTTTCAATGTGTTGAATTGAATTTCTTCAGTACAGCATTACTGTGGCCTAATTAATCTGGGTGAAGCGACAACCTTTGCATTACTTCTTTGCACCAGCCTTTAAAAATATGAGGAGACCTTACAAGATGACTAATAATATTGTTGGGGGTTACGTGTCCTCCTTTTAGTTCTGGCTCACCTGTGGAATTTTTACCCATTAATTGTGGGGAAAACCTGACTGTGGGTACTTGGTGGGTGCATGGCAAAAGCCCAGGGGGGAAAGGGGGCAGGAGAAAGGAGGGTGGGGACAGTCTGGTGGGCTTTCTTCAGGTTTGGAGAAGGACACTTTGGGCACAGAGCTGTTGCAGTGGGGAGAAGGGAATTTCTCCATCACCCAGACAGAGCTGCTGCTGCTTCTCCTTCTCCCCTCTTTGTTGGTGGCCTCGCACCCCCTGTCCTGCCGGGACGTGTGGCAGTGCCAGCCACCGCCACGGAGCTGCTGATACACCTCAGCCACCGGCCCAGGATCTCAGCTCATCCCTGCTGTTCCACCTCATCCACCAGCCCAGGATCTCAGCTCATCCCTGCTGTTCCACCTCAGCCACCGGCCCAGGATCTCAGCTCATCCCTGCTGTTCCAGCTGAGTGTTCCTCAGAGCCCCACAGGAGCACTGGGACTGCCCGAGGGGTTTATGAAGCAAAGCCTCTCCTCCATCCCGTCTCAGCCCAGAAAGCTGTCCCAGGGTCCCTGGTTCTGTGTTCTTGTTAATGCTGTAGTTATTGTTTGTTTGTTTGCCTGGTTATACCAGTAAAGAACTGTTATTCCTATCCCCAGATCTCTGCCTGAGAGCCCCTTGATTTCAGGATTATAATAATTATGAGGGAGGGGGTTACATTTTCATTCCAGGGGAGGCTCCTGCCCTCCCTAGCAGACACCTGTCTTCCAAAACCGAGACAAATATGTAGAAGAAAAACACAAACCTCTGTCATATTCTCTCAAGTCCACTGAATGCTCCATTTTGGTGACTGTGCTGATGATCCTGATGTCAGGTAACAAAATAACACCTCTTTCACTTTCAAACTCTGCAGCTGGTCTAGCAAAGTGGTCCATCCCAGTTATGGTAATCTTAGGCTCATTGGCCTGAAACACCATTACATAGGCATCTATGTCTGGGATATTAATGCAGACATCTTCACCAAAACACCTGGAAAAACACATCAGTCATTAACTGCATGTAACACATTGCAAATCAGAGGAGTGTGGCACGGGAACTGCTCCAAACCCAGCTCATGGCTCTCAGATCAGTCCAATTCATCCCCAGGCACTGCCACACATGAGGATATATTGCTGTGCCACTGTGCACACAGCCCAGCTCTGGCCCCCTCCTCCTTCACAGATACTCATTCTGAAGGAGAAAATCATTCTTCCCTAAGGTCACTATCAGAATAATATTTTTCATGTTTAACTGACATTTAACAGAGCAGTAAATGGTTAAAAAAGTTAACTAGGTAACAACTAACTTCAGTAAACCTAACATTAAATTCAGAAAGTGCTAGCAAACGAATACAATGTGGTTATCTTGTCATGTGTGATTAAAAGGGCCTAATTTTCCATTTAAATTGGTCCCATCATGAACTCTTTTTGGGACCCTCCAATATTTGCAGGGGGCAAAAAGGTACTTCCATTTTCATCTGAATCATGAGTGTGCTTTGGCAGGGAACTCCCTGACAAGCTCTGCTTCATTCCAGAGATATGTCCTCTGTTAGATAGAATAGGCCTGCTTTAAAAAGTCATGGCTCTGGCTAGCTTAGAAGGAACTCTAAATGTTTAAAATTAAAAGTAAATAAGATTGCAGTGAATGCACTGCTCAGTCCAGACCATACACCCCAAACTGTAAAGAGAAGACACATTAACAAGAAAGGTTTCTTAAGAAGACAATATCAAGAGAAAACCACCATGTAAATTGGCATAAATCTTTTAGGTTCAATAAAAAAAGCGGTATGATTTATTAATTTAATTTAGTCAAAATTATTCTTTTTACATGACCAAAGAACAAAGTAATTCATTAAAAATGTTCCTTATTTATTTAGTTCAGCTGATGTATAACTTACTGGACTTTAGATGAGACTTTGAGACATCGTATGCCTGCAGTAGGAAACTGTCTGGAGTTGATGTATGAGACCTTTCGAAGGGCTTGATTTATATTCTCAATGTCATCTCCTTCCATCACAAGGACTGACTGGGAAGGGTTGAAGTGATACTAGGAGAGATGCAAATAATTAGTGTTTAAGGGACCAGGTACAGAGTACAAAATAGTGTATTTTTTAAGGAATGTTGCACAGATGGAAGTTAAAAATTTAATAATTTAAGAAAAAAAAAATTTTAGTAGCTATCGTTGGCTGAATCCACATGTTGCTCTCTAAAACATGTACTTGTATCACCTAAATAACTACTGTTATAATTAATTTTATAGTAAATTATTCCAGATTTGTTGTTCTTTGCCCAGCCTTATCAACCTTGATGATACAATTTCTGCAGCATTTTCCAATGCTATTTATTTTTGAATTCTGTAGATGTTCAAAACCTTTAACTTACCACCATGACTATTATTCCTATGTAATCTTTTTTAGGTTAAACACACTCCCCATATAAAAGCATTGCCTTTTGAGCCAGCCTGGTGTGCAGAAGCATATTTTGGCTGCTTTCTGTGTGGTTTTATCCTGGGACACCTTTCTGAGGTGTATTTCAACATGAACAATCACAACACTTACAGCATTTGCCTCCCACATCTTCATTAACGTCAGACACACTAAAGGAGGCTCTCCATCCTGTCTGATGATCAATAAGGGTGTCATGATTTAAGACAGAGCTGCTCACTTGGGCCAGCAAACCCTGCAAAGTCACTGCCTGTGCTTGTAGCCCCAAGCCTTCTCTACTCCACTGCAGTGAACACACATCAGTCTTGCTGACCGAGAAACTTTGTCACTATTGTGACATAACCAATGACTGATCTGTACCTTCACTGCAATTAATCCTAATTCCATGTTTTGTCTTTGAATTGGTTCAGTAAACCATCTGCACAGCAGAGGAAAGCAGTGTAACCCCCTACTGCTGTCAGCACGGAACACAAACACACCTCTCTCTCCTGGGTACTCCCTCCCCAAAAAAGCTGGGCATGGATTACATGAACACGTTCTGTTAAATACAGACAGTGGCTGCCTACACTTCCTTACAGCCAGAAAGGTTAAAAAGCAAAACACATCAAACAGACTGTGAAGAACAGGAGGAAGTGCAGGGCCCTCTGGTGAACAGAACGTGGAGGACTGGGTTAAAAGCTTGTGCAGGAAGATCACAACATACTGAAGGGTATTTTTTAACAAAGAGGAGGACTAACATGAATTGCAGCCTGCATACACCTCTTTTTCCTCTCTTTAAGCTAGCAGCAGTAGAGAATAAAATTAGCAAAAGGAGACTCTAGCTAGCCAGTTAATAGCTCAGCTGCCAAAACAGCTGGAATGCTGCCAGAGGGACTGGAGAAAGCCCCAGTTCTGAGCCATTTTTGTCTTTCTCATTAAAAAAAGCTAAAAATAGCAACAGCTTAGGCAGTGTCGCAGAGAGCTGTTAGAGACAACTGAAAATTAGGCTGCAGCCCAAAAACGTCCAGCACAATCATGTCAGAAACTGCTGCTGCTCTGCTCTTTCTCAGCTGGTTAAAGGGTGAATCTCCATGACACAAAGGGCCTGGAAACACCTTCCAGCATCAGTCTGTCAACACTTAATCTGCAAAGCACCACATAAACAACCCCACAGAACCCATCATCTGTGCAGCTGTCACACTTACCTGTCTGGGATCAGGTGTGCTTGTTTTTCACACCACACCACCTTTCTCTCTAATTTTCTCTTCAAGGTCAGGCAAGGTTCTGCTTTCAGCTGAGCTTCCTTCTGTCAGCCCCCCAAAGAAACCCTTCCACAATATCTCTGGCTGTTCCTTTCATTTTTGCCTCCTGCTGTTGCTCTTACTCTTGGCTTGCTGAGGCAGTAAAAGCAACATCAGTAACTTAAAAAAAACCACTATGCCTCATCTGTATTTCAGAAAATTAAGATGTTTTGAAGGTTTGCAAAAGCATGAAAAGGCAGAAAACAATCCCTTATCTTCCTTTTACCCTCTGCACTGCCAGTACATTAAGGAAGTCACAAATGCTGGACCAGCAGTTGGTGGCAGAAGAGGGATTTTCCCAAGCCCATGAAACTGGGGTGACTCAAATATTGTCAGGTTTCAGAGGACAACAACAGGGGAGGAATTACGATGCTTTTAAGCACCATGGAGAAGTGTACAGTGCTTTAATTAATGGAAAATCCCAGCAAAGAACTTACTGTTAGGCATCTACCATGTGGGTTCCAGAAATGCCAACCTGCTCCTGGTGTATACTGCATTTTAAAAACAGCTTAAACCAACCCCTGTATCCTGTTGCTGTGAGAAGCAGCAATGTGAAATTCTTAATGATGTTGCTGGTAGGATGATAATAGAATTCTTTGGGGTCTTTCCTCGTATGTAAAAGAGCTAGCAAAATTCCTCGTTACTTTTGCACTTTCAATTTTCATTTTTACCCTTGTTTTCACAAAATGTGTCAGTTATCACTGCAAACTATCATCACCTGGACACACAATGTCTATAAACTGACATTTCAGCTCAGTCTATACAACAGAAAGGTTTGGCTAATAAAATGCAGTCCATGGTATTCCCACTGCAATGTTCCAGGTGAGGTGTTTCAGCACCATCCTCCTCCCCTCTGAGAACTCCACACCAAAACTGGTTCAGTTTTGTGGGACACATTGTGTGCACCCAAAGGAACTTCCTGAGCTGGGTCTGAATCTCAGCTCCTTTGGAAGTGGAATTTGGGTAGCAGGAAACAGCTTCACAAGTGCATTTACACTGAGCACAGGAACACTGTCACCAGATGATGGTGTCAGTAAAGGAAAACTGACAGTGCAGCTCATGTGAGCATTGGGATAGCCATGATCCTACAAAGAACAATTGGATGCATTCTGTATCTAAAGAACAGGATTTCATAATTCTCTGAATGAATGCAAAGCCAGCTGACCACTAGGTCAACTGAAACAGGATTTCTCTCTGTTACTCCCCAATCTTAGAAAAAGCTCTACATTACCAGTAATCATATGCGTATTGAAGATGGATAATGACTTACATTTAAATCTAAAAATTTAATTTATTAACTTTAGGAGTTTTTATTTTTAAATTTTCATGTACCATAAAGTTTTCCTCTTTGAAAACACTGAATTTTAGAATGCTATTGCATTAGGACTTATGTATTCCACTGCTTTAAAACTACTTGAGATCAAAATTCAATAAATCTTTGGTATCACGTCTATTTCTGTACAAGTTACAAAATAAGCAACCTAGCAATTCATACAGACTCTGAAATATCAGCAGTGTGTTACTTTCTGATCATCCAGCACTGCAATAATGGAAATGTTTTTCTTTGCAGTGTCACAGCTCTTCTACTGTTCTGTTTTTTTCTTTGCATGATTTTATGGGAAATTACATTGCTTCTGGGAGTACATCTGAACTGTGTACACTCTACCTTGGGCTCCCCACTTCATAAATCACATCCAATTTTTTATCAAAGATGATGTCAGTTCATCCCTCACCTTTATTCCTTGGCCAAGACTCTCAAGAGAATTGATATCGAGGCCTTCCTTGCAGGCCTGCAAACAGGAAATCACTTTCTGGCTCTCAATTTTCCCTGGCCGGATTGTCAGACTGGCCAGGCTGCCGTGGAAATACTGTGCAAATCTGGCCTTGGTGACTTCACCTCCTGCAAGAAGAAGGATGCAAAATGGTTATTGGTACCAACACACAAACTGCACATGTAATAAATCACTTTGTGTTTTAATATATTTAAAGAATCTCAATCCATCTTAGCCAAGTGTATTTGAAATCCCATTTATTGTGGTACAGAGGAATATCTTTGTGGGTTGGGTGGTAGCTGGTAGCAGGATGCCTTTAAGATGCTTGTTTTTCCAGGATTGTATTCAGGTATTTATAAAGCTGAGACAGCAAACCCAGATACGAAACACGGTTTCTCACAAGGAAGCATGTGATTTCTAAAAATGAACCTATTCAAGTACTCAAACACCAATCTAATAAATGTTTAAGTCCAATATTTATTTATAGAGAAGCTGTATTTGCAAGCATTCCATGACAAGATCAGCTACCTCTGCCTTTGTCCTCCTGAGAACACGGTCCCAGATGAGCTGACAGCGGTGCCTCTGTACACGAAGTGCCACATTCCCTGGGCTGGGTCTGAGGACACACTGGGGACTGCAGAGTGAGCAGGGACCTGTGCACAGCCCCTCTCTAAGAGGCTGGGAGTGCTGTGACAGACTCAGGGAACATCATTTGGTCCTGGCACTCTGTGTAGCACCAGCCCCTGCAGACACGCTCGGCTCGCTTCTACTCCAGGAGGCTCCCAAGGAAGACTGATCTTTAGAAGCTGTCAATAAAATGTGATTACAGACTCCTGCTCCAGTGATCATGGCATCTCAATTACTCTTGGGACAGTTAGTGATTTGCTCATCCTCCTTTAGGAGCATTTTTAAAGCTTGTTTTTCCTTCAGTGTTATCTCTCACAGTGCATGTGAATTACGGCCTACCTCAGGCCTGGGAGGACGGAGGGAGCCACAGGGCAGCCAGCTAGGCAGACTAATTGGATTAGCAGCTGATAGCCTGTTGATAAGGTGTTGTAATTGGTAGATAACTCATCTCTACGGTGTTTGTAGCTTTAGTGTCAAACAACTTGTTTTTGCCAGGCAAGATAGCTCAAGCTTGAACTTGAACTTGTGTGTGGATAGGGATGAAGTGGCAGATTTTCTTTAGGCTGCTATTGTTCCTAAAAACCTGCAAACCCTCACTTCCAGCCTCTGCAGGATGAGCTATTTTATATAGTGAAGAAAACACACACTGGTGTGCTGGCAGAAAAGAGGCATCCAAGCAGGCTGTTTCTTCAGAGAAACAGGCAGGTTTTGTTCTTCCTTTTTTTAACATTACAGCATAAACTGCCTCTTTTTCTTACCCCAACAGAAGGCTCACAAGGGGCTGTTATTCTTGTCCACTTGTCCACTCTCATTCGTTTGTCCATTACGTGGGAAATTTCCTCTGGGCAGAATTTTGTTGAGATTTCCTAGAAACTTTTACATTTACAATAGCTATAGTTCAGCCTTTCTGATACTTACCAAGACAATTATTTGGTAATTATTTGGTGAATCGATAGTGCATTATGGGGACATTTGCTTTTCAGCCAAAATGCTGTTATATTTATCTTCTTACATTGTCTTTAAAAGTACGTATACAGCAGTAATGTAACTGGACAGAAAAAGGTGTGCCAAATTAAAAAAAAGAAAAAAATAAAAAAGCAAACCTCTTCTTAAAAAGAAGACTAAGAGAGAAAACCATTTAAGAGCTTACAGAAGAAGTAGGAATCACATTTTGTTTGAAGCTTCACATTCTCGTATCACTACAGGATTGCGAAGATAGCAAATTCCAAGGCTAAAATACCAACGCTAATCCTGGAGCTTTGAAATTTAGAAATATAATAAGTCTGCCAGTATAATAAGTCTGCCAGTAGTTTTTAGTACTTCTGAGGTGATGCAAAATAAAAAGCAGGTTCAGATCAGTGAATGTATTTAAACGTTAAATACACTCATTAAAATGTATATAAAAGACCAGACAAGAAGACAGAACAAAGAACTCAGTGCTGTGGCTTTGCCTGACAGAAGAAGCTGAATGAACCAAAGCATACATGAACAGATATTGGTTGTTCTTCCACTTTGGACTAGTTCTCCTCTGGTATTCTTGACACAGAACTTACAATTACATTGCAAGTCCATTAGCAGTGATACAGTATTTGCCCATAAATCATTCAATGTGCAGGGTATTCACTGTGCCTAAGCCACGCTTTTAAATAGTGCTGGTGCACAAGGAGGTATTGCCATCTTGGAGATGTATAATTCTCATTTAAAGTCATTTGTCCATCCACCAACATCAAAGCATGGAAAGGAATATGTGTGTTTCCAGGAATAAGCTTTTAAAATACTCTGAAAATACAGGCACTACAAAAACATTGAGCATTTAAAGAACTAGACTTACATACCCTCTTCAAGGGAATGAGGGTGGTGTTTTGTGTGGGTGCAGAGATTGAGACTCGACTGTGAAGGAGGTGATATAATCTTTGCTTGTAAAAGGCTGTCAAATGTTATTTAAACAAAAATCCCCAAGTATTTCAAGAAAATGTGAGTGAAAAATAGATGAAGTAGCCAGTGTCATAGTGTGTGAGCAGAGAAAATCTGCAGGGCCATGGTGATGACAGGGTAATCCAGGCTGAGACATGAACAACTGAGAGCAGAGTCTGCAGGGACATGGAGGGGTGAGGCACTCTGTCCCCAGCACCAAGACAAATAGTTCTGTACCTAATCTATTCTTGAGAATATTGCCTGAGCTTTCCAAACTCTCCTGAAGACAGAGGCTCCCCAAGCAATCCCCTCCACTGACCACTGACCCTTGAGGTGTACATTTATTCCCAATAGGAAATGTGAGTGGTAAAATAGAGCTGTATCATTTTCCTTTGCCAGGCTGAACAAGGACTTCTCTTTACATCTTCCACCTAACACTGTACACTGTGACCATCCCTGTTGCTCCTCCTGAAACTCATCTTGCTGAAGTACTAGCCCTAATGTAGTGTTCTTGTCACTGTATGTGTAAAACAGGAGGTGCCTGCTCATCCAGGGCAATGAGAACCCCAGCTTGTAATCACATAAAAAAACCAAAAGCACTTAAAGAGGGAATACCATCTTGTACCAAATTGCTAAATAAGCCTTCCATAAGCAACTCTTCTCAGTGTTAAAGACAAAATGATGTACCTGCCAATTCTGAACTTGAAGGTAAACAGAAGTCATTATATCTGACTCTTCTTATAGTTGCTTGTAATAGCAGCATGCTGTCATTTTGATATTCTTTTTTCTCAGCATTTCAGAGTCTTCTCAGCTCAGTGGGGTATGTTAGCTGCTGATGTTCAGTAATTATTAGATTGCAAATGGACAAAATCAAATGCAGTAAAACTGGGAAGCAAAACCCAAAACTCTCACTAAAATTAAAGGAATGACCTAAAGCCAGTTTCCTACAATCCTGCTTTCTAGCTCTGATAAAATGTTTTATTCATACTTGGTTTTACTGTATTAGTGTGTTTGAAAGCTGTGTTTCCTTCTACTTCTGCAATCTGATATTCTTTGAGTATTTGACTTCAGCTTCTCAGTGGGTGGAAATTTAGCTCGGGATGGCCAATCTCCAAATCCTAGACACTCTAAAATTCTGAGCTCCCAAGACTAGATGACTATAAATATATTTAATCCAGAATGAACACGACAATTCCATTGCATGTGTAAGCACAATGGGCAACTGTACCTAATGCTGATAGTAACATTTTACAGAATATTATTGAAATTCTTCTAAATACTGATTTTTTTTCAAATAGAGATCATTTGACCCTGAGCATGATTCATTTCATGCTCCCCAGGCAGCTCAGAGTCAGTGGCTTCACTGGGCAGGAGGATGCTCAGTTCCACTGCCTGGATTTGACTCAGCACTGACATTACCACCTGCTAAGAAACAACTGAGAAAAGAAATCAGTTGCTCCTAACAGCCCTTACTGCTTTAAGGCAATTTGAGCTCTGTTCTGACACCAAACTGAGCCCAAGCAACAGCGTTTTAGGGATAATGAAGAAGACCCAAATAGATTACACAGAGAACAAAGTGCAGCTCCAGTGACAATGGTCTTGAGGTAATCCAAGAATACAAAAATTTGTTCTGTAACACAGCATCTCCAGATTCTCTCCAGAGATCAGCATACCCAGTAAACCTGGATTGCCTCAGCAAGGTTCTTGGCACTTCTTTGATGTCAGGGTCTTTTTGCCCTTTCCTACAAGTGAGATACTGCTCAGATACAGCTCATCTCCACGGAGATGTTGGTAAGTTCTGAGAGAATGAGAAAACCTAAGCCTCAACTATGTTGTATCTGTGTTTCACTCAGCACTATGTTTATTGTTTATGGGTTTTTAGATTAAAAAAGGAAAACTACACCACAGTAACATACAGTATACCTAATTTTTAGTAGATAAAGCTCATATTGATAATGCCAGAACAAATCATGCAATTTTCCTCATGCACAGAGTGTCATTAGAGCTGGGAACCATTCCCCAGGCTTGGTTTTAAGTAATTTGGCCATTTCCTGGGCTGCAGTAAACTTCACCCAGTGCCTGACAGTCCCTGGGAAGGGTCTCTTCTATCACTTTTAAAGGCTGGCTTTCTGCCCTTTCAACCATCTTCACTTCTTGCTTGTCTCCAAGAATCTGCCCTTCAGGAAGAGGCTGACTTTCCCTCCTTTTTAGAGAGTCCCAGCACTTGATTCACATTATTTTAAAAAAAAAATTGCATAAAATCAGGAACAATCAAATCAGGCGAGTTTTTTACATTACCAGGGAAAAGTGTAAAGATGTAGGAGAGATTTGCTGATGGCACAGACAAACCAAGGCACAGTGAGCACATCATAGGCTAAAGCTGGGATTTGTCACATAAGCCTGAAGAACTGCACATTTGGTTTGTTTTCGTGTTATGGTCAGGAGAACAGCACTGATCTTAAACTGCTCTTATATTTCACTTGAGCAGCTGAAGGTAGAAATAAAAAAACAACCTAACTTTTCATAATGGATGCTATAAACAAGGCTATAAAAGTCAGAAAACAGTTACTCAGTCACTGAAATATTAATAATAGGCAATAATAACCTTGAAGAATTTTCCACGTCCAAGATTCCTGTGGGATACAAGTCTGAGAAAGACAGAGGGAAGGTGCAGGCATGGTGCTTGCTGCAGAACACCAGGATGGGAACCAGTGTCAGTGATGAAAAGATCAGGGCTCACTTGTATCACAGGGGACACTCAGGCTCCTAAAGAAGCAGCAGAACAATTCCCAGTTTCCAAACCAGAACTGAACATTTTCACCTACAAGAGGGTAAATCCCTCATGGCAGTGCCAGATTTTCCTACTGGTGCTAACAGACCATTAATTGCAATTCTTGTTCTTGATTTTTCACTGTCCTCTAAACACTCTCTTCCTGCTCCCTGCCAGTCCTTCAGCCACCCCACAGCCACGACGACTTTTGGCTGTCAGCAAATCAGTCAGTGTGGGAAGAAAAAAAGCAATGTTATTTCTTTTGATTCATTTACTTGTCTGAGACTGTTTTTCAAATAATTTGACTTTGACAAATGCATGCTGTGTACTCAGAGCATTAAAGTGGTTTAGTAAAGATGGAAAAGAAGGTCTTGCCCTTTCTGAAGGAAGAGGTTAGAGCAGAGCTTTGATGAAAAGAAAGGAAGTAGTAGCAAAGCAGAGCTTGGAACTCTTCATATCCTCTTAACAAGGACACTCCTTATGACACCAAAATCACTTTTTACTTTACTGAAATAAATCATAGAATATTGTAAAGCAGCTTTATAGTGCTTTGAAAATACAGAGGTTTCAACTATTGTTACTGGCTAAAATGTATTAGCCTAAGTAGACTTACTAACAGTTTCACAGAAAGTATCTGTAGTTAAAATATTTATTTGATAGAGCCCCTTTTTCTTGAAATATAAAAACTTGGAAAATTAATGTTTTGACTAGAATAGATTGGGTTTCTATGTTGATTAATTACTATTTCACAGACTGAAATACAGCGCTGAATCTTATTAACAAAGTAACTTTCCACACCATTCATTTCAAACAGAATGAGTGGTTTAAAACAAATGTACCAAATGATAAGCTTTGTCAAAAGCAGTATCTTGAAATCTTGTTTCACATAACCATTGAAAGTTTATCTTTTTGCTTAGCACATGATAGTTTATCAGATTCTTTAGCACACTGTATTACTAAATCTTAGCATTTTTACAAGGTGGAAAATTTTTTTCTAATTTTGAGGCACTCCAATTCTCTTAGTATTAAAAGAGCAATAACATAATATTGCTGTAAATATTAATGGCAGCTATAGGTACGATTTCAGTCATTTAAATCAGGTGTTTCACCGTAACAGAAGAAGAATCTTATCCTGAATGGCTAATTAAGCCATCAAATTAGCCCAGGCAAAAATAAAAATGCTTGAAAATGATTGCAACTTTTTATTTAACAGCTTAAATATGAAATATACTCTGTTGTCTGGATGTATTGTGAGCCTATGGGAGCAGTTTTGCCTTAATTCCTCCTCAGACAGAGGTGCAAAGGGAACAAGGTTATCATTGTTGAGCCTCTATGGCATTTGCTCATCTCTGGAAAGAACTAAATTTACAAATGACATCGGCATTTGCTAACTCCAGAACTTTGATCTAAAAGTACTTCACCAATACTGCACAACAAAAAAATCAGCCCATGCAAACACCAGCCAGACAAGAAACAGTCTATACTTTTCCAAGTACATGGGATTAGTGGAATGCCAACCTGATTATCACACCTCCAATAATTGTAAATATTGTAAACTCACCAAATTTTGTTTTTAGGGTTAGTGTGGCTTCATTCTGCATGTTGTCATCAGAGTAAAGACTGGATCTTTACCCCACTCATAATCTAACAGCTGGATTTGCTTCAATTACTATTTACACTGAGCAGCCCTGCCATGCATAAGATGCCCAAATTTTACAAATAAACACAGATCAAATTGGCAAACAAGCTATTCATGGAGGAAGTGAGACCACATGAAAGAGTGGGGAAGAAACACAATCTATGTTAAAGCATTTTTTTCCTAATTATAGTTCACTTCATTGGAAAAAAGACAGTGTAAATAGAAAATAAACATGGAGAGGTAATGGAGACAACTTTACAAAAACAGACAAGCAGAGAAAGTTTCAGGTGTAAGGCAGAGAACAGATAAAGAAAGTGGTGTAAGGACCAGGTAAAATTAATGAGAAGTATGGGATTATGAAGGGTAGAAAACAGAGAAAGGTGATATTTAAGCAAACACCTGTACAGGAATGGCTCAGGGGTTTCGACTTTTGGATTTATTTTACTCTCACTTTTACCTCTGGTGTATAACAGAGTGAATCTAGTAAATTACTGATTTTAATCTAGTAATAGAGTAGATTATTATAGTAATAGTCTAGTATAACAGAGTGAATCTAGTAAATTACTGGTGAGGTACATCCAGTGTGAGCTCAGGACTGGGCCATGAATTCTAAAAGAAATCTGAGGGAGGGACTGAAAAGAGATAGTTGGAGTTCTTTAATACCTAGATTGTTTACTTAAGGTTGGAGGATAAGGGAAAAAAATTGAAAGAAGTGAAGATAAAAGATAAAGACAACAATCTTTCACACTGTGTAGACAAACTGTATCCAGTACCTCTTCAGGTGATAAAGAGGGTTAGGGTTAGGGTTAGTCCATTTTATCCTTGGACTTGATTCATTAACAACTCTGGATTTACATCTGATTTTATCCCATCGATCTTTTAGCGGTTTATTTCCTATGCAATCAGCGAGACGAGATACTGTCTTGGCCTGAGCTCCTGAGTGTGCTGTTTGTTATCTGCTGTGGTTTTACCTTGCCAGCAAGCCCCCACTGTGAGCTGCATGGCGATGTGGGAGGGGTGGATGGGCCAGTCGTTGGTCACCAGGTACGGCTCATAGGTGGTCCCGTCCATATACAGCGTCACCACAGGGAACTCCACGTTGACCACGTAGTAGTGCCACTCCTTGTCACAGATCTGGGAGACACAGCAGAGTATTAGCTGGCTCTTACAGTGACTGGTTTTTAGATCCCATATGATTTTTAAACTGTGCTGTTTCCAAATTTCACTTCTAGTGAATAACGTTACTGCAATTTCTACATTTCTAACATTAATGAAAGCCAAAACAATGTTAATAAATACTCTTAGCACATTTTGAAAATACAGGTGATAAATAGAAAACACATCCTGAAAACAAGACATGAATAGAAAATAGAAAAATCAGACAATTTGGTATTTGATCTATATTTTCACATTTGCTAATACATAATATTAGTTTCTTAATGTTTGTCTATAGCTTTGAAAACACATTTCATGTAAAATACACACAGGATATACTGGTCTAGATACTGGGGATCCCTATTAGGTTCAGATTAAGAAAATATACAGTCCTTAGTCACTGGATTGAAGAGCTATTACCAATGATTGTCATTATTAACTCATCCCACCAGTACTTAGAAAGTCCTGTGCAACCTGCCAGGATCTCAGAGGTGCTGAAAGGACCTGGGCCATGCTCTGTGTAACACAGAGGGACCAGCAGTCTACAGATCTGGGCAGGGAACTCACCTCTTCTCTACCCTTCATCTTTTGGCCTTGAGCTTTTTCCCAGGTGGTGGGAAAATGAGGATCTTCATGGTTTTCCTGATACCCACCAGCTTTGAAAAGCAATGGCCACAGTTACAACCTTCAGCATGTAAGGGATGACAACATTAGGGTCAAATCACATATGAATTTCTGAGCTGGACAACCAGGGACATCCAGGATGGCCAAACTCAGCTTTAGTTCAGAAATGTCCAGCTGGGTGAACCCATGCCTCTAGAGACAGAAGTCTGGTGTGCAAATACCAATGTCGGCCCAATTAATTTTTTTCTGTTGTTGTATCTCGCAGATTTGAAAGTTTAAAGGAATGAATCACAGCAAACTGGTAGGATGAGTGGGCTGTTTTAAAATCAAAACAATAGTTACAACAATGGTACTTTCAGTTCTGGGGAGATCCTTGTTTTGAGGTATTAAGAAATGGAAATGCTTGAATGCAGATATCCTTGCTGTTTCACAGAAGCAAGCAGAAAATGATGTTTAAACGTAACACTTTGTCCTTGGTCAGGTTAAGCTGGTGCAGTATCTGCCCTTTGAAAGCAAAAACTAATGTTTTCTTCCAGAAGACATTTCAACAAGCACTTAATCACCCCTATTTCAAACGGATACATTTATTACTGCAGACATCATAGCTCCACAGCAAGAGATAAATGCAGCAAGGGGCTGCTGGAGGGAGCCTTCCTTTTGTAAACAGCAGACAGCACAAATGTTTTCTGAAGGTTAAATGAGCTGAAACCAAAATTGAAAGTAAATAAATTGGAAGACTGAAAACTTTGCTGAACAAACACCAAGCACCAACAGCATTATGCAGCCCTGCCTTCCAAGGAAAAGCAGCTTGCCAAGCCCCAGACCTGCTCATTAACATGTGATGCACCACAGCCACATGCAGCTGACATTTCACAGAAAACAAAACCTGGTTTTGAGAGACCTTGCATGGCCAAACCTACAGGATGAATACCCGGCACTTTGTGGAGAGCTGTTCCACACTATTTCTGTTTTGCAGCCCTGAACTGCATCAGGCAGGATGCCTCAGGTGTACCCCAATGAGTGAGTGATCCTCATATTTAATTAAAGCATATTTAACTTTGACACAACAAACCCAAACATTTTGGGGCATTTCAGACACAGAGAGCATGATAATGTGTAGCTAGTGTAATTACTCCATTAGTCAGTCACATTTTTCCAAAAAAATGCTTCCTGGAAACACATTCATGACTTCCACAATTCAGGGCTCCTGCAACTAGGCTAAGTGCTTCCAAGAGAAATGCAGATGTCCAACTGCAGATGTCCACACAAAGTATTCAGTAACTTTTATTTTTTCGTGTACATTCTGGAACAAAAGTTATTGCAAGTGCAGACCACTCAGTGATGCCCTCAAACCCTCACTTACCTGCATTTCCTTAAATTCCAGCACATGAACACATTGTTTGGAAGGGAATTTACACACTTAAAGGCTCAGCTCAGTTGTTCCTGAGATTTCAACAGCATTTGTTTGTCATCTTAATTGTCACCTGATTTCACTTCAGCTTAGGGACACAGACACATTTATTCCTCCAAATCACCTTTCAGTATCTGTACTGGGCCGAAGTGAAAAAACAATTGTTTTACAAGGAAGCAAGAAATTAATTCCAAACTCTGGGATATGTCCCAGTCATTCAGCAGCAGGTGGCCATTTCACAAGCAACAAAATCAAAAACTGAATAATTGTGGTGTGCAATTTCTTATGCTGTTGTTTCAGACACCTTCTTCCCCTTCTTAACACAGGAAGACAATTTTTTCCCTGCACGGATTCCATTGTGGCAATGGAATGCAATATGAAGCAGTGAGGCCAGGAAAAGAAAATTGTAAAATATACTACAATGGCAAATAAAGAAATTTTAATACTGTCAAGTTGGAAATTCATTTTTAAAATCTAACGTATAAAGCTATTGTAATGAGATAAAATTACAGATGAGGAAGCTGGACTTTCCAAAACTGCTGGATGGCTTGTTCTAATCACTTTATCATGCCAGTCTGCCTCTAAAAAGTATTAATTGAATCACAGTGAATTAAACAGCCTAAAGTCCTTGTGCTGAGTACAAGCCATTGCACTGGAATATGCTTTTATTAAATAGCTGGAAACAGCTTTTATATAAATCTATGTGTTCTAGGCTCTTGGCATCTTCTAATGAAAAATGTCAGATTTTTGTGCTTTATATTGGAATTCTCAGGAGAAGAGTGAAACCAAAGTTCTTGGTCTGAGAAGCATGTGGTGCTTAGAACCAGACTTGGTGGTCTACAAGATACCCCATTTTTCAGCTTTGTCTACACAGGCCTGGCATGTGCCTGGGAGAATTGGCAATTTCCATCTCTGGAAGCTTCCCCTGCGTCAGCTGGGGCCACTCCTAGACTGTGGGTCATCCACCTGCATGGCTGCACACACCAAGGCAGCCTGTGCTCCTTGAGAAGCCAGTGAAGAGCTGTTGATGCTCACCACGAGCCTCTGCTGAGCAACCTGCACCTCCCTCTGGTGTCCCTCAGCAGCCCAGGGAGCCTGAGCAGGAGAAGAGCTCTCCATATCCCAGTCTGCACATCCCAGGGAGCCTGAGCAGGAGAACAGCTCTGCACATCCCAGTCTGCACATCCCAATCTGCACATCCCAATCTGCACATCCCAATCTGCCCATCCCAGGGAGCCTGAGCAGGAAAACAGCTCTGCACATCCCAGTCTGCACATCCCAGGGAGCCTGAGCAGGAAAACAGCTCTGCACATCCCAGCCTGCACATCCCAGCCTGCACATCCCAGTCTGCACATCCCAGTCTGCACATCCCAGTCTGCACATCCCAGTCTGCACATCCCAGGGAGCCTGAGCAGGAAAACAGCTCTGCACATCCCAATCTGCACATCCCAATCTGCACATCCCAGTCTGCACATCCCAGGGAGCCTGAAGCAGGAGAGCAGCTCTGCACATCCCAATCTGCACATCCCAGTCTGCCCATCCCAGGGAGCCTGAGCAGGAGAACAGCTCTGCATCCCCTCAGTGCTGCTCAGAGCACACCTGAGTGTCCCCTCAGGTGTGGCTTCCATCTTCTGCTTCCCGGGACTTTGCTGAGGAAGTACTCTCAGAGCACATTCAAACATCCTCAGAAAGAGCAGGAAGGAGGAAAGGAAAGCAAGGAAAGTGCTCTGCTCACTGCAAATAGCACCACTTATTGCAGCTATCAGACAAAAATCCTTCTGCCTGAGTGGTCTGAACCACTCGTTCAGTTACCAAAAGTGGTCTGATCACTTTTCTGAAGAAAGCATCTTAATCCAAATTTAAAACAAAGAGGATGTCAGTGCAGTCACTTCTTGATGCCTTTTGTAGCATCTTAACAAGCCCTGAAACCATCACCCCCATCCTTAGCTATCATAAAGCACTGGGCCTGCTTTGGGCCCCTGAGTGCAAGGAGTATTTAGATAAACTGGAGTGAATCTGATGGAGAACCAGCAGAAGGGCCAGCTCCGGCCACAGGAGGAAAGGCTGGGGAAACTGGGCTTGTTTGGCCTGGAGGGAGGCAGCCTTAGGGAAAAACAGCAGCCCCATAGTGCCAAGGGAGAAGACAGACCACAGACAGGCTTTTCAAAGTGGACAGCTCTGTATTTTTATATCCCCTCACTAAAGAAGGCAATAAATGCAGGGAATCTCAATGGCATCAGCATTATTCACTCAGCCACAGACCCCCAGTCAACCCTCCTGCCTTGTTCTGAAAGCAGCCAAATGCTTTGTGGCTCTGCTTCAAAGCCTGGCCCCCACTACCCTGGCTCAGAGCACTGAAAATAGATGACAATTGGATGGGGAGAGAGGTATTGCTTTGAGTTAAAAAAGATACCATATTTTTATCTCCATCTCTAAAAAAATCCTTCTGAAAGAGCTTTTAAAATATTTGCAAGGTTTGGCATTGCTCTTTATCTGTTGATTACAATAATTTTGTAATTTTGGGACAAGAAAATATTTTATTATGTGTTTTGAACATATTTTTATGGTACTGAGAGAAAGAACTGCACTGTTTACAAACAGGGAGCTAAAAGGAAGGTTCTGAAAGACTGCTTCATTATACTTAGAACGAGGACCTAAGGAATAGTGCCACTTCAACAAGGAAGCCTAAAAAAGATAAACATTTGGAACTGGTTGGCAGTGGATTTCATATCAAATTTTAAAAGTTACATATATTTGCAATTTTTTAAAAGAAAGGTGTTGTGTACTTGCATATGTAAATTTAACAAAAATTAAGCATTTTAGGCAGCTGAGTCATTCTGCCAGAGACTGTTGAGTTTTGCATGGAGGCCATTCACAGGTGAGCACAGAGAGCCTTCCTCCTCTCCTGCTTTGGGGCACAAAATTGTCTGAAATGGAATCTTTAAAGATATTGAATGAGCTTTTATCTATTACTTTAGAAACTGATTTATTATCCTAATTGTTTTGCTGATGCCAGTTCTCATACACGGATGTCTGTAATCGGGGCATGTTAGTTTAAAAGAAGAAAAGGACCAAATGACTTGGGGCTTTGCTGTTGCTATAACTGCTGCTTCCTTTTGATTTCTTCTAATAAAACTTAAATTTCAGTATCTGAGCTACCTGATTAAGTGGTATAAGAAAAAAAGTTACACAGCTGAGTTTTGGAGCTCTTTTTCTCATTGTCTATAAGCACTTTTGGTTGATTTATTGATTGATTTATTTATGAATTATCCTTATACCACCAGGAATAGAAGAAAACACTGCTAAAAAATGTCCTGGTGTAGATCTCAAGTGTGTAATTCAGTATGCAGATACTGAGTGTAAAGGATGGCATTGTTTCACTGGGTACCTGGGTTACCTGGTGCCTTTCTGTTTTTTCTTGTAATGAACAAAAACCTGTTTCTGCTGTGAATATGTGGTTTTATGGCAGAAGTCTGCTTTTGTGGGAATCAACAGATATGCACTTGAAACTGGCTTTGTGCTACAGTACAGTCTGATACTCATTTTGGGGAAAAGTGCAAACACTGACTAATCAAATCAATTCAATCATGTGAATTGCTGTATCTTGTAGCATTATTTATTCTACTTCAGTAATAGGCTCAGTATTAGGACTTATTTGCCACGTGCTGGCTTTACTCAGCCTAAGCACTGCTTCCCTGGAAATAATCAAAACATCTCTGGGAAAGGCTTTGATATTCCTGACCACTAAGTGAAGGTGTGCAGGTTGCAGATAGGTCTCCAATATCTCCACAACCTCTTCTGAAAATTTTAAATAAAGCTATAAAATATTCATATTACGTATCAGGGCTTTTTTCTTTGATACTCTGTGTTTCATCTTCTACGTTTATCCTTCAGCAGTTCCTTCACACATCTTTTTCCCCTGTCTGTAAAATCAATACATTCTGTCTCTGCAGTGCCAATAGGTACAGTGTGGAAGTAGTAATTAAGGCAGGATGGAAGGAGAATATACTGCATATGGGAAAACAAGACATTGATACACACCCCCACAGTTGAATTTACAGGTGATACACTGCAAAGAATCACCAAAATCTACCAAAGCAGTGTTTTGTCCGTAAGAATACTGCTGCACGTGCAACCTCCACATAGATCTTGCAGCTTGAACCTCAGCCTGCATAGCCCTGCTCAAAAATGGTCACAGAGTCTCCCTGAGCAAGCTGCAGAATTCTGACAGCTGGCAGTGAAGGAAGAAACTCAACCAACCAGACTTCTTTGCTCTGGACCAGTTTTTCTGCTTTTGAGATTGGAGCATCACCTCTCTTCCAAGTGTCAGCAGCAGTGGCTGTGGCATGGTGCAATTTGCAATCCTTGGTAAGGAAGCTGATCCTCAGCTATCAGAGCTGTATCACAACTTGGATGTCTCTGCTACAGATGCTGGTGTGATGTTACAGCTCAGTGTGCAGGGAGTTAATCTGGAACATTAAATAACCATTCTTCTGCAGCTGTATTTGTAAAGGACTGTGTGTGATCACTCACAGAATAAAGGAGATGAGCACCTTCTTTCTGGGACCTCAGCTCCCTCTCAGAAGAGCATTACTTCTTCAGAAAGCTGGGCAAAGCAGAAGGGATTTCCTACAATTGTGTACTTTGAAACAAACTGGGGGTGAAGGACTGGGAAACACTTCCTTGTCCTTATAAGCCTCACTAATTGAAAGGATAATGCAGCCTCATGCTGACTGATTTAAAATGAGACTTTGTGTACCTTATAAAATAATTGTTTCTTCAGTATGAACTATTCAGTTGGATAGTTTATAAAACTATCCACTAGAAAAACCTGCTGGAATTTCTTGTGTACCTGCTCAAGTAAATATATTATGCAAACAAGCATGTACCTAACCACAGTCTTTCCAAACTGATATTTCCAATTATTTACTCACTGTCTAGTACATGTTTTATTCTTCTGCTTAATGTTTATATGACTTAGACATTTTCTTTCACTTTAAAAGACAGATTTTTACATGCTGTTCAGGAAACATCCCTAAGATTTGATATTTTAAAGAAAATATGGGTAGAATATTTTGTTAGAAAACCTTGAGCCCTGCAATTTATTACACAATATGGTTTATTTAACATGTCAAACAGAAGGGTGGATGTCCATTAAATCACACAGAAAATCTGGTGAGGAAAGTTCTATCTTTCAACCATTTTTTATTTTTTCTCTTGAGAAATATCCCAGCAATACAAATTCATCAAGCCTATTCCTGAAATACATTTATATAGCAAATTTGCCAAGTATCTTTCTTCATAGCTACGGATGTTCCCATAGGAAATGCCTTGTTGTATTTTATCAGAAATTCTTCTTTACTTTGTAGTGACAAATAGAAGTAATTATTTTTATCCTCCTCAGCCATTTCCTCTCCACATCCATTCAAATGAATGCAGGAACAGGTGAGTCTGTGCTGAGCACCAGAATTCCAGATGTAAGACACGTCTTGATCTTTGATTTTCCTGTGATTAAAAACCTGAATCTTACAGAACTCTGCAGTGTGTTTTATTTGGAGGTGGACTGACACAGCCAACATCTTTCATCTCAAAAAAGGTGAACACAGACACTGCAAGTCACCCTGTAGCAACTGGGGAAAATTTTTTGTTATTTTGTGTTAGTTTTATTCTGGTTGGTGTGTCATTCTTGGTGTAAAAGAGCTAAGTATACAAATCTGACTGTGAGTTTTCCAAGATTTATGCTCAGATTTTGTCTGATCTCCCTGTTGTGTGTGCTGGAGAGAGGATGTTAACTGTGGCACGGAGCTCCCTGGTAGCCAGGCAGAGCAGATCACTGCCCTGCACCTCAGCATCCCCTGCCCCTTCTGGAATCTGAACAACCACTCGATTATTCAGCACTTAATGAAGCCAGCTTCATCCCAAGCATACATGGCATTGGAGCCCTCTGCAAATGAACCTTCAGCCTGTAAAAACAGGAAGGATTTAAGAACTCTCAGGGTAAACCTCAATGCACTAACCATAGAAAAAGAAAAGGGAATGAAACAATAATCAAAGACATCTCTTAGTTTCTTATTCTGCAGTTCCCTGATGAGATCTTGCATGACCACAGTGCTGGCCCATTTCCATCAGAAACCACCCTCATTTGAAATTTAACTGGCTGTTCACCTGCACAGATTTATCTCCTGTCTTACTCCTAGAAGAGACTTGACAGCTCTGTCTCTGAAGACTTTTACATTACTGTAAGACTGAGGGATGGTAAAAACAATTCACTGGTGCAGTCCTTTACACCTTTTAGTGGTACATATATACATATAAATATGCATATACATACTTATATGTATCCATATGTATACACACATAAACTTCAAGGTTTCTGATTTCAAACTAGAGTGAAACATTTGAAAACAGTGCCATAGAATAGTTACGTGTTTCCAAAGCTTTAAAGTAAAAAGGGAACACTGCTTTTACAAAGTCAACATGGTACAGCCACTGAAATGAATAAACTCCAAACAGCTCATATCAATGAATATTTTCTTAATTTTTCTCAATTAATTCTAGTTGTAAAGATTTCAGGGTACTTTCAACAGCTCCTATCAGAATAAATTGGTTTTAAAACTATTAAAGAAAGAGAAATTATCAGAGCATACAAAAATGAAAAACATTTTCAGAAACTAAGTATTTAATAACTGAGTTGGACTGAAATTGAAAAAAAACTACTGAAGTGATACACAGCTAATGAAAACTGATACCTGTTAACCCTACTATTAATGTTATTATTGGTATTCCAGTGTGTCTCTTCCCATGCTTTTCCTGCTCTTCTCAGCTGTAGATTTTCAAGGGCAACTCCAAGTCATCTTAATTATTCCCCTTTTTTCCTTTTTTTAAAAATCTCCTTAATTTTTCTATTCATTAGCACCAATCGATCACAAATTAACAAAAGGCAGAAAAGTCCCCTGATGTCAGGGTATAAAAGAACAAATAAAACCATTAAGATTAATGCAAAGAATTTTGCTTCAGAGATGCAGCATGGGCACTGCCAGCTTCGAGTTGCCCTTGAAAAATCTACAGCTGAGGAGAGCAGGAAAAGGATGGGAAGGGACACACTGAACCTCCCACTACAGATCTGCAGCTTGTCAGGCTTAATAAAGTATTGCCTTGCTCCTATCAGGGCAGAAAACTTCTCCTATCTAAATGGAAAGAATGATCAATATTCTGAGATAAATGCACTTTCGACCAAGTAATGAAATATGGGGACATTTTTATAGATCAGCTTGAATCAACTGAATCTGAGGAGTAGAAAGATCAACCAAAGTCTTAGCCAGAACAAACACTACAAGTTTGAATTCCTGCATCTATATTTAAAGTGCTTCTATGATTCTTTCATTTATATGCCTGATATTGATCTACGCTCTGATTTGTCAGTATAAATTTTCTGTTAAATATCTCTTTAAAGTAAAGAAGCTACTAGAAATGTTCAATACCTACATGTGTATATATATGATCAGAGATGAAAAAATGCAAAGATTTGGGAAGATCATGTCTTTGGGAATTTTTCACAAACAGAACACGTCTACCACTTAGCAAGTAAGAATAATATTAAGGAGAACTATGAAACCCACCAGATCTTTTGAGCTCCCACCTAACAGAAACAGCCCAAATACCTCCTTTGTTTCCTAATCTGAGACCTGACATCTGATTGACATAATTTATTGAAGTGTTCAATTATTTTTTTTTTTTAATTTTGACCATTAATGTGTTTATAAAGCATGAAACTGTTTTATTTTCAAATGGTACCCATTATATTCCTGAGGTCCTCACTGGGAAGGGAGCACAGAGATCAGGGATGTTTTCACATACATTGAGGCATAAATTGTGTCAGTCTTATTTTCTTACATTATTAATATCCTTTCCAAAACTGATAAGGTGTGGGCTTTTGAATATCCTGACTTCAAAGGGAGCTGAAATTCACTTTTGGTCTGTGAGTTTGTTCCCTTCTCAAGACAGCACACAGAATTCTACTTCATTTCTGTCATGAACCTTCATCATTCATCTTTGACTCTTATAAGGAATTTAAATCACTTTGTGTCATCTCCAGGATCTGCCTTCTTAGGTGACACATGCAGGGAAGTGTAAATGCCTGTTAGATATTTCTATTAAGAGATTTGCAACAAATGTATTTTTCACTCTTTGGAGGGCTCTGTCTGCAAATGGAATTGTGGTCATAAACTAAATGAAATTCCCATTTAACATGCCTCCTGAAACACACGTTATTTACTAGAAAACCAAGCAAAGAATTTTCAGTTTATTAATAGTACTTAATTAAAGCATAGACTTAATTTAAAAAACCCAAAAACTGTGAGTGTTAATACAAAACAAGCCCTGCTATTCTTTGCCATTACCTCTCAGATATATACAGGGGTTTTATTCAGTTTGCTTTACAGAAACCTGGCTGAAATGCCAATACTTAAATGTTTCAAGGTTACATTTGAGTCAGGCATCTTGACTGCCTGCTGCTCCAAGAACTGGGACAACTGAGAGACATGGTCACACTCCTGAATGAACTCAGGAACTGAGGATTTTTGTCTCTCTGGGCATCAGAAGTTTGCATGTCACTGTTCACAGAAGGAGGATACATCCTTGCTGGTGGTGTCTGAACAAATAAAACACTTGGTTCTGGCAGCTTGCAGGGTGTTCTAAAGGAACAAAGAGTGGGATTAATGCAAACTAGACCCCCGAGACAAAGAAAGGGTAGCTGGAGCTTGTTTGCTTTGAAGGCCAAACACTTCTGCTCAGCTCTGAAAACACCTCCTGAAGAGAGCTCTTGTCTCCTCCCTCTCACACAGTCCCACCTACACACACCACTCACTCTGTCAGACCAAAGGACTACACCCCCTCATCGATCCACATCCCACTGGAGGTGTTGTATGCTGGCATGAATTCATTAAATAAACATCCAGAATTGATGCCTCTGATCTCAGCTCCCACCTGGCAAAGGTTCCAGGCTGGTATGCCCACCTGGATCCTGCCCTGGGCTGCAGACCTGTCCTTGGCTGGCTCTTTGAAGGCTCCCATCACTTGGCAAATCCCTCTTCAAAGGCTCTGATCTCTGAAGGAAGGGCTGAGACCACTTGCAAGGGTTGCTTTAAAGGTACCAGGCAAAGGCAGATGGAGCTGCTAGGGGTGTTAAACACCTCTCACAATTTCCACCTTTTGGGAGAGGTAATTTACTTGAAAGATTATTTTCTCTGTTCAAAGTGCACAGTGCAAATGGGGGATGAAAGAATCCCTGCTCTTACACGTGTGTCACACTGAACTGACAGGATCTCTGCAGGGAGCCATGGGGGGAATCTCATGCAGCTCAGAGCCCATGACTCTGGCACATCTGGATACTGCAGCAGGCTGAGCTGGAGGCAGCCACAGCAGCACAAAGGCACAGCAGAAACAGGTGCTCCTTCCCCATACAGATTACTCTGGGATTTACTTCTGTTCCAGCAGGCAATTAAGGCATAATGCAGGGAAAAGCAAATGCTGTTTTGTTTTTAATGCAGCTAAAAGGTGGCAGTGAATCACACTTGGCTACCTTAATAATTTCTGTGAAGATTGGTTGTGTGTCCATGCTGCTGTATTTATCCACAGAGATATGTCAGGAAATGATAAAACCTGAGTTATGCACAGTCTCTTTAGTAAAATGGGGACTGCTGGGACTTTAATTACAGAGCTGGCATTCTGCAGACAGACTGATTATATGTTACATACCATAGGAAGGTAACTAGTTATCAGCTGTATTTGTGACTTTGTCAGAGAATGCTGTTATTTTGTCAATATGCAGCTTGCTTTTGGTGCTAATCATGATCATGTTCTTAGGGCTTTCATGGGAGGAAACAAGTCAGCACTAGGGTCTGTTTCCCACAGCAGTTCTGGGCTGACATAAGGGAATGAAACAAACAGACTGTGGCAAGACATTCTCAATATCAGTGTTGTACAAGCCCTTAAAGTTTTATGGATCTCATTAAAGTAATTGTTTAAAGGCTCAAACATTTATTCAGAATTGACCTGACTGAAATTTTCCCAGTGAGACACTGTTTTGCTGACTGGCAAATGGGTGCTGAAATTACTGTTGTTAGAAATGGGACAACAGGTTTTTCAGGTAAAAAAAACCCACAAAACCCAACACAGAAAAATATGGCTTTTTAGTTTTGCCAAATAGGTCAGGTGTTTGCTTTCAAAACTGTAAATAACTTCAAGAAAAAAAATCTGAATATTAAGGACAAAAATTTCAACATGCTCCCCTCAAGTACATAATAAGAGTCAGGCCAAGTCATGTGG